>NC_046170.1:20927686-21297686 GCF_011064425.1 Rattus rattus
TCTTTTTCCTTGACCTGACTGAGTGAGTCTTCCTGAAGCTCGGTGCTACATTACAGAATAGAGTTTCATTTGGGAAAAATTAAATATCCCCAGGAACTCTTTATAAGATCCATGCAGAAGAAAGTGCTCTGAGCGCAGGTCGCAGAACCCCTGCAGAACAAAGTGATTGATTTCCCACAATTAGGCCAAAACCATTTTCCAGATAGGAGCTTCCGCCTGTACTTGGACAAGTCAGCTGATCAATGCATAGCTTATCTGAATGAGGATCTTTTGCCCAGCAATGTAGTCTGAGGGAAGAAGAGACAAATAACGCAGACCCGGAACGGAGCAGGGAGGAGCCAGGAGAGAGGTGATGGTTGCTGTGCCTCGCCCGCCAGCAACCCCAACACCCACGAACATACTGATCCATTGGTCTGTGTTTGTTAAAATGTATCTCTCGAGGCCTCAGGGAGAAGAAACTAAATGGCTAAGTCTTTCTATAAAGCAAAGGGGTGGGACTTTGGGGAAGAAAAGGCGGGATGGTGAGGAGGGAAGTTCAGGTCAGGGGACGTCTGAAGACAAGGGCCACTCCTGGGTGACTGTCCTCGTAGTTTCTTCAGAGTGTGCAATCAAACAGCGCTTCAGGAGAGTAGCAGGTGGAGGTCAGTATGGTGCCCAATCTTCTAATACAGTCCCAATAAATGAATTAACTGTGCCACAGACCCAGCACGGAGGTGCAATTAAAAATGAAGATGTCTCTTAATAATTCTTTTGAGTATTAGTCATGTACTTGAGAGGCTGAAGCATCATAAAGAATTCAGCCTTGGAAAGCTTATGGAAGCACAGCCTTAGAAGGTCATGGCAGCTTCGAGGACTGGACAACTGTGCAGAGAAAGCACGCGCAGGCACAGGAGGCACCCAATATGCAGGAGCCCAGCCTGAGACCTCGCTGTCTGCAGGTATGGTACAGCTTTGTCTTCCTTTCCCACAGGGAAGCGAGGCCATCCTAAGCCACGGGAACCTTAGCCCAGAGCAGGACATGGCAGTGCCTCAGGCTGAGGCTGGGAAGGGGAAGGGGAGAGGGAGGGGAAGGGGAAGGGGAAGGAGAGGGGGAAGAAAGGGAAGGGGAAGGGGAAGAGAAAGAAATCCCTGAGCCTGTTTGCAAATCAGAGATGCAGCTCTCCAGAGGCCACACATTCTTCCGTGTGTCTTGCTACCACTGTCACTCAAATGCCACAAGAGACCTCAATTTCTGGTGTCCTCCCCACTCCACCTGTTAACATCAGCCAATCTTACTTTAAAGATCTTTATGGAACCCTACTTAAGATCTTAACCAAGTGATCGGATTTCCCTAAGATTCTTGCAAAACTTTTCACAAGCCCTCCAGTCCCTGCGTCTTTCCTGTCCATGCGTCTGTGTAACCTCAGCATTCACACGGCACCCACAGTGAGGGAGTCAGAGATGACAGTGAGACAGGGATTAATGTATTGATTAGCACAATTAACTCAACAGCATAACCATTAAGGTCAACTGGCAATCTAGAGTGAAAGAAAGGCCAGTGTCTGCTAAGTGTGTGTGTCTGGAAGGCTAATCTTAGTTGTCAATTGGACACACCAGGAAAGGGGCGGGGCTCAATGGACGAGCTGGCTACATCACATCGGCTGGTCACCATGTCTGTGCGGCGTTTTCTTGATGACTGGTTGACAGAAGGGCCTAGCCCACTCCAAGTGGCACAATCCCTGGGTATATGGGCTTGGACTATACAAGAGAGCTAGCTGAACACGGAGAGCAAGCCAGTTAGCAATGCCCGGCTTCTGCCTCAAGCTCCTTTCTTCAATTTCTTGCTTTTGCTCCCCTTGATGATGGATTGTAACCTGTAAACCAAATAAACACTCCAACTCCCCAGGTTGTTTTTGGTCATGGTGTTTATCACAGCAATACAAAACAAATTAGAACAATGTTTTAACTCAACTTAAGAGATGTGCTTGTATGATTCTCTTAGGAGAAATGCTTGCAGTCCTAAATCAGACTTCAAAGATTTTATAGCCTCCAACAGCACCAAATAAAATACCAGGTGGATTCTGGCTGAGGTGATTTCTCTAGCAGACATGGGTTACTGTTAACCTAACAGTCACCCACCCCCCAACCCCCATGGAGGCAACTGCTGTAGGTCTTAGGTTAAAAAGGCGTGGCCAGTGAAAAGGCTCTTGTTTTCCTGATGAAACAAAAGATACACCTGAGTGTTGCTTTCTATCTTTTTCATGCCTTGCTACCCCTGGTGGTGGCAGTTATTTTGTGAACATGAAGACGAAGACACAAGCCAAATTTCAAAGCAGGGAGGAATGGATGATGGGAAAAATCAGGGTCTGTGGGCATTGCTCTGTGGCCATGTGAATGCCAGGAGTCATCCACCATTGGATTTCTTTTTGGGTGAAGAAAATAAGATACTGGCTCTTCTCCTCCTCCTCCTCTCTCTCCTCCCCCTTCCCCTCTCCTTCCTCCCCCTTCCCCTCTCCCTCCACTCCCCCTCCTCCTTCTTTAATTACTCATGCCACTCTTAACTGAAACGCTCTCCCATGCTCACTGCCCGCCGGTAGCATCCCTGACGACCACTCTATCTTCACTCTCGACAGTGGCAAGTGTGAAGGTGGATGATCACATTCCCATCTTAATTATCTTTGGTTCTGCTTAAAAAACCTCACAAACCTATTTTTTATAAGATTAGAAAGGAATTTGCTTTAATTTTTTTCTGAGGCATAATATACACCCCAAATGGAAAAGTACACATACCAGTAACTGCATCTCAATTAGTTTTAAAGTCTCCAGATAGTTGAAATTATGGGTATTATTTAAAAACTTCTGGTTTCCTTCTTTATTCCCATATCCCCTGGTGCTTGCTTCACTATCTTAAGTGGCTGCATAGTTACTGCATAGTTACCATCTCCTTCCTTTCTTTTACAGCACAACTCCAGTCTAATGACAAATTCGTTTTTACCCAGCAAAACATTTTATTTATCCCCAGATTGCTCCAGATTCCTGGTACAGTGGAGTCTGAGTCTTTCTTCTTTAACTGCCCACCTATAGTTTTGCCTCGAACATTAATGAGGGCTTTTCTGTGTCTTTAATTAAGGTTTCTGCTTTGTTTGTGTGGAACTGAAGATGGAGCGCCAGCCCTCACACATGCCAAGCACATGTCAGGTAAGTACTTTTGTCCTTGTGGTGTGGCTGTGCAGTGTCAGTGAGGCACCCCCACCTCTTCCTACACAGTGACTTGAGGCCTCATATTCATGATGATGAGGCCTCACTATGCCAGATGCAGTACAGCAGACTGCTCCTTAGACCCACTGACCCAAAGAGATATGTCTGATTTGATGCAAAGGCATGGGATGATCAAGACTTAGCTACTGTGTCTCCAAAACTGTCCAAGAGATAACTCACATAGTGGACAGGGTTGCAGAATATGGATCAAGCAGAGGACCCACAGAGCCTCAAACTCAACTCCTTCATTTACAAGAGAACCAAAGAATCCTAAATTCCAAGATGTCTCCCAACACAAGTTACAATGCAAGTTGTATAGGGCCAAGAAGTATTTCCATAGTTACCAAGTCTCCACCCTTCCCCAAACATTTAAGAAGGAACCTGAATTTTCATCTTGTTTAAGACTCTTAGAACAAAGAAAGCAAAGGCGTGGAGAAATTAAGCGGCTTCCTGAGGCCACCTCATTAGTGGCTGAAGAGAACTAGACTCCCCCATATCTTATCCATGCTCCTCCGACGCACAAGAAACCAACATCAAATTCTGCAACAAAGGGATTTTCTCTTTCCTGTTTCTTGGTTGTACATTTAATATTCTTGGTTATAAAAGGACAGATCCCTAATTGGGAACAGTTTAAATACTAGGGTTTCTTCTACCTCCTTTCTTGAAAGAGCTAGCCTAGGATATTCCAGGCACAAAGGTTAGAGCCCACAGTAAGCCCAAAGTCAGTACCAAGGAGGGTCAACAAGACAGTCAGATGGGTGCGTCCTAAAAGTCAAGCCTTCTCTTTGATGTCAAATATGCCATACCGAAGACTCCCTTAGGCCTTATGTTGCTATGTAGGGAGACTGATAATAAACACCAGCATATTTAAGACATCACTCTTAAATGTAAGTGAATGAGGAGGGCTGGAGTTTGCCTCATCAAGTTCCTTGGCCTTCTGTCTGGGGCATATCACATTTGTTGGTGTTTTCCCTGGGGGAGAGACCTATGTTCTCTGATGGACATATCCTCCCCAGCAACCATCACTGCACCTGCTTTCAGCAGGAGAAGTGCAGAGAGGAGGCTTCACTTGGACAAAGCTGGATAACATGAGTTCGGTACATAAATAACCGCTCACACCAACCCCAGACAGACTGGCTGGCCCAGCACTGAAGAACAGACAGGGTCTGGGCCACCTGTGTTTTACATCCTGACACACGGAGTCTTGACTGGTTCTCCGTGTCCTCACGATGGCTTAAAAGTTCTGCGTTATAACTCAAAAGTGGAATTGTGGGCTTCTTTGGATCCTAGGTAGATGGAAACAGATCGGTCAGGCTGCCTTCTGGGAAGGCCATGTCACTTCTGCCTTACCCACCTGGCTCGCCCCTTTGGCCTCTGCTTAAATTGAGCTCCCACCTCTGCCAGGGATGTTACCAGTGTTCTGGTTTGCACCTCTTGGGGCTGATTATCATCAAGCAAGCCCCGGAGGCCGTCTGTGTGCTGGGAGATAATCTGACAGTGTCCTCATCTGAGAGCAAACGGCATCTGTTCCTTCAGCTCGGAGGACTCATCTTGGAGCCTAGGACAGAGGCCATGATTCAAGGGTCTGGCTGGTGTCCATAGCGTGTGCCTCCATGTCGTGAAACGCTCATGTCTCTGAGCAAGACCTCATAGCTATTGCTCTTGCTGCCTCTACTGACCTATTCGTCTCCCTATGGCTGACCTCACTGTGGAGTCCACATGACCAAATTCTCCTGTAGAATCATTTCAAATACTCTGTCAAAAGTAGTATTTATGTATCCATCTGGTGGTCAACACATCCATTCAACAAGCAACTAGGACAGCAGAGTTTAGCAATGGTTTGTCAACCTATGGCCAACTGAACACATTGGGCGGTGATCCTAAAGCATGGCAGAGTTTCCTGCCTTGGTCTACTTTGGGTCTTTGGGGAAAACCAAGTGCTTAACAAACTTTTAATTTTGCTTAACTCCTTCTGGCATGTATGGTTTCTAGAAAGGTTGAAACCAGCAGACAAGTCTCCAAAGATATCCAGGACACTTAACCATGGGGTAGAACTGGGGAGGGAGTGCTGTTTAACTCCACTAAATATTAGGATGCAGAGGGGCTGTCTGCCTTCATATCTGGCCTTTTCATTTGTATGAGTGCAATGGACCATGGACGCCGAGACCCCTCCCACCCGAGTGTATCTAGTATAGTACATGTGGTTAAGGAGGGCTCAACAGTCCTTAAACATCTTGGTTCAAACCTTGGTTCAAGCAGGAATCTTTCCACCTGAGAGAGCTCAGATGACTGGTGAGAGTCGTCTGACAAGGGATTGGGGTACAGAGAGCTCCCCGAACTGTGGTCAAGTTCCTGCACATTGCATGAAGCTAATATCAACGTCTCCTGAGAACAAGGGTTAGAACAATTGAGACTCAGCCAACAGCTACCCTTGAAGGATCAACCCAGGAAAGCTGGAGGGGGTGGTTTGTCTGTCCTTGTTTAGTTTTTGAATTGGGTCTCACCTGTTGGCCAGGCTGACTGGCACTCACCATGTAGTGGAGACCGACCTCAAACGGCTCAGCTTCCTAAGTGCTGGGATTACAAACATGAACCACCACACCTCTGTATTAGGATGGATTGGTTGCTTAGTGCTGGGCTAACAGTTTCAATAAATACTGATTGGCTATAATCCATTAAACTGGGGAAGAACTTTGTGTTTTCCACACCTGGTCCTCAATACAAGTCACTTCAAAGCAATGAAAGAATGCTCAAGCTTGATTCTCTGGCTAGCAGAAAATATCTGTGACCAAAAACTCCTAATTCCAAGGAAGCTTAGTCACATGGAGTTTGACCTATGTGGGACAACTTCTCTAATGTCTAGACCGAGTCACCGCCTGTTGCTTTTATGTACCTTAATCATAAAGAAAGAAGTTCAAGAATGACAATGCTGATATGGACTCTCTATGTTGACAGCTCTCAGTAAGTGTTCACGGAATACACAGGCCGGCCTCGTCACTTCCCTCAGGCCTGTGGTGTTGAGTAGAAACCTAACCGTACACCAGTGCAGCAGCAAGCAACCGCTGGGTCAGTTCTCACGGAAAGTCGACAGGACTTCGGGTACTGTCGTTCTTCCTACGAATGGTACCAGGACTTAAATTCTTAGTAAATGCTCTCAGAGTGTCCCACCATTGAGGACATTTAAATCTTGGACAGGAAATCACCAAATCTGTGTCATTCCTTTCTTTTTTTGAAGGGAGTTCGGGATGGGAGTGGGAAGTTCACTCATCACTGAGTAGAATTTATTTATTTATTTACTTATTTATTTTTAGGGTGGCAGCACTATTCCCAGTTATAAACGCATACCTTCCTTCCCGACCAGGAAGTTAATGTGAGAAGTTAATGTGGAACCCAGTTCTGGTTGAGTCAGGCTGCTGGTGCGGGCCTGAAGATTCATCTAGGCTGTTCAACCTGATGCCACATGCTTAATTTTCCTCTTTCCTGGGTGGCAAGTGCCACTGTATTTCATGGCCTTGGCTCAAAATACGAGGGGGAGTCTTGAACTTTGTAGAGCGGAGGTAGTCTTGAACCTATTGAGGGATGGAGTGCAGTCACAGCAGGAAGCTCGGGGGTAAATATAAGTGTATTCTAAACACATACCTTATTAGCAAGGAGTTCTAGGGGAGCTTAGAAATGACTGTCAGGGTCCTGCCATGATCAATACAAGTGAATGAAAAAAATCAGGGCCATTTCTTTTTAATCATCTTGGGATTGGGCAAGAGTGAGAAGTAGATTTTTGGCTCATGTGCCAGAGATGTAAATACCCAACAGCCTGGGATATTTTTAAGTAACACATAATCTACGGTTCGAGTCCAAAGCTGCTAAGCAAAATGGGAAGTGCATATCTTTTCTGAAAAAATATCATCTTCCAATTTTAATTTTCAAATTGAAAAGAAAACCAAATAAAAATCACAAAAAGTCTTTGATGCAGTTGAATGTGGTGACCAACGCCTAGAACAAGAGTGGGGATGGCAGCTGCCTGCAGGCCTTGCACCGAGGAGGCTGAGACATGGGGATCCCTGGGACAAGCTAGCCAGAGTCAGGGTGCTCCAGCCTCATCAAGAGACCTCAGTAAACAAGGTAGGAAGTGACTGAAGAAGATGCTCAGTGCCAACCTTTGACCTCCAGACATATGCAAATACACAGGTGTGTGCGTTTCCACAGACCTGGGGCTGAGTATGGTAAGTTCAACGCCAGTCTGGGCTACTCTATACACAAAAATTCCAGTGCAACCAGTAGTTTGTTTACCAAACAAGACACTAGAAAAATCAAATAATCAACTGGAAATATGGATGATTTCTCTGGAGGAGGAAAATGCAATGTCTTATTTTTCACAGGGTTTCATGTAGTCCATCATGTTCTTAAATCTGCTATCAAACAGTTGAGGACGCCCCTGAGCTTCCAACCCTCCTGCCTCCTATGTACTGGGTTAAAGGTGCACATCATTGCACCTGGTTTCTGGGTTAAAGGTGCACATCATTGCACCTGGTTTCTGGGTTAAAGGTGCACATCATTGCACCTGGTCTGTGGTGCTGGGGGTCCAGATCAGGCTCTCTGCGTGCTTGCAAGCACCTTCAGTCAACTGGGCTGCACCTCGCCACCCCCAGATGTAATGCACTCTGGCTAGGCACTCTGCCTGCATTATTCTTACATATCTTAACTACTTTTTGTCTCTATCCTTTTTCCTTTTATATAGATCTTAGAGGACAATAAACACTAGTGACTTGACAAAATTTCTCTAGGTGCAGGCAAGAGAGAAAGACTCATTGATGCATGGTATGTAAATTAATGTCAATAATTTTTCTACAGATGAGCTGATGAGTGGCTAACTTTCTGCACAGTAAGAGAAGCGCTCTACCTTGGGTAACAAAGGTTCAGCATCCTCTGGGGACTTCATCTCAATAGAATCTCTGTCTCATCTTCTATGCTAGGGAGCACTTGGAAAAAACATTATTCTCTAGTCACAGACAATTTATGGGATGTAAAAGCTAACTTCCTGGCTGAAGTCTCGTGGTGAAACCCAGCTTATTTGGAACCTCCCATATCCAACCCCTGTTTCTCAAGAGGCTGAAGTTCAGATTAATCACACCACATAGCAAGACAAAACATATTCAAAAGCAAAACACATTGGTATAACAAACTAGTCTTCAAACTGTTCACTGTACTCAGGATCATCGACGAGCTGGGGCAGGTATCACTATGGGAATCTTAGTTTCCGGTTGGGGCATGTGCACATTTGTAACCTTAATGGCGCTTGAACAAAGATTTTTGCATCTAATATTAATACAGAAACTCACAAATCCTTCTGGAGTTGGATCACCGCCATGTTCTTATTTCAGTGGGAATGTGTAGCTGCTTTGGCAACAGATGCATTTGTTTCTAGGTCCTGTTGGTTCTCCTGGGTTGACAATGTGATCACATTCTAATCTTTACAGGACATGATGTCAAGTCAAATTCCTACAGATAGCCCATCTTGTTTCCTATTTTAAAAAGCAACTGTCTAGCCAAGTCCTGTGGAGTCCAGGAGAAGTGCTTTCCTGTCAGCAAAGGGATCTGTGTGTTCAAAAGTGTACGTTCTTGTATGTTGGCTGTATATGTGTTCATGTGGATGTGTGTGCATGCATGGGTGTAGGTCGGAAGTTGATGTCTTATTTTAAATAGTTCTTATTAATCCCTTGAATATTTCATTCTATTATGCTCACCCCTCCTCCACATCTTATTTTTTGAGACGATGGAATCTCTCTCTGGACTGCATGGCTCACCTGTCTCTGTTCTGGGGATCACGCTGGCACAGTAGGCACTTTACCAATAGAGCCCTCTCCCCAGCCCCCAGCGCATGGAGCTGTTAAAGTAATCACATGCACAACAGAATAGAAGACTGAATGATGTCATATCCCAAACACTAGCCTGGTTCTGGCAAGAAGCCAAGTAACCACGGGTTACACAGCAAGTTTGCAGAGGTGACTTTTTCCAAAGTGCAGGTTTAACTGAAAAGGCAAGAGATGTGATTCAGACTAGGTCTGCTAACCACGTGTGCTGCCCAAGGAGGGTGACCTTGCAGTCAGCTGCCCACGGAGAGTGACCAGGCTGTTTCTTCCCTCCTCCCACTGACTTCTATAAACACTGCTCTACCCCTCAGGCACCAGGATACAGACAGAAAGGTTCTTGTAAGCCACTGTCTCTTGTCCAAGGGACCAGGTCCTTAATCCTACCTGTTCTTTCTATGCCTGTGTCTTTCCTGCATCATTAGCTTAAAAAGACATCGATAAGGATGGAATTTTTCTTTTGCTTGGAGGAAGTGAAACTGTGACGTCTCTAATTTGTTAGGACTCTCACCCTGTCACAAAATGCTCACCATCTGAGCAAGCCTAGCAAGGATTCTGTCCACGTAACAGCCATAGTAATGTTTGCAGAGGCAGTGGGATCTCTGAGTTTGAGGTTGGCCTGGTCTACAGATCAAGTTACAGGACAGCCAGCCAAGAGAAATCCTGTCCTGAAAAACCTAAATAAATAAAGAAAAGGAAAGGGAACCAGCAGGGACCACTATAATAGGTCACCATGGTTCTTCCTCATTGATTTTGAGGTTAAATGGATACAGAGTCATCCTACTAAAGTTTATGTTGTGAATACAAATAAGGAAATTGTGGAGAAGGTGGGATGAGATTTTAAGACCTAACAATGATTGGGGGTGGCGGGAGGGGGGGGCTGACAACCTCTCTCAGGTTAATTTAGAGAACACTGCATTAGTTTTAGACCTGCTTGAGAAACTTTTTGAGAAGAAACCCAGGACAAAGTTTGTAGATTGAAGGACGGCCCTCATAAAACTCTGATCTACCACACAGCACGCTCATCTATCTCCAGAAAATCTACCCATCCTGCCTCTGCTATCCTGTGTGTTTCCACAGCAGTGAAAAGTAAGAACAGAACACATTTCAGGAGGTAAACCATCTTGCATCATCAATAAGGGTTTCCTCTGCACAGTATGTATGTATGGGGTTTCCTCTGCACAGTATGTATGTATGGGGTTTCCTCTGCACAGTATGTATGTATGGGGTTTCCTCTGCACAGTATGTATGGGGTTTCCTCTGCACAGTATGTATGTATGGGGTTTTCTCTGCACAGTATTCCTCTGCACAGTATGTATGGGGTTTTCTCTGCACAGTATGTATGTATGGGTTTTCTCTGCACAGTATGTATGGGGTTCTCTGTATATGGGGTTTCCTGTATGTATGGGGTTTTCTCTGCACAGTATGTATGGGGTTTCCTCTGCACAGTATGTATGGGGTTTCCTCTGCACAGTATGTATGTATGGGTTTTCTCTGCACAGTATGTATGGGGTTTCCTCTGCACAGTATGTATGGGGTTTCCTCTACACAGTATGTATGTATGTAGTTTCCTCTGCACAGTATGTATGGGGTTTTCTCTGCACAGTATGTATGTATGGGGTTTCCTCTGCACAGTATATATGGGGTTTCCTTTGCACAGTATGTATGTATGTATGTATGGGTTTTCTCTGCACAGTATGTATGGGGTTGCCACTTTAAAGACCCTGCTACATCTAACCCATTGTTATGAGAGCTGAGGAGGCCAGGTTCTTGGCAGGGCAGGTGTGTGGTACATTCTGCTTAAGTCTCAGATACCAATGCTGCTTTTCTGTTGCTGTGAGAGACCACCATGGCCAAGGCAAGCTATAAAAGCAAGAGTCTACTTGGGTTTGTGGATAAGAGTCATTCATGGTGAGCAGGCACGGCAGCAGGCATAGGCATGGCACTGGGAAGAGGACTGGGAGAGCTCAAGACAGAAAACAAGATGGGGGTGGCACAAGGATGAGGCTTTAATGTCAAAGCCCACCCCTAGTGACATACTCCTTCTAGTGACACTGCACCTCTAAACCTCCCTAAACACTGCCACCAACTGGAAACCTCTATAGGCCGATGGGGGACATTCTCATCAAAGCCACAACGCACCAAGAGAACAATGATTCTCACTGCCATTTGTACATCTTCAAAATAGCATCTTTTTTTTCTTCTAGGAATTTTTCAATGTTTTCATTAAGCAGTGAAGAGAGAATGTCCTTGGCTGGTGAGATAGGTCAGGGAGTAATGGTGCTTGCTGTCGGGCCTGACAATCTGAGTTTGAACCCTGGGACCCACAAGAAAGAACTGAGTCTCGCAATGCCCTTGACCTCCACATGCATGCTGTGGCATGTGTGTACTGTCCCCCAAAATAAAGAAGTAGCTCTAGAGAGAGAAGGAGAGACAGAGAGAGAGAGGTATCAATTATGAGTCTAAAGAACGCTGCTAGATCAGGCCAGAAATTGCTGGCATTTGGTCAGAAACAGACAAACACGAGGCCAGCCATTTGAAGTTGTCAAAGCAGCTGTTACCACTTGCAGGGAGTCTCCTCATGTCTACACGTGTGGTTCTGAGGGAAGAAGCTGGCATTCACAGGGTGGGACACCAGCACAAGTCCCCAGTCAGTACAATTCAGCATTAGCTTCAGTAGAATCAGATCTCCCTTTGGGTACTTTATTGGGAGCTGGACTGGTAGTAGCAGCCACCACACAAAAGTAATCCAAAGCAACCACACGTATTTGAGACTCAAAACCAAATGAAATTAATATGCATTTGTGTGCCTAGTAAGTTAAGGCTGAGCTGAGCTGATAGCAAATGCAAGCAGGAGACATGAGTCACCCCACAATAGACTGGCAGTGCTTGGTACAGCTAGCTCACTATGGGGGGCACTGCTTGAGCACATCCTGAGTTATCTCACTAATGCTCACAACCCCAGCTTCATCATTAGTAGAAATGTGCACACTCGAGGGTCCAGTCAGGGTCTGCTGCTCAGGTTAACCCAAACAGTGAAATAACAAGCCAGTGTAGACACTGTCACAGCCTGTGAACTCTCCCCTGGCCAAAGGCCAGCTGGAATTATTAATCAGGCTTTGAGTTCCTGACCTTGAATTAATCCAAACAAGCTCCTTCCTCCCGAAGCAAAGCTAGAGGCCCTCTCCCTCCCGGCTTTTCTAGTAAAGGAGCCCTTGAGTTTCAGCTTAGCCCATGGCTGTGACCACGGCCTGTCGGCATCTCTGAAGAGCCAGTCATGGCCAAGTGACCGAGTTCTAGGCAACCAGACTGCCAGAAGTTTTATGTGCACTGTCTAGGTCAAAGCCTCTTAAGCTGGGTCATGCCCTATGTGGGATAGGGAAGCTGAATGATGGGGGCTGCAAAAGATATGGCAACAAGAAAAGGTTTCTGGACACATAACAAAGCAAAAATCCATTCAAATTCAAACCCATACCAAATGGTAACTCTGAGGTTTCCTTGCAGCTGCCCCTCCTGCTGGGCCACACAACTTCAGACATCATACCATGAAATGACACCTGCCTGCAACACCTCCACACACACTCCAGACAGACGGGCGGGTGGGTTTGTTTTCCCCATGTCCACTTTCCTGTTCTTACAGAAGCATGATAGTTTAATTCCACAAAAACAAAGATTTTTTAATGTTCCCCTGGATTGCTCCTTAGTATGTAAATACGACATTAGCATACTACTGTTTACACGCATTAATCAGAACACACACCTCAGGAGTAAGCACATTTGCTCACTTCCTTCAATGTTAAAAGTGTATGTGTGCCAGCGAATTGCTTCGTTATGGTTCTCCGTGATTATTATCGGTGAGCACTTGATTTACTGTGCACTCATATACTACAGGTCATGTAAAAATTCCTTAGGCAAAAGGTATCACAAGTGGAAAAATGTACAAGGCCCTGCTTCAAATCACGTCCTTAAAAGGAAGGTTATTCCCTCAGCTTCTTCTTTTCCTTTTTTGTGTTTAGGATGTGCCTGTGTCGGGGGTGGGGGGAGCTGGAGCAGCCGCACCACACCATGAAGTGCAGATCAAAGATGGTGGAGTAACCGGAGGAGCTTGGGGATCCGGGAACTACTGCATGGGCCTGGGACTCTGTGCTGGCTGTACTTTATCTAAGCTATTGTTTCGGCATTTTTAATAGCCACTGAATCTTCGCTATGGCTCACACAGTCAGCATTTTAACCCTTTAAAGTTAGGTAGTTTCCCTGGAGCAGGATGCCCTGTGCTGAGAAAAGCAGTCTCTGCTTCTTGAGATTCCATTGTGAGTTCATGAGCAAGACTTTGTCCTAGTCTATGCTGTTTAGGTCACAAACACACTAAGTAGTATCACAATTGCCTGATTCTTTTATTTGTCCATTCATCTATCCACCCACCTACCTGTCTGTCTACCCAACTGCTGGTTTGTCAGTCTGAGATGGTTTTCTCTAGACCAGACTGGTCTTGAACTTGATACAATAGCTGAGGGTGACTTTGAACTTTTGAACTTCCTGCTTTTATGTTGCAGATACTGAGATTACAGACATGTGCCAACATACCTGGTTTATGTCATGCTGGAAATTACACACAAGACTTCCTACATACTAGGCAATCACTTTACCAAGCTGCAGCCATAGGCCCTGCCCAGCTGTTTTAAACAAAGTAGAGAATTGTGAGCAGAGCTCTCCACAGGTTAGAGGTGTAAGAATTTTCCAAAAGTACATACTTACATAGTAAGAGCCAGGTATGGGGCACCTACAACATGAGCCGCGCCTAATTAGTAGTGTTTCTATCTTGTTGTGAGTTTTGGTTTTCAGTGTTCTCTGTATGCATATCTGCCAGGGTTTAATGCAAATCCTCTCAACGCCATCACTACTGTAGTTTAGATTCTAAGAGCTCCTTGGATCTGCCTATCCCTGTCCCCCAATACTGAGGTTACAGGCACACATGGCCACGTCTTGCTCTCCTACCAAATGCTCTTATCCGTGGAACCCTCTCCACCTCTTGCATCTACGCCCCCTTATGTTCAGCAAGCACCCACCTCTGAGCCACACCCCACCCCTTTGATACTTTGTTTTGAGGCAGTCTCTTGCTGTGGAAGTTCACACTGACAACAAACTTTGGATCGTGCTGCCTCACCTGGCGTAGTTAGCGTTGTGGGTGCCCCGTGCCTGGCTACCGGATGCCTGGGGCTAATCCTGGCTTCTACCTACAAGAGGCCAGTAATGCCTGCCCTGCAGTGGAGATGACCAAAGATGACCCCAGTCACCAAACATCCCATGAGGGCAAACTCATTCCCAGAAGCAGGCTGTCCATGGAGTGTCTGATAGGCTGTGGGGTTTGAGAAGGTAGACACAGTGACTGCTGAAATGCCAGTGACGTCAATGGAGGTGAACAGGTGGGGCCTTAATGCACTTTCAAAGACAGTGCTGCCCTGTGACCAGAAGCAAGGAGCTGGAGCAGAGTCTCCTTTTTTAAATTAAGGAGTTCACTGAGCTTTTCCTAAGGAAATTCACAGGGTGGCAAAGAAGTCACAGTATAATTCTAAGCACATTCAGCCATTAGTCCAACTTCTTCTAGCCAAGGTTAAGATGGAGATAATTGCATGAATTAAAAAAAAAAAAAAAAGACCATAGGAACATAGGAACAGGATTCTTCTACAGAAACTGCACTGACAGTGAGAATTCGGCCCTTTCAAAATTGAGACCTTTTTCTTACCCAATGCCCTTTTGCGTTTATGTGCTGCTATTAACAGCACGGCATCCGTCTGCAGGTGGTTAGGTATTATAAATGAATCATAACCTCATTTGCAGATATTTAAATAGGTTAAGCTTTTAAGGCCACCAGTCAGGGTCTTGTAGCTTGACAATCCCGGAAGACTTAGCCTCGAATCTGTTTTAATGAATGGGAACCTGTCCACATTCCAGGAGATCAGCTAATTCAAGGCCAATGGTATCCTGAAAATCTGTTTCCTGTTAGAGAGCTGGAAGACGCATACTGAAAAAGGACCAATCAGGCCCTGTCACCTGTCCTGAGATGAGACTCCTGAGCTAATGGGGGTAGGGGTACTGTCAACCTGAATGCCTTTCAAGTCACTCCCCTTACCCCAGCCCCTCTGCCATAACAAATGACTGCCAATCAATGTGATGCTAATTCCATCCACATACTGAAGCAATGCTCTGGGGCAGGATGGAACCCTCCTGTTTTAAGTGAGAAAACTCCTGAATCCAAATCTGTTGTCTCCTCCCTCTCAACTCACAAGCTTTAAAAGGCTTAGCAATCGCTACAGTCCATACTGCCAGTCAGCCCCAACTTTACTGTGTCAGCCCAAGCATCCTGCCACCCACAGGAAGGAGGGAGAGTACAGAGGAGACCTGTATTCATAGGAAGAGGAGGTCACCTGTGGCTTACTGATAAGAATGGACTGCGTACTACCACAGTCACCCATGCCCAAGGAGGGCTCAGCCAAAGACAAGCTCCAGGCATTGAGAATTCTGAGCGCTGTGAATGGGTAAATAAAACAAAACAAAAAACACACACACACACACACACACACACACACACACACACACACACGAAACACTTCCTCTCCCCTGACCCCATAAGTTCATGTTATCATTACTTAAGATTTGAAAAGCAATTCTGAGACACTGACTGCTCTTCAGTGAAATTCCTTAGGATGTGAAACTCCATTATTTCCCCAATTGCCCTTAAGGCAAGAAGCAGAATTCTCAAGGGGCTACATCTGGGAAAGGGTCTCATTCCTTTTGTTTAGCCTGTGTTTGCTATAGTCAAGCTGGGAATTGCTGGTTCAGGACCCATTCAAACATGTTAGTAGGATGAAGTGGGAGGCCAGCAGAGTGTGCTAGCCCGGCCTGCTCAGATCGGCTAACTCTGACTCCTGGATGGGAACTGACAGGTGGATACCTCAGGCTTCCTTACTGGTCCTTCCAGTGATGTTCAGTTACCTGGAGCTGACCCACTGGCACATCAGGAAGCAAATGTACTGGGGCTCACAGATAAGGAGGAAATAAGAGAGCTCAGTGACGCTGTGTCCCGTGGAACCCATCATCGGCCATGTAAACCGACACAAATCATGGAGCAGTGCTGTCCAGAGGAATTCAGAGTGCTATGGTTTCATCCTGAGAGTCGCAGAGCTCGTCACTGTTTGAGGAACATCAGTCACTTGCTCCAACCAGGCAATACCTTCTCTGCCTCCATTCTAAGCAAATAGGAGTTTTTCTGCTTGAAAAGACTCCAGGATCAGTGTGGCTGAGGCCCAGGAATCCAAGAACTGAAAAGAGCGAGCAGTGATGTCATCTGACTTGAGCCGGTGAGGATTTCCAAAAGTCTGTTGGCAATCTTGTCTTGATTCCAAATCAAACAAAATGACTTAAATGTATTCAGTGTGTGGCACGTACCAACATCGAGGTTGCCGCTTAGCCACACAAAAACAATCGGGTTGTCAGAGTGAATGCCTTCTTCCTCCACCTTCATTTCTCTTCATGTTTGTGTAACTCGGAAGACCGGCCACCTTCCCTGCTAGAAATCTGCTCATTTTAGTTAAGAACTCTATTTCTTTCTCTCTCTCTTCCTCTTTATCTCTCTTTCTTTCTTCCTTTCTTTTTTTTTTAGACTTAAAAAAATAGGAAATTTTATGTGATACATCTATTTTTTTATGGTGATGACAGTGGTGTGTGTGTGTGTGTGTGTGTGTGTGTATTTCCATGTGGCAGGTGGAAGAAAAGTTGTGAACTTGGTTCTCTTCATCCAACTTTACATAGGTCCCTTGACACAGGTTCCAAGGATCAGACTCAAATTGCCAGGCACACATCACAGGCACCTTTACCCACTGAGTCATCTTGCTGGCCCAGCAAATTCTATCTAAACTAGCAAAGCTTTCTTAGAGATTCTGACCAGTGTGTTAGAGGAAGTAGTGCACATGGATAGTGAAAATGGACCTGTTTTTCCTCTCTTCACCGTCTGGGAACTGTGAATTTTGCATCACCCTGGGAGGAAACTAATTCACACACTACCCAAGGGTTGAGACACCAGCCCCATAGCAAGTCAGCATGGAGGGAACTGGCTGTTGCATCACGGAAACTTACTCTTGCTCTCCCATGCGTCCCGGCAAATTGCCTTTGAGTGCCGGGCTGAAGAATGGATCAGAGATGGGTCTAGTGTAGCCAGTTACCTGCTCTGCCCTGTTGGCTGAAGCACATTTAAACCACTTAATGAAATAATGCATTAAGCAAGTCTTGAAAAGCCCATGAAGAACTCACTTCTCAGCTACTATAAACATCACAACATTTTAATGTAGTTTTGACACAGGCTCTCGTGCGACTCAGGTTGGCCTTAACTCCAAATATCACTGATGATGACTCTGACTTTCTGGTCCCCTGCTTCCTCCTCCTAGAGCTGGGGAAACAGGTATGCACCACCACATCTGCTTATGCACTGGTGGGGCTTCAATGCATGGCCTCTTGTGTGCTAGGCAAGCAAAAAGCCTCCTATGTCCCCAGATGCAAGATTTAAAGGGAGACTGAAATCTGAGGATCATGAAGGAAGGTAGGGAAGAGCACAGTTAGCTGGGAAGCATCCTGAACCGAGCCCTTCACAGCAAGGGCTTCATGGTATAGTTTACTACAGTACTCATAGTAAACGTTCTCACAGGCCAGGGTGCTAGTGTTTGGTTCTTGGTAGTTTTCTAAGCTTCACAAACAAAACAACTTGTCACTAAGCACTTCTCTCATGAACCAGGCACAGCTGAGCCCCTCACTATAGATGACGCACACTCACGCAGCCCAACGAGGGCCTCTGACAGTCTGCCTGCCACAGGTAGACCACAGACACTAGGGAAACTCCACTGCAAATACCCAGATGTTGTCTTGCCCGTTATAATTTGGTGTAACATCTAGGAAATGACACCATTAGGGGTTTGGGTATGGTAGATCACCCCTTCTGTGGCAGTTCTGGATAAACACATACACACAAATGCCTCCAGGCATGTTCGTAAAGCACTAGTTAACAGAGATTCACATTTTATTGGCCAAGTCAGACCTCTGTAGAGATAATCCAATGAATTCTGTGAAGCCAAGTTCCTTTCTGATGAAGGCATTGACTTTTCTAAAAGCAATTCTAAACAATGGCTTTGTCTTCTCCTGAAATCTAAGTGTTATAATTTTCCGAGCCCTTTAATGTTAACGGAATGATCTATGCACGCCTTTCTTAAACAGATTAAAGGGGGAAACATTCAAACTTCAACCAGCCTTAATAAAATGGAAAACCCCTTTATAATTTAGTAATAAAGTTGAATAACATAAATATTGGGCAGTATTCTTTATCTGTAATTAGCTGATTACTAAAGTGCTGGTTGATTGTGTGTCAACTTGACACAAGCTACAGCCATCGGAGAGGAAGGCGCCTCAGTTGAGGAAATGCCTCCATGAGATCCACAATTAGTGATCAAGGGGGAGACCTCGCCCACTGTGGGTGGGGCCACTCCTGGGCTGATGGTCCTGGGTTCTATAAGGAAGCAGGGAGCAGGGGAGTGAGCAGCACCCTCCACAGCTTCTGCATCAGCTCCTGCCTCCAGGTTCCTGGCCTGACTTCCCTTGGTGATGAACAGCAATGTCGAAGTGTAAGCTGAAGAAACCCTTTCCTCCTCAACTTCATTTGTGGTCATGGCATTTCAATAGAAACTGTAACTAAGAAAAGGATTCCATCTATTACTGGAAAATGGCTCAGCCCACCTCCACTGCCTCTGTACAGGCAGGCCTGTATTCTTTTAGGGAACTTTATTTAGGCTTTAAAGATTAAACAAAGTCAGAAAAAAAAAAAGAAAAGTGAGATCAAGCCAGTCTATTGCTGAAACGTTCCAACTGGCTCTGCACATCTGCAGAGAAAGCCGTCTCTCTGCACACCTGGGCAGAAGGCTGAGTCTCTGCACACCTGGGCAGAAGGCTGTCTCTCTGGGCAGAAGGCTGTCTCTCTGCACACCTGGGCAGAAGGCTGTCTGTCTCTCTGCACACCTGGGCAGAAGGCTGTCTCTCTGCACACCTGGGCAGAAGGCTGTCTCTCTGCACACCTGGGCAGAAGGCTGTCTCTCTGCACACCTGGGCAGAAGGCTATCTCTCTGCACACCTGGGCAAAAAGCTGTCTCCCATTCCTCCCTCCAGTCTCACCTCCCAATGTCTGACAGACTTTTTTACTGTAACACTCTCCCACAAAGCAGATCCGAGCTTCACCTGGCTGCTGGAATGACACCTGCTTAAGGAATACCTACCCCTTCCCTCTTCCTTCTTTTGCTTTGAAGACATCTGCCAGGATTTGGATAGGTCTCTCCAATTCACGTGTTGATATTTGGAGGTGGGTCTCTGGGGGTGGGGGCTAATTAGGGTTAGGCTGAGGCCCCTGTAGAGAGGCAAGCTTGTGCCTACATGGACCCTTTACCCCTACATTCTAGTCTCTTTAGTGCAAGAAGGTACTGTGCAGACCACTGAAAGAGAAACATGGACACCAACCCATTCACAAAACCTCTGACCTACAATCTGTCCTGCCTGCAAGATGTGCTGGGGCGGTGGTGGAGCAGAACTAGTGGAAGTGGTCAAACAACATCTGGTTTAACCTGAGGCCCACACCAAGAGAGGGAGCCCAGGCCTAGCACTGACTGGATGGCCAGCAGGAACCAGAGACTGGGTAGTCCAGAGACCCAGGGTAGAACCAAACACAATGGGCAAAAGAAAAGACAATATCCAAAAACCAATGAGGTAATTCCTAATGATACTCTCTATACTCACAGACGCAAGCCTAGTCCAGTCATCATCAGAGAGGCTTCCTGTGGCAGCAGATGGGAGCAAGTACAGACACACACAGCCAGACAGTATGCAGAGCCTACACTGGAGGTCTCCATTGGGGCCCTCCCCTCAGAGCTTGGGAAGAAAGGAAGGAAAGGCTGCAGAATTCAGAGGGGGTGGAGGGCACTAGGAGAACATGGCCTATTGAATCCATTAAGCAGGGCTCACACAGGCTCACAGAGACTGGAACAGCAAGCATGAGACCTGCGGGGGTCTGCCCCAGGTCCTGCATGTGTGTTGTGGTGTATATGTAGAAGGAGTGAATGAACTTTCTTCTCGTCCCAGTGTACACACATCTCAAGAGCTTCTCACAGTGCTCGTTAAATCTTCAATGACGCTCAGATCCTTTTGTATTGAATTCATTTTATAGCATCTCATTATCTCCTGTCCCTGATGGAATGGAAACAGTCTGAGGTGCAGTCTATGGGCCCGGTCTGCAGCCACTGAGATCTTTTTTCTAAGTGACTTCTTGGATAGGAAATTAAACAGATGCAGAGAGATCTGAACGCTCACAGCACTTCTTTCTGTGACTACTGAAAACACTCTCCATCTGCAGCCCGCCTTTAATTAAACCTGAGTCAATGGTACTTAGGAGACCAACGGGGCAGTGTAAGAACACCACAGACGGACGCACTGAACATACTATTTTTGACAAGCAAGTTAGTGAAGATGGTATGAGGTTCTTTTATAATAGCTGGTACCCTGAAGTAAATTTAATTAATCCATCTTGGAAGGTTAAACTTGTAAGGTTAAAAATAAGTACCCACCCTCGAATTGGCATCTTTCCTTGGGTGAGCTTGGTAAATCTCCAATCTGGTCCATGTGATTTTTGTCAGAGTTGTAGTTCATGAGTACTTCACAGCTCTTTTTAAATAACTTACGGGATGAGATGATGTCTAAAAAGCTTTACCAAAACTTGCTCATTGCTACACAAGGCATTTAGAGGCCTCTAGGAGAGACCCGCCCTGTCTGCGGCCAAAATCACTGTTACTCTCACAGCCTAGAATTCAGGGCAACACGAATCTTATCTTTCTTCTTCAACCTCTTATTCCCAGTAATATATTTACTTTTCTTTATAAACATGTTTTATAATCATAGAATGTCAAGGGCAAGTGGAGTGGGGTGAGGGGCCACAGAAGCCACAGCAGCTGCTATCACCACTCAGAGACCAACTGCAACAGACATTCTGGTGTACCTCAGGCCCAATGGCTTTTCTTAAAAAAAAAAAATGTAATTACTATGAAGGGATGGAACCAAAGGCGAGTTAACGCACACAGGAGTGGTATTTTTAAAATACCACATTCTCCAGTGATAGAAAGTAACAGTTGGAAGATGGACTGTCGTACTTTAAAAATTAACATTTTTCAAAGAAATGAAAACCAATTTGACCAAAAATAGTGTCAAAAATAACCATCACATACTGAATATTCCTACACATTAAAAGCATTCGTAAGAGTTATATTTCTTTACTTTTTAAAGTACACTTCTTCACTTTTCTCTTGGCAACTGCCCACATAGTATATGCAAAACTAATGACTGGTGTGAGTCATCTTGCTTCTTAAAGTCACCTTACTTCAAAATGGTCACTTAAACCACAGTGCCAACTGTTCCCTCTGCTGTACTCCAGCAAAGACTTGCAGCCAAGAACTGGATTTATCTTTTTCTTCAGACTTGCCCTCCGCAGACTGCTGCTGCTCTCTCCTTACACCGTTTCCTGGCTCCTTCTCTTTCTCTAATGCGACAGTTGCCCTGATAACGGGCATGAGGTGCCAGTCACCAGTCCTGAACTGCATGTCTGTTAGCTACTGAAGCCCTGGCTGCTCTGGGTGAGGCAGTCCTGGGTGCTAAGGGGGACCTCTCTGAAGCTGGATGAGTCACTCTGACTGGAAAGCCCCGAGGGCAAGCATGGAAAAGGTAAGTACCCAGAGACGGAGGAGCTCTGGAGAGGGCAGTGAGACCAACCAACACAGAACTCGGACTAAAATACTTCTTAGTCCAAAGTATTTTAACAGCAGATGGATGTATTCTGTGATCATAATATCCCCTACGCACTATTAAAAAACAAACAAAATAAAATAATATTTTCATCCTGTCTAGCTCTAAACAGCTAACTAAATTGTGTTATCTTGGAACTATTTTTCTCCTGGGGTCAGGCATAATCTTTTGACAGAGACTTCCAGGTTTGGTGGCGTGCACCCAGTATGACAACATTTAAGACAAATATCCCTTTGCCCAAGAAGAAAACACTGTACTGAGATTTTTCTGGCCATGAGACTAATATATATTTATCATAAAAATGTAAGCCAGAAATGTGAAAGGTTCTTGCATTTCAACTCCACTGAGGCAAAGCCAGCATTTCCAATTCACCCTGCTTGGTGTCTTTATGTGTGTGCGAGTTTTCACAGAAGACGACGTCAGGTGACCCTGGAGTGTGCTGCACGTTTGCACAGTCGCACTGCACGTGTGTCCAACTCTACATTGTCCTTTGCCTATTTTTTGAGACAGGATCTGTCACTGAACCTAGACGCCTTGCTTGGCTAGACAGCCTGTCCAGGGCAGCGCTCCTCTCATGCTGGGATAATAGGGACACCACATTAAGCTTCTAAGTGGGTCCTGGGGATCCAAACTCAAGTCCTGTGTGAGAGCAGCAAGCACTCGACCCGATGCGCCATCTCCCCAGCCCTGCTGTATGTTCCTGACTGACAGAAAACAAACTCATTTGACTCTGACCTCTAGTAACAGCTGAGGAGCTCGCTGTGGAAAAACCTGCCCAGAATTATTGTTTTATTAAATGTTAGTAATTCATTTAATCTTGGGTTATTCACTATCACATATGTAAAAGCCAATTATCAAACAAACAAATCTCCCAAGAAGAGGAAGAGTGAACACACACTAAACAAGAACACTTCTCACTCAAGAGCTTCATCTTTGTGGTCTCTGATCAGTTTCCCTGTCTGTGGAGACATCACCTACGCACATACAAACAGATGGACGCACACGGGGTATTGTCTCTTAAAAAACAAAAACAATATCAATAACAACCAAAGCCGCGTGGAACATGCTGCCTGCGGCCAGTTCTTATTTTCTTTGAAATCTAACAATACATGTTTTGAAATAAATTCCCTTAGCTGCTCATTCTCTTGAAATGGCTTGGCGTTTTTCTTTAGCTCTCTGCTTTGGTGCCCAGTCCCCAGCCTTCGGACACCCAGGTTGTTTCTGCCCTTCATCCTGCCCACCTTCCAGTCTCACATATCCAAGTGACTTGCTCAGCCTATCTGTAGCTTGACATCACAGAGTAGAATGCTGGCCCTTAAGTTCACGAGCTTACACGGAGTACCGCATCTGCCACGTAGAAGTCACCTTTACCTCTCATTTCCAACCAGTGTATCTCATTCAAACCTCGCCTCCCCTAAGTTCCACAGTGGGTCCAGACAGGGAAAGGGAAGGTAAAAAGCTAGGTAAGTCAGCATGCAGACGCACACAGCCGTGCAGAAGTGGCCCAGTCCATGTGAACATATCTGACTTCAGTAGCACCTTCCCTGGAGGGGACAGAGAAGGGAAGAGAGACCATAAGCCCGGGAGACAGGACCTGGCAGCTTCAGGAGACTCACTCTCTTCAGGAGGAACAGACAAGTGGGGAAAATGTTAGATGTGCCATGGGAAATATTTCCAAAGCAAGAAGAAAATGTCACAAACGGTTTTTTAATAACTTAAAAGAAAAAAAAAGAAATTACCATTTCATGGGTTGTCCAAGTTTTATAGAAATTCACCCTGAATTCAAATCTGTCTCACACACTTCTCTGTAAGTGTTTCTGAGAGGTTCTTCTATGATTGGCTGCTGTTCACACAAGAGCTGTTCTTCAATAAAGTGTTTTACATTAAAAATCTCACGGAATAAAAAAGTTAAAAAAAAAAACCTGTAAGCTTAAAGATGAGAACTTGAATTATTTATTTGAAATAATTCTAAACTTTTTAATATTGTGACTTGATAACATAATTTTATGACCGGAAAATTATAATCACAAAAAATAATAAACTTGGGGCATATCAAAATCTGTATTAGGGTTTCAAATTGTTTTTAGACAAATTCTCATATGTTGCCCAGGCTAGACTAGAATTCTCAGGTTTAAGCAATGAAGCTGCCTCAGCTTCTTGAGCTGCTGACCACCACACCTAGCTGCACTACTGCAAACCCCAGGCTTCTGTGCTGAGGTCTTGCACTTCCGGCTCCCTGCCTGCCCCAGAGGTGCCCTCCAGCCTCACCGCTGGAACTGGCTCTGCACCTCTGGTGAGAAAATGCACACAGAAGCCAGGGAACCCTACACTCCCATGATCTCGTCACCACCCTTAGATGGGGATCAACTACAGCGACAGAGGGCTTTCTCACATACCTATCTGTAAAGGGATCTATTTTAACCTGTGAAAAACAAAGAAACAAAAGCCAAAAAGCAAAGTGGATCTGTACCAAGTAAGGAGAGGTTTATTGAGAACTTCCTCTTAAATATTTGATACTACTGCTGCTGTACAGTAATAATTAGTTTTTTCTTTTCTTTCTTTTTAGGGGGTGTAGTGGTGCTGGAAGCAGAACCCAGACTCTCCCAGACTCCCTGGTTTAAGGGACAGGGTCTTCCTATGCTGCCCTGAACTTGAGAAACCTTCCCGCTGCCTCCGGCTCCTGAGTTTTTGAGTTGCCACACCGCCAATGACACTATTTCCCCAGCACTGTCCTCTCCCCAGAGAGCTCTTGAGCGGCTACAATGGGCACTAGTATCTGGTGAGACAATGTCTACTCTAGTCTACTTTATGTCTAACAAGGAGCTGCTAAAGAAGCTTCCATTGTGCTTTTAGATGTTTGCAATTCCTTCGTGTCTCCTCAGCCTTTCCAGCTGACTTTCCACACCCAGCCC
Organism: Rattus rattus; assembly: GCF_011064425.1. Taxonomy (NCBI): domain Eukaryota; kingdom Metazoa; phylum Chordata; class Mammalia; order Rodentia; family Muridae; genus Rattus; species Rattus rattus. The sequence goes on from NC_046170.1 coordinate 20,952,576, forward strand.
CTCCACATGGTTCCCAGGGCCTTTCTGAGTCTACTGACACTTGCTTAGCCTACTGATGTGTTAGCCCAGGGAGTGGGGAAATAATGTTCTGAGAACACTTCCAACTGATAAGGCCCTGAGAAGACCCCCAGCTCACATATGTCCGGTAGAAGACTCTGATGTGCATGTGTCCGCCTGGCTTCCTAGTTTCCTAGCCAACTTTCTGTCTCTGTGACAAAATAGCTGAGGCAGTCAACTTACAAGGAAAAGTTTGTTCTGACCTCAGAAGTTCTGTCCAGGGGGACGTGGCCATTGAATCTGTACAAAGGCAGCTCACCACAGTGAGTGCATACACCAGAGGGAGCCACTCAGCTAAAGGTGGCTAGAAGTGAAGAGACAGACACGGGATGTGATTTCCTGGAAGCAGTAACCTCTACTAGCTCATGTCCCCCATGATCTAACCTCCTTCCACTAGTCCTGCCTCCTAATAGCACCAGAGGGCAGGGACCAAGCCTTTAACACACAGACTCTTGGGGAGGCACCCCAGATCCCAACCATAAGAACAAGGACATTAATCTCTCGGGTCCACATCGGCAAGTTGTCTTGTAAAGCTGGTGTTATTGACTCTGCATCCTTATACTCCTAACAGAGTTTCCTGGTTTTTCTTCTAAAATATGAAAATAAATATACTCCAGTATTTGTCCAAAATCTGCTTCTGAGGGAAAGCCAAACTAAGGGTTTCTAAACCCAGGGTGCATTTGAGTGAGTAGTGACAATGTTGCTGCTAAGACCGGAGATGTGGGAGAGGAAGGGCCCCTTCCCTTTTCCTCCTCCACTTCTCTAGAAATGAGGTCTGGAGAAAGTACAGGGTGGGAGAAATCGTGTGCTTATTTAGCACCTCATTCATTTAAAGAGCCCCAGGGACCTTTATCAGGGATGTCCCTACTAATTACCTAGGGATGTTGTGTGGACCCAAAGTTAAAAGCAAAGGAGGGCCACCCTCTGCACGCAGGGTTAACACCTTTCTTTTCTGGATAACTGAGAACAGAAATTTTAACTAGCTTGATAAGTGAAGCAGGAAATGAGAGAGAGAATCAGTGTGTGGAGGGGGGAAGACCCATTGATGGCTCTATCTAGAGAAGGGCCAGGCTGTGGTGGGGGTTGCCTTTCCAACAGTGAGGCGGTCATTCGTCCTACAAATGGAAAACAGAATGGGTTTGTTTGACTGAAAAGAGATGATCTAGTTTGTGAGGAGACTGTCCCCCTTCTTTATTTTCAGCCCTGGGTACTGGAGGGCAGCTGCTGCCCTGAAAAGGAATAAATACAGAGAAGAAATTGTGTGACATCAGACTATGTATTTTTGAGAGCAAAGGAGTTGGAAGGACATAGTGTATATATAAAAAAGGCCTTGTAGATTGAATTAGGCAGTCCCAAACCCAGGCAGGGTCACTACGTTGCAATTTTCAAACAAATCCTATCCATTATCTACTAGACAGATTTAAGAATTTGGCTTTTATAGCTCTATTCATTCTCAAGCAATCTGAAGTCTTTGCAAAAGCAGAAACTTAGCTGAAGCCATAGTGTTCCAAATACTGCATCTGAGCACGTACATATGCATTCGAACTGCTCAGAGGAAACACTGTGTCAGGCCACAGCCCTCAGAGGGTCATCTGTGCCTGAAAGGTCAAGTCCTCACACTGGGTTGTTAAGGGCTTCTGGATATTGTCATCTTCTACCAGGTACACACTTGAGAGTCACAGGCAGCTAACTGGACTAACTGTGGCATCAGATTACTCAAGCCACGCCCAGTCTTACCAGTGCAAGTACCATGGGGTTGGCCAAAGTTTCATCTGCTGTGGCTTTGAACATACCTCAGGCAAGGTACTTAAACTGCATGTGAATTTTGTTTGAGAGCATTTACTGCCCCCTCCTCCCAAAGCCCTGTACTCTAGTGCATGGATACACAATTTTTCTCTTACAGAGACCAGTGATATAACTCGGTAATTACTTAAGTGTCTGAGAAGGGCTAAGTCAGACACCAACTTAACAGGGACTAATGAAAGACCCTTCTCTGTGCACAGCACTGAATGGAGCCAACAGTTCTCTTCTGAATACATCTACGCTAACCCAGACCCTGGCAAGGGACAGCTGGGCTAGCCATGAGCACACAGCTTTTGCCCTCAGAAACATTAGGTTACGACAATCCATGGCTATAAAACTTTCTCCCTCTGAGAAACAGCCTCACCAGCCTTAGCTTATCTTGAAAGCACCCAAAGGAATGCTTCCTGTGGTGTGGGAGTTTCCAGATGTGCAGTACAGCAGACAGGGAATGTGTTGACCTACATGAGCTCCCTTCAGCTCCTCTTCAAACAGGAATGGCCTGGAAACTGGCAGGTTGTGTCTTAGTTACTTTTGTACTGCAGTGATTAAGACCATGACCAAAAGCAACTGGGAAGGAAAGGGTTCATTTTGCTTTACAGCCTGTAGGGCATCATCAGGGGCATCAGGGCAGGAACTGAAGCAGGAGTCATGGAGGAGCCTGCTTCTTGTTTTTGGTCCATGTAGCTCGACTTACCTTCTTATACCACTCTGGACATTGTGTCCAGGGAGGGCACTGCCCACAGTGAGCTGGGTAGTCTGCTATCAACCACAATCAAGAGAAACCCCACAGACCTGCCTACAAGCCAGTCTGATGGAGGCGTTTTCTCAGTTTAGGCTCTTCTTCCCAGCTGACTGTAGCTTGTGTCAAGTGGACAAGAACCAACCAGGGACAGGTGGTAAGGCTGAAGTCTATTGTCACTGTCCCTCCTCACTGTCAAGTCTGAGGTGAATGTGTACTTCCACTGATGGCCTTTCCATGTGCACACAGCACCGACATCTGAGTAAGCCAAGTGGCTGACAGATGTACACATGATGTCTTAAACCCCATGAATTCTCACAGAACTCTACGTGCACGCAAGCAGCCTGATGAGAAACGGGACATCGCAGCTTCCTAAAAGATCTCTGCTCCTCCTAGTCACCACCACAACCCACCTTTGTGACTTTCAGGAATAAAGGTTCTAACTTCTACCTTCCCAGCAATCTGTGAGGGGAGAAAGCCCCCACCCACGCCTGCACCACAAGTAGACTTGATTTCCCCTGGATCGGCTCCACTGAACAGAGAGAAACCGGGGTCAGCTAGTGTCACAGTGCCCTTGACTTCAGCAGCACTCTGGGCTGAACAAGACCTAGAAGGGTCCTGGAGACCATCTAACTCCTTCCAACTGGAAACTGGACTAAGGATAATCCTAGTTTTCCTGAACCCCGGCCAAAAGCATTTCCTTCTGCCCTGCTGAGCAGACTGTCATAGTTCTGTGTACATGCTTTAATCAGAAACATAGGGCACAACTTCAGAAAACCACTTCCACAAACAGGAGAGGCATTCGAGTTTGTGGAAGCTGGAGTTCCAGTGGAGGGCTTGCCTAGCGTGCAGAGGGAGGCTCCAGGCCCAGTCCCTGGCATCAGACAGTAGTAGTAGTAGTGGAGCCAGCAGTGACGGTAGCAGCAATAGTGGAAGCGGTAACAAAGTAATTGCTTAAGTCCCAAGTGGAAGACACACTTCAAATGATACGACATTACTAGGCACTTAAAGCAAAGAGGGAAGACAGAGAGGGAATAGGATAAAACTAGAATTCTACCGACAACACCGAGAGCTCATGTATGTTCCTTAAAGTATCCTAATAAAGCCCTACATTTAGTTCTGCTGGGAGCAGAGCATCCTTTAACACATATGATGCTGACACTGGGGTGGGGGCCAGTATCAGGGAGGCAAGCTTTTCTGTTTCCAGGCTCCCGCATGGCTACACATTTGGCTTTGAATTCTTGCGCTGACTCAGCAACTCCATCACAGGAATGAACTAGTGCGGCCTCTGCAACGCCCCGCACAGCAGGATATCCCCACATCTCATCTGGGTGAGCTGCACAGCGGGATATCCCCACATCTGGGTGAGCTGCTCCCAGTTAGGTAAGAGGATACATGTCCCACACCTGGCAGAGGAGATCCTTGATATCCGTTTGTTTCTTTCTCTGTACAGAAAGAATCTGTTTCATCAAAAAGTTGTGTATCTTAAAAAAAAAAAAAGGGGGGTTCTATTATTCTGTGTTCTGTGCTCTACCATTGTCTATGACTTGGTGGAACCTAAAAAGAATATACCGCATTTGGGAAGACTGAAGGAGAGTCTTTGCTATACATGAAGTGCCATATAACTTAAAATGTGTCTTCTCACTCAACCATCTCAAAGGGATCCTTTAGATCTAACCAGCAGCATGTTGGGCAAGGGTGACTTGTAGGTGGTACTGTCACACAATATATTTTAGAGTTTACAAAGTGTTCACAGCTTCCTGAGACTATGACAAAATATCTAAGCGAAACGTGTTATAGAGAGATTTATTTTGTTCGAGTTTCGGTGATGCTGTCATTTGATCCTATGGTGAGATAGAGAAAGCCTCACGGTGAGATACAGCTGCTCTCCTCATAGGAGTAGGGGGACAGGGAAGACTGGGGCAGGGTTCCAACCCCTCCCAAAGGCTACCTATAGTGACCTAACGCCCTCCTTGTGGTATCCTGAAGTTCATACTGCCTCCCAAGAGTGCCTCAACTGGAAACTAGTCTCCAGCACACGGTGCTTCCAGGGCCCTGGAGGAGCCAGAGCACAGCAGTGTAAGCACAGCCTTCTGTCCCACTTCCCTTAGATGGGCAGGCAGGCAGCAAGCAGAGACGGACCCGGAATTGGATGGGACATCAATGACTCTCCTCTCTTCCTCTCATCTCTTCCTCCCTCTTTTTATTTGTCTATGTTGCTGTTTCTGTCTGTGTGGTGTAGCATGTGTGTGCCCTGTGTGTGTGCACATGTATGCAGGTATATAGGAATATGTGTACATACATGTGCATGTGGAGAACCTGGCATCCTGTATTTTCTTCTCTTGCTCCCCACGGTACTTTGTTTTGAGGTGGCTATGGCAACTATGATGGAGCCGGTCTTCCCTGAGCCTAGAGCTCACTGATTGGCTAGAACGGCCACTCAGTGAGCTCTGGGGATCTGCTCCACATACCAGGATGGGGGTTACAGACCCGTACCACCACGCCGGCTTTCATGTGGGTGTGGAAGATCAGAACTCAAGTCCGGGCTCATGTGTGAGCACATCAGTGACAGCCATTTCCCCAAAGCCAGCAGATGATGTCTAAAACAACCTTTTCACTGAACATCCAGTTCTGCCTGTCACACCAAGATAGGAAGAAAACGGCGTTACCCCACAGCTGACTCAGAAAGCATCCTTTTGGAAGGGCGCTAATGTTCTTTATTCTTTCCCTACAGATTTAGTACAAATAACAACAAAGTGGTGTTTTTACGGTGAGAGAGAATGGGGGAGGAATTTACAAATGTTTTACATCATCTAATTCCTGGCTCCATCTGAAATAACAAACAGAAGCACGAGAGACTCCAAACACTACGAATCAATCCCACAGAGACCCACATTTTCCTTCACACCCACTCTGGTTGTGTTTCTGGTTTTTGGCTCGATACAGAGCAAACCCTGCTGCGATTTCAAAATCATAATAACTCAAAATTGAAGACCACATTGTTTCCAGGCAGTATTGAGACTTTTCCTTAATGGGCCCTGCTCACTGCAAGATGCTGAGAAAACAAACAGACACAGGTTCCACCATGATGGTCCTCCCTGAAAACGCCCTGCTTCAGGCTTTCTTCAGTTAATGTATATCTTGCACAACCTAGGCCATTAGATATTAGACAAGTACACTGACACACACACCTGAGATTTCCGTCTCATGTTTCACAGGAAAGCTCCTTTACTCCTCTATACAAACACAGCAGAAGCCCTACCACCCAGTGTAAATCCACACACAGCTTTAGGGGTCCCATGTCCCCATGCCACTGACAGAGAGTGACAATGACTTTTATCTCATGATCATTAAGGATGTCGATGTTACCTCAGTTGAAAATGTTCACAGCAAGTGAGAATGTCGGGTCTGGTTCTCAGGAAAGCCGCTTTAGAAATACTGGCAACAGCCACGGCCAAGGCATTGGGAGGCTCTGTGCTTCTTCTGTGTCTGAGATGGTGGCAGCTGTGAGCTGTGGATACCATCTGCTGACGCCTCGCTAACTGTGCCAGTCTTCACAGTCCATATTTCCCTCCAACCTCACCCTGCTCTGCTGCCCCACTCAGGCCCCAAATGCACACACACGGAACTGGCCTCAGGTTCCCCTGGCACAGCTGTCCACTGACCTCACACTGGGCCCTAGCTGTTAAGTCCTACCTCCTCCCAATACCATGAAGCCGAGAACCAAGCCTTCTGCACACACAGGCCATTGAGGGCGTTTCAGATCCAAGACAGCAGTTTACAGTGATCTATCAAAGTTGACGGTTGAAACATCGCTGTGTATGCTGCAGGTGCTAGGGAGAGGGTAGATGCCACTGGCCACAGTGAGTCCATTCACCAACTGGGACTAAGAAAACCCAAAGGGCTGGCATAATCTTGCATTTCCTGTGGAAATAAGTTTGCTAAGGAAATAAAGAGTTGAAATAATATTTTAATGGGGACATTCAAATGACCTAGAAGGAGATTTCTAAGAACCTTGAAGCTTTAAGTGATACTCTGACAAGTTACTTTGTACCTATCCATACAACAAAGATAAAAAAGAAAGTCATCCCCACCCCTGGTCCCCATCAGCCCTCCTCACTCACCCCTGCCTCCCCATCAGCCCTCCTCACCCCTGCCTCTCCACCAGCCATCTCCTTCCTGGCTCCCTGTTTCTGCACGGCTACCTGCAATCTCTGTACTATCCTTTCGATTGCAAAACTGAGCACTTTCCCAGATCGGTCAACTTTCTGGCCTGGCCTCTTCTGTCTCTATCCAAGCACTCATTAGTGATGCTGTCCTGGGACTGCATGAGCCCTCCCTGTGAAGCTACTTTGTGAAATCCCACCTTCCCCAGTGATTCTACTGCTCAAATCCCGGACAGGGTTTTCTAGAGGCATCCACAACTCACGCTAGATCTGTTAAGATCCCCAACTGAAATGTCAATCTCTTTGTTCCTAGCACTGGATTTAGTGGGCCCAGGTGTGGAGTGGGACTATCTATGCAGTACCCCTGGGTCCAGATGTATTTTGAGACTCACACCTTTTCTGCTTTCCAGATGGTGAGGTGGTGCACACCACTGTTTAAAGTAGGTCCAACAGAAGCACTGGAGCAGGACTCAATTACCTAATACTTCAGTAATAAAACACATGAACTCCCTCCTTGTCATATAAATTAGGTTCTCACTAAACCTAATGGGAGACAACTTAAAAATAGTTCACTCAAGGGGCTGGAGAGATGTCTCAGTAGTTAAGAGTATTGGCTGCTCTTCCAGAGGACCCTAGTTCAATTCCCAACACCCTCATGGTACTTCATAACTGTCTATAACTCTAGTTCCAAGGGATCCAATACCGTCACACAGATATACATGCAGGCAAAACACCAATGTACATGAAATAAATATTAAAACAATAATTTAAAATAGTCCATTCAAAAACACTGGTGGGTGGCTCTGGCTGCCATCTCCTATTTTCAACCTGACTGGACTAAGACCCTCTTCAGAGGAACGAGACAGTCGTGGGAAAGCAACCTGCAGCCAAGCCTGCTGACCTGCTTTGACCCCTGCGACCCGAATGTTGGAAGAGAGAACTGAATCTCGCAGTCCGCCTTCTGACCTCCACATATGCTGGGACGCCTGAGGACATGTGGGCATTAGTAAGGTAGCCTGTGGGTGTGTCTGTCAGGCTTTTCCACAGAGCATCAGCTGAGGAGGTGATGCCCACCTTGAATGTAGGTGCAGCCTCTCAGAGCTGAACTGAGAAGGGGAAGAGAAAGCTGATGTTTCAGACCAAGCACCTCCTAGCTGCTGGCCTTCTGCTCTGCAACAGCTATCCTATCTGAACCCCGAGCTAAGCCTTCCTATACGCTGCGTCCTGTCAGGTGTTTGGTCACAGCAAAGAGATTCGTGAGGCTTCTGCTCTTTGGAGCCGTAGGAAGGGAGCAGGGAGAGGGCACAAGGTTATAGTGGGCATTTGCACAGTCCAGACGTGAAGCAAGAGAGTTTCCCCTTGGAGTCTCTGTACTGCAAAGTTTGGTCTTCTCCAGTTAGGGGGTCACTGGGCTCTCTTGACAGTGCTGTCTTCAGATAAGGACCATGGCGTTTTAAATCTTCTCATTTTACTTCTATTTCCAGAACACCTTCCACACCAAAAGACCAAGTCCACCTTCTTCATTGACTTAGGTAATGGGAACACATGAGGATCCTTTGGTCCCTAGCTGCCTGTAGAGGGCTCTCTGTTCAACACCAGGCCGACTGCTCAGTACGAGGGTCAGTTTGCAGGTTTAAAATCCCAGTGATGTCCACTCCATCGCCCCTCAATGAGAGCTGGCTTTAAAGTGTGAGTTTATCTAACATGGAATACAAGGCTATCTCCACAGAAAGCGCCTGCGCAGTGCACACTTAAATACCCACTGGCCTGGCTCCTCCCAGCCCCTCCGATAGGACCTTTTCTTAAACACAGCTCAGTCAGATGTGATGCCAGCAGACGGGGCCTCTGTGTGCATCATGGGATACGGGCAGTATGGGCCACAGCACTCTGGCAGGCAATTCCCAGGCAGTTATTTTGACATTAGAAAGTCACAATCCATCAACTTAACAGCAGGGCAATAATTTTGGGGACCAGGATAATAGCTCTTCAAATGACATGGTAGGAAGCAAGCAAGCCAAGAGGCCCTGCCTGAGAAGAAAGACAGAAATCTAGGCAGGATTTCCTCAGTCCCGAGAACCAACCATTACATCATGACCGTATTTCCTCCAGGGGCTGGACAGAAATGCCCCTCACACAGAGCCAAAGAAAATGCTAGCCTCTGGTTGGCTGTGTGGAGACAAGAGATGGCTCTGCCTAACACTTCTAGGGTAAAGGCTAGCCTTTCCACTCTACACAGCACACACTGTGACGCTCACAGCAGCACTTAGAAGAAGCCACCAAACTCTTTGAGCATTGCGAGTTACTCAGCTCTCAATGTTCTGTGAAACAGAGCTACTGGGGTGTGGACAGCACTTAGACTAGACCCTGGAAAGAGTTACAGGGCCAATAACCCCGATTAAAACACACACACACACACACACACACACACACACACACACACACACACAGCCTCAGTCTTCCGTTCTGCTCTCAGGCTCAAATGCATGAGAACGGGTATCATGGAGTGCTGCTGAGTGTCTGTCAACATCCAGAGAGAAGGGTGGTGGTGGGATGGGAGATGCCCCATAACAATTGTGAACACACACATATCACACATGCGCTTACACACACATACATCCTGAGGGGCAGGCGTGCCATGATAAAGGAACATACTTTCTCTTTGACTCTAAAAAAGAGAAGTAATGGACAGGTGGGGACTCATGCTGGTGGTTGAGATTGCGAGGCGTGGTTGGATGCAGTAAGTGCTCTGTCTAAGAAGGGAGATGGAATCCGGGAGGCGAGGTGTGCTGGCTGCACTAAGTCCCTTCCTGGACACAGCAATGCTTGTGGAAGCCACCAGCTGCGGCTAATCCTTACCCAGCCTCCCCCATCTCTCACTGCCTTCCTGAAATACTGACAGCACATCAGACACATTATTTTCAGGTTATACCTTCTGTGTGCGTGCGTGCATGCGTGCGTGCGTGCGTGTAGGCCAGAACTAAACACTGAGTGTCTTCTTCAACCGCTCTGCACCTTAGGTTTTGACACAGGGTCTTCATGAAGCTGAGCTGTACCTGAGTAGGTTGTCTGCTCCGCACATCCCGGGGTCCTCTACAGGGGTCTCTGCAGCCCTGTGACTATAGGTGAGCATGGGGCTCGGGATGTGTGTGAGCTGGCATGAGACCCGGGTCCTCATGATGGTGTATCTAGAAATTTACTGATTGAGCCATTTCCCTGTCCTTATTCTCTATGTTAAAGAAAAAGAAATTCACTCCACGGACAAAATGTCTGCAAGGAAGGGATGAACAGATCTTAAAACGAAGACAAAGGCGTTACCACAGTCTGCATTTTATTTTAATGCACTTTTGTGGCAGTTTCAACGGCATCTCTCCCTTGGTTCTAAAACCCACCTCATAGGAGTGGCTGCCGGGTCTAAGCCACCAGCATCTGAAAACACACATTTCAGAAAAGCTCTTCTTAAGCACCATGGAGGAAGCAAAGTCAGCGGTGTCCTTACCTGGAGCGGAGACTCTCCCGTGCAGCACGGGTTCACCGGGCAGCAGATCTTTTGAATTGGAGGTGAATGGTGATTGTCTAAATGTGTCTTCTGAAAAGAAAGGGCTGGGGCAAGGGAGGAAGGGCAAGGGTTAGTAAATTAAAGTTACTTAAGACAACCAGAGCACCTGCTCCAAATGCACACACACATGCACACACGCACACACACAAAATATACATTGCGTTTAGGTTTTTTCAATTATGTTTAAGCTATAGACTTAAACATGAGACTATGCTTGTAACAGGAAGAGAGCAGGTTGTCACAGGCAAGTGTCACATGGTCAGTTTTTATCCTCAGGGTCCACATATAAAACATTACCTTTATGGATAGATTTATTGTGTGCCTGCACGCGTGCGTGTGGAGACCAGAAGGCAGTGTCAGATAGAGTGAGGCTGATGAAGTCACAGATGGCCGAGAGCCATCTGACATGGGTGCTGAGACACAAACTTGTCCTCTGCAAGAGCAAGCATTCGCAACCACTGAGCCTCCCCCCAGCCCCGAAAACAGACATGAAACACAGCAAAGCTCACGTCCAGGGTCAGCTCAGTGGCTGGCTGGACTTTCCCTTGTTCACATGATCTCTGGTTTGAAGGAAGATAACTGCTGGCTCAGAATCAGAAAGAATGTCTCTGCTTTAGATGGAACCACCTGCCTGTTCCATAACCTGCCACCTGACTCTCCCAGACACCAACAGCACATCCAGGAGGCACACGAGACTGGAGCCTAGGCCCATGCACTGCAGACCACAACTGGCTGGGCCCTCGGAAGCTTTAGCTCAAGCTGCAGCCTGGCAGAAAAGAGCCGTATCAGCCTGGGCAGGACTGGGCCTCAAGTGACCCGGCTGGCAGCACCGACAGTTATAGAACTCCTTCCAGGATCTTCCCCCACAGCATTGCCACAGCGAGCACGGGGGTTCTAACCCAGTGAAGTCTGAAGGCGAGACAAAATACTGCAGTCACAGGGGCTATACAGCATCCATCCGGGTCCTTCCCGGGAAATGGGCAGCCCTACTTGTGTATCACAGAAAATCAACCAGAGGAACAAGGCCGCAGGCAATAACAAGGTCTCCAAATGGGGCATGAGGTGGGCAGCAATGAAGCCCCTGGGCTGGGCCTACCTCAGGCAAGTTGGAGGCTGGATAAACCTGAAGCTACAGCAGAAGCCCGTAGAGGGGGATGCTTTCCCTGGGCCCTACCCCTGCCTCCCAGTAGGGTCTGGGGTTGACCAGACCTTCCCGAAGGCAGGAGGACTGTAGCCTGAAGAAGCAGGACAAAGAACAGATCCCAGGGCATGGAAGGCCCAGAATCCCACACATGGTGAAGCCTTCTAAGCTTGGTCCTAGATGACGGTTACAGTGATTAAAACAAATTAAAGAGACAGTATGCAGATAAAAGTGGAAGAGAATTGTTTTTAAAGGAACGTATACATCACTGGGTCATACAGTTCTACCGTAACTGTTTGGCCACACTGACCGACTCTGACTGGCCTGCTTTGTTTCTATATTGTGAATAGCGAGCAATCTAAATGGGCTTTAAAAGTGTCCAAGCTGTGGGTTACTCAGCAGATAAAAACCAATCACCACAAAAGCTGCAAGTCACAAGCCACGGTGGATGGGCACATGTACTCTAGAACTCGAGCGCTCACTACACTACTGAGCGGTTGTGTGACCTTGCAAAGTCCTTAACTTGTGTGGGCCTCCACTTCTTGTCTCTAGTTGGGACAGCAGTATCCACGTACCACCGAGGAGCTGGGAGGACCAAACAGAAGAGTCAGTCTGGGACTGTTTTGCATAGTTTCAGTGCAGACAAGTGCTCAATATATGGGAACTATGGTTGGTTTGTTTTTTAATGTGTAGCCTGAAGGAGAATAAATTAATCAACTTTTCCACACAAGGTAGCAAAAAGGGACGTTCCCTTTGTATAGAAGCCATTATAACAAACAAAGGAAAAGCCATTTCTGATTTGGAAGTCTTAAGTTAACTGTGAGGATGAGGTTAATGCCTAGCCCTTGCATAAAGACTACTGAGGATCACAGGGCAATGTACGGAGTTAGAAAGACTGCTGCTCACACAGGGGACATGGGTTCCTGATCCCAAGGCTGGGCTGGAGTGGTAGATGGTTTAGCATGCCCGAGTCTCTCTAGGCTCCATCCCTATCAAACACATACACACACACACACACACACACACACACACACACACACACACACACACACACACACACACACACAGAGACAGAGAGGGGGAAGGGAGGGAGGGAGAGAGAGAGAGAGAGAGAGAGAGAGAGAGAGAGAGAGAGAGAGAGAGCGAGCTCAAGTGACCATACACATATCTGACAGGGACAGCCACATGGAGAGAGATGAGTGCTCTCTAGTGCTAGGAGCATGGCTCTGACCTAGCAACAGACACACTGCAGTGTCTCCAGCAAGTGGGCGGCAGGGCAAGACTTGCGTTTCAATCACCGCCTAGCAGACAGCCTGGAGGGCCTGAGAGGAAAAGGTGATGTAGGTGGGCAGTGTTGCAAGCCTGCAGAGGGCCGTGCAGATGGACGAAGGCTTTATAAAGGAAAGCAGGTGAAGACCACAGCACTGTTACAACAACCCCAAGGTTCCTAGAAGTGGGCACAGCTGTTCCACGCTGGAAAGAGCCTCCTAGGTTTTGCAGTTGTATGGAGCATGCCAGCCTGGGCAACAAAGGAGTCTGCACCCTCCCCAACCCAAAAAAAAAAAAAAAAAAAAGTTTAAGAAGGTAAAAACAAACAAACAGGTAAAAAAAAAATGAAAAAACCTAAGGGGGGGAAGAGAAAAAGCAGAAAGAAAAGATCGCAGCATTGGCTGTGCTGACAGGAAGGGAGGTAGGTGGGTGTAAGTAGTACCCAGTGCATGCCGTGTCACCAGGAGTTTTCCTTTAACAGTGTCACTAGCCATCAGTGTGTTCGCTTTGACCCTGAATGCTGGCAGGCTACCTGGTTAACTCATCAAATGGTTCAGAAACGCTCAGCACCGACATCAGGAGTGCGTGACTTTCCAACAGGACCAAGTCACCTGTTCCTTGTCTGTTCTGTTAGTTAGGAAAGACATCTTCCAAACTTTTATCTCTTTGAGTTTCCTTTCTGGAATAGTTGCTGATGTGTATGGTCCCTTTTCCCCTGAAGCAAATCTAAGCGCTCAGATAAGAAGTGGCAGTTCTGTCATCCAGAGGGGCCAATGCCAGACCTCAGATAGCACAGGCTACGGGGTCAACAGCACAGGCCTGCAAAAAGGAAGATTTACAATAAATAATAAAGCAGTCCATAAAAGATTATGGCTCTAAACAGTGATACATTTCGCTGAGTGCTGGGCTGTGGCACAAATATCTCCACCTTGCTGAGGGCCAGCAAGGGGCTTGTCTTCGTGCAGAACAGAAAGCTCATGGGCTCACGGCCTCACCCCAACCCCAGCTGCACAGGACTTCCCACTCTGACTGCAACGACAGAGCAAAACAAGGAGGAAAGGGAATGGAGGTGAACAGACTGGGAGAGGCCTCGTGGGCTGGGCATGAGATCAGCCGTCAAATGCCTGCCTGCCTGTTGGAGACCTCAGGTCAGATCCAGCTGCATGCAGTCAGTGTGGCAGCAGCCATCTGTGATCTCAGCACTGGGGAGGCAGAGACAGGTGGGGCACTAAAGCTTGCAGGCTGCTGCCCCTCACCAATGTAGCTCCACACACACATTCAAGCACGTGCATATATACCCACAAGTGCACACATACCCACATACATAAACACTCATACATGCCACACACACCTGTGCATACGAATAGATACGTGAATAAATAAAAGTAAACTTTTAAAAAGAGCATAACAAAGAGAGACCACAGTTGCTCCTGCAAAAAGATGGACGCAATCTCAGCTCTGGATGAGGAATCACAGGGAACAGAAAGGCTGGGCAGAGAGAAGGGTCTCTCTGTAAGGAGTTCTTCCCCATTACGGCTCTCTCTATGCTGAATGCTGCATACTAGAGATGGCAGGCCCAGCCTGGGTGCAAAGCTCTTCGCAACCAGTGACTGTTTCTCCACGGCTTCCTTCCATCGGGTAACACTGCCTTCCTCCCATCCACTCTGACCCATGAGATCCCATATTCTCTTCTATCTGTCCATTTATGTAGCCAGCATCCAGCCATCTTCTGTCTATCCACCCCTTGCATTGAAAAGACATTCTCTCTATTGTCTATCTGTCCATCCACCCATTGCCTTAGGTATTAATACACCATGCTCACTCTATTTTCCTTCCTTACCAGTGCTGGAGATCTATCCCAAGGCCTTCCATGCACATGCTAGGAAAGTGCCCCAGATATGCTGTGCTCACTAACTCCATCCATCCACTCAACCTCTTATCCATCCATCCATACACTCACCCACCCATCCATCTGCCTGCCCACCCATCCATCTACTTGCCCATCCATCCATCTACTTGCCCATCCATCCATCCATCCGTCCATCCATCCATCATTCCATCCATCCATCCATCATTCCATCCATCATCCACCTGCCCTCCCATCCACCTGCCCATCCATCCACCCATCCATCATTCCATCCATCCACTATCCTCCCATCCACATGCCCATCCATCCATTCACCCACCCATTCACCCATCTATTGATTACCTTATTTATTGATATGCCATGCTTACTCATGCCCTGCTCCCCTTCTTTACTGTGCTGGGGATCTATCCCAGAGCCTCCCTCACACATGCTAGGCAAGCACTCTACCACTGAGCTACATTTTCAGGTCAACATTATCTTTTGAAGATCTGAAACATTAAACATTCACTTCAAAGCATGAGTTTGCTACTGTAAAGTCTCTGCACACCCTCCAAGTTACACCCACACTGGACTGACATTCTTGAGAAACAATTTTCAGTGTTCCCAAAAGGCACACAAGACAGATGAAAGACCACGGTTATCCCAAAGATGTTGTTATCCTAGTTCAAAGACTTTCTGACCACATGAAATGTGGCCATGACAAAAGGCAAGTGAACACAGGTAGCTCATGGAATCGCCATGTCTACATAAGGAAACCAGAAGAAACAAGAACTGTTTGGGAAGGTCCAAACGAAGACCACGGCTTGCTAGAATACCAGCTTTGTGGTTTTTTAGGCTCTGCAGGAACAAAAGAGCTTTTCTTCCAAAAGCTTCCTAAATATATCTGAAAGATGAGATTATTTGAAGATAAGGCCTAGGGAAAGTATCGGACTCCTGTTAATGCCACTCAAGGAGCTTAAGGGCAGGAGAACCATCCATTCTGTGATACTAGAACAGATGCATAAGCATACCCTTCACTGACGATAACAAAACCACTGACAC
Source organism: Rattus rattus (assembly GCF_011064425.1). Taxonomy (NCBI): domain Eukaryota; kingdom Metazoa; phylum Chordata; class Mammalia; order Rodentia; family Muridae; genus Rattus; species Rattus rattus. The sequence continues at coordinate 20,968,215 of NC_046170.1, forward strand.
TCCTGTTTGCTTTTCCACTAAAAATAAAAAGGATCAGGTAACCCTGCAGGCTGTGTATTCTGGAATGCCTGCAATAGGGGTGCACTTCAGAGTTTCTTTGTACACACAGAGAGAGGGAGGTACCCTGGGGACAGAACCCAAATCTAGACAGGAAATCCACCTGTGTCCTGTATATCCTACATGGGAAGGTAGTCATCTACAATAATTTTAGTACACTTGTGTTTTGATGGTGACCTTTCTCACCTGGAGACAGACATGGAATTTTCCATATGTGGTGCTGTGTTGGTACACAAAACTTTTGAGTTTTGAAACATTCCAGGTTTCAAAGTTAGGACTATCTAATTTGTATTTCATTTTCAACTTAACACTATTTCTCAAGACAGGGTCTCATATAGCCTGGTATCTCTGTGTATCTTCTGTGTAACTGAGGATGACCGTGACCTTCTGGTCCTCCTGCCTCCAGTTCAGGAGTAACAGGACTGCAGGCAAGCACCGTCACACCCAGCCGTCGTGATACTGGGGCTGGAACCCGGAGCATCATGCATGCTGGGCAGGTCCTCCACCCACGGAGATGTGCACAGTGAGATCTCGACTGATTTTCACGGTTACTGCAGTCTTCTCTTGGGAGTGCATATGTTCTTCTCCTTAACTACCACACTCTTTAATGAATGCATTTGTTAACAATTTAGAATAAGAGATGATTAGTATATAAATATATGCATATACATAGACATATCATGTGCATGTTTGTTTTGTAACATATTCATGAGTGATGGAAGAGGAAAAAATCCTTAAATGAAAGAGAACATGGGTTTAGTGGGAGTGAGGGACTCCCAATATCTTCTTAGGACCTCAAACAGGAGGACCACTCCTCCTGGGAGAGCTCACCTATGTAGTCACTTATAAAAGAGCCCTGCAGGGCAGTCAGGAGAAAAACATCCACGATCTAATGCTCTCTTTCCACCCTGACACTATGAGACTGATTTTTTTTTTTTACTCAAACCTAAAATGTAAGTATAAACAGAGACACGTTGTAACCTCAGGACAGGGTCTGGAACCTGTCATCTACCGTGTTGGATACACTTTCAAAAACAGAGACTGAAGAGAGCAAGACGTGAGCCAATCTCTACATGGGCAAAGGTCGGGAGGACATTTGCCTTAAACCGGAGGCTGGCACTGCAGAGGGGGGCTCCAGGCCCATGGCTGACAGGAGCCATGGCCACATCGTCATCTCACTCACAGTACATACACCCTAGGTCCTGCTTCTGCTTTTGGAGGTGAAGAAGAAGCTATGAGTATCCCCTCCTGTTTCATGGACATGGGTGGCCTCTGGCTGGGACGGATCATCTAATAACAGAAACTTCTAAACGACGAAGAACTAATGCTTGCTCATTTTATAAGGTGTGAAATGGCGTGGTGGGAGCATCCTTATTTTTTTTTAAGGGACATACATTCTGACAAGCAGGGAGTGAACAAGGAAGATGGCTCACCTGGGAGAGGCAGTCGGCACCGTGCCTAAGGCTCTGAGTTCAATCCTTGGAGTCCACATGGCATAAGGTGAGAAATGAGTCCTGAAAGTTGCCCTCTGACCTCCACATGCATCCACTGTGACACACGCTCACTAACAAATTAATTAATCTAAAAGTTAAGTAGAAAGCACTGACTTCCTGAGTCTCTCTCTCAGCCCTGGCCTGCCTCCACCTCTCCACACTGTCCCTCAGCCTGGTAGGACAGGAGACAATCTTAGCAAGTCAGTTTGGCCACTGATAACAAAGGCCTGAAAAACGTTAATGTTTTCTTTTCCTATCTGTGACATGTGTGCAGGCCAGGAGGTGACTTTCGGTGTTTTCCTCCAGGGCTCTCGACCATATTTATTATTTTTTGAGGCAGCTAGCCCTCTGAACCTACACTTCAGAGGTGCAGCTGACCAGCACGCCCCAGGAGCCCACTTGGGTCCCCAACACTGGAGCTGCAGAGGGGTACTGCTCTCAGGAGTCACGAAGCTGGCATGAGAGGTATGGCTCCCACAGAGGCTCTCCTCCTCAGCCCATCTCCTCTCCCAAGACCATTGGTAACACTAGTTACATTGGTAACAATGTGGAGGAGCCAATAACAGGGGCTGGTTAAGTAAATAGGTCATAGAGAAAGGGTGAATGATACTAGACAAATCATAAAAGAAAAACTGAATCACACCAACTAACTCAAGCACACTGTATAACAGTCTAGGTTAACTGAGATTATGAAGCTGTATGTATGGTGGGATCCTGTCTTCCTAAGAAAATGTGCTACATAAAAATAAATTCTGCAGGGGTTGGGGATTTGGCTCAGTGGTAGAGTGCTTGCCTAGCAAGCGCAAGGCCCTGGGTTCGATCCCCAGCTCCGGGAAAAAAAAATAAATTCTGCAAATACACCCGTTGTCAACTTAGAAGTGGGCTCTCTGAGTAGAGGGCTCATCAGTGACCGTGATTATTTAAGTGTGTATTTCTATACACTCCTGAAGTCGGGTACTTCAAGACTGTCCACTAACACTCTTGCAGTTTAGATTGTTGACTTTTAAAAAGACTTGGCCTTTCAAAACATGAGTATGGAGGGGGGGTTGGGACAAACCACGGAAACAGTCAAACAGGAACAACTTGGCAACAGTGTAACCTTCAGCACAGGTTTCCTAAGTCTAGGGCTATGCAAAGAGGGGAGGCTGCAGCAAAACAAACAGAATATGGCGGTAGAAAAACCGGACAATATTTCAGGGACACACACACACACACACACACACACACACACACACACACACACACACACACACACACACACACACACACACACTGGTTCTACTTTCTTTGAAATGTACAGTGGCATCTAAGGGCGGGCCAGTACACAGACGCTAACCCCGAGTTCAGGGTCTAGTTCTGGCAGCTGAGCTGAGCTTCATCCACAAAGAGCCAAGAAACTTCACGGGGCAGGCAGGGAGCACAATGCAGGCCTTGTCAGGGCTGCTGAAGTGAAGAGGCCAGATCAGGGCAACCCAAGCCACCACAGACCAAGGAAGGGAACCCAGCACACCCGGATGCATGAAATGTCAGCTCCTAGACGACCAGGTCTCCCAGGAGAATGTGACTTCACACAGAAACTAGGACAAGGGGCTTTCTGTGGAAGGCCACCCAGGGGGCTCTGTCCTCCCTGCAATGGTGCAGGGTCATGGCCACGCCATGGACCACATCCATGCAGCACGGATGTGCCTGTGGTCTGCTGTCACTGGAGAGCGGTCCCACTGTGAAAGGTCACCTTCTGCTTATTTGTTGGACGTCTAGTAACAGCTCTGGGGACACTCCAGAGAAAACCCAGACAAGAGCAGGGCCGTGGCCAGCACCCAGACTGCACCCGCCCTTTGGTTCCTCGCTGTTGTCACAGACTTTGGCTAACTCCTCCCTGAGTCTTCAGCCAGCCAGGAGGAAGAACACATTGGTGCATAGGAAAGGAAGAAAGGAGACCAGCGACCTCTTCAGATCCTGAAAGGAACTCTTGTCGACCCTTCAGAGAAACAACCCCCCCTCACCCCCATACACATACTCTGCACAAAGTATTTCAAGAGGTTCATGTATCGATAATAACCTATTTTCAAGAATCAATTTCAATTTCTTTTGACAGATGAAGATTTAAAGATAACCTGATGGCTGCCGCAGGCCGCACTGCAACGGAAAGACTCTCAAGTTAGCGTGTGTCCAAGGCTGTGAGGCCACCTCACAGGCTGTGCACAGCACAGAAGCACCATGTTAGAGGGTGGAAAACCAGCATCACGGACAGCGGAAATCTAGACATTTCTTCAGACAGTATGCTAAAAGGTGACAGTATGCAGGAAGAATAGCTTCAAAATTCATGGAGATAACCGTGTGACCCCTCAAAAACGTTGACATCACTAAAAAATAAAGATAAATTAGTGTCTTAATTAATTGGGAATCCATGAAGTTAATATTGATGCACTATTAACTGCTCTGGTGTTCTCTGTGTGTGTAATTTGAATGTCACAAACTATGAACAGTAAATAAGATATAAACAGAGACTCAAAGCTCACCAGTTTCATTTGCTGTTTCCTGTTTCTTTCTTAATTGCTTCTGTCTCACTCAGTGTCCCCAAGTAATTTTTCACTTCTAAAGTAATAACACCATCATTCTCTTAGGTTCTCCAAAGAAATGAGAGGGGAAATTGCACGAGCGGAGGCAGCACATGCCACTTTTTACCAATCTGCGCAATTTCTATTACTGAGTCATAAATATTTAAGGGCACACATTGAAGCCGCCACACAGGAAAATGCTATATTGGACACTATCAAGTGAATGTGTCTTTTTAGTAAACAAGGTTTTCTGCCATTATCTAAATCATAGGAAAATAGCCTTCATTTATGATTTGGAAAATTGAGCAAATTAAATGTTGGTCTGCACGGCACAGTACGAGTCTGTCTGTCTGTCTGTCTGTCTCTGATCTCCACTTTCTGTCCAGGAATGGACACACCTGTAGCTGTTTTTGGAACGAAGTGAGGCAGATGTGTGCAGTCCTGACTTCCATGCCTGCCATCTGACCTTGCCTCTACAGACACTGGATTACTAATGGGAGAAGGAGGAATAAACAATAAGACAGGGTCCTTCACAGGCACTGTTTGAAGTTCATGATGTCACACAACACTGAACTTGTCCAATTCACCTGCCGGGAGCTCTCTGATGCTTACTCTAGGGTTCCATTTCCCTACTTCCACCTTATGCAGCATCTGGCTGGGTGATGGGCTGTGGCGGAAAATTCTGTTCTTCTTTTTATTACTAAACTTTGGGATTTGGTTATGGTATGGTGCCTGGTGGGTTTTCATCTAGTAAGTGACCATAATAGCATGTTATCTTCACCCTTTAGAAAGCAGGCCTGTGCTGGGAAAGGAACTAAAGATGTTAGGGTTCACTGAACCATCCATGGTCTGTCTGCTGTCTCCTGAGTCTGGTAAGGACTCTCACCCCACTCAGTGTGCATCAGGAAGACAGCACTGGGCACACCCAGGACACTTTCTCAAAGGAGACCTCCAGGCTTCTTTACACATGAGGTTTCTAGACCCTTACGGTTGACAGGATGGTGGTTTAAGAATTTGCAGGCTGCATTCAGTGCACGTGCCCTTCTAAGAACCCAGACAAGGGCAGAAGGGCAAGGGCAAGGCAGAACCACATGATCCACTCTTTCCAGCTGCTAAGTAAATTGATTTTTCTGCCTGGCTATCTGGTACACTTTTGTGGGTTATTTTTTGCCTTTACTTTTGGAAAGATGATTCTAATTTATACAGTGGATTCTAAGTTCTTAGGATTTGAAATTTTCTGAAAAAAGTGTGGCGGGTGATGGGGGTAGGAGTTCTCAAACCAGTTCTCGCTGGGGATGTGGCTAACTTGTAGAGGGCTAGTTTAGCTCACCTGGGGCAACAGGTTCCAATAGCAGCACTACAACAAAATAAAAACAAAAGCAATCAAATCAGTTCTTAAGAAGATGTCTGACAGTGTCGGGAGATGGCTCAGGGGGTCGAGTGCTTGCTGCACAAACTCAGCTTCCTATTTCCAGTTCCCAAGTAAAAGCTGGGCCCAGTAAGCCAAGCTAGAGGCACAGCCTTTAATCACAGCACTGAGAGGCAGAGGCAGGTAGATCTCTCTGAGTTCCAGGCCTGGACTACATTGTGAGTTCCAGGTCAGTAAAAGCTATGGACCCTGTCCACAAACAAACAAACAGGCAAACAAGAGCAGGATGGGATAGTACCTGAGCACAGTGCAGGCAGCTGAGTCTAGATTGACTGGTGAGCTCCAGATTCAGTCAGAGACACTGTCTCAAGCTTAGGGTGGAGAATAATAGATGTAGAAACATGATGCCGTACATGCACACGTGATCAAGCCAACACACATGTACACACATATGCACATATGTGTACAATACACACACACTCTGATCCCTAGAATTTGTTTCAAGGTAACATCTGCAGAGAGGTTTAGCAAAGGGAGGACAGAGACATGACCCAGGCTGCAAACTGATAGTCATTTAGATGCTGAGGGGCGCTTCTCTGCTCCTGCCTGTCCCTGAAATCCTCCATCACAGAGGAGAACTCAGGACCAGGAACTTGCTAGGGATTAGCCTCAGCCTTTAGTTTCATCTAAACAGCCAGCAAGAAACCCTGTCTCTTGCTCTCTGCTCTCCACATCTGACCTTTTGTACCAGTGGTGTGGATGAGGGGCAGTTCTACAGCTGGAGGGGTGGAAAACCTGACAGGGAGAGAGTGCAGGGCTCACAGCCCAAGGGCCTCTTGAGCATCAGGTGTCAGGCAGAGCTGGTGAGAATGGCAAGCCACAGTGTATTTCATTGGTGCCTGCTATGTTTTCCCATAAGCCCCATGGAAAGAACAAGCATAGAGACCACTAGTGATAAACAGCCATGGGGAGCTATGGCCTTATGTAGGACGGGAAGGCAGTGAGCAACCCAATCTCAGGAGCAGCAGACACTCCAAGTAGAGGAGCTTGGCCATCCATCAGCAAGAAAGAGGCGGGAAAAGGCTGTATCTCCTTACCATGTGGGCAGGTGAGCCCCCAGGACTTCCTTCATAATAAACTACCTAATAACTCTTAGAGGTGGAAACTCCAGTGGCCACCGTTCCAAACAGCCTCTTCCAGGAACTAAACACTAGAAACGGGGTAACTGAGTCAAGTGGAGTGCTGTACCCCTGTAATCTCAGCACTTGGGAGGCTGAGGTAGAAGGATTGAAAGTTCCCAGCCAAACTAAGCTACCTGGTGAAGGCCCTAACTTAACAAATATCCCACTGAGTTCTTACAAACACAACAGAGTCCTGAAGACCACGGGCTACCGTAAATCTATCTGAAGGATATGCAATCACCTGAAATAGAACCCACATCCTGACCTTGGATGTACAAAAGAAGGTCCTTTTAAAGCAATAAATAGTTAGAAGGGAGGGTCCAGAGAGCTGGCATCTTCTACTGTCCTTGGTGGAGACAATGCTTTGGGCCAGCTTGACTCTACTTCAAGCCGTGAGGTGATGGGTAAAAACAAATCAATTTGTGGATTTGGCCAAGGTGTCTACACTCCCAGGATTTTGTGGAATTATAAACCTTAGGGTCTAATCCTGGTTTCTGAACACTGCGTCTGGTCTGGGCTCCCAGGAAGTGACTTGTCCACTGCTTCAGGCAGATCTGAATAGGATTTTTCTTCCTTATAATAATCTCCCAGCAAGGGAAGAATTCACGATTGATTCATTTTTTGCCGAATGCTTAAAAATAAAAATCTTCCTAGCCTATAATTATGCTTCAGTTCCAGCCAACACAATTCAGATTAGAAGCATATTTCAGCCCTCTTCCCTCTTCCCATGTGAAAAGCATAAAGGAACATGGTCTCACACACCTTTCTGCAATGTAAGTATTTATCGTCTACTCTGCATGGTCTCACACACCTTTCTGTAATGTAAGCATTTATTGTATACTCTTAGAGATCTAGAAACTTCCATGGGAATGCTGTTGCAGCCTGGGTCTCTTCATAATTAGTGAAAACCCTTCCCAATGGGAGCCTCCGGTAGGAAACATAGCTTTTGGGGTTCAATGAGCTGGCCCCATACCTGGAGGCAGCCTAGACTCTATAGAGCACACCATACTCCGGGACTCCCTGGGGGATTAAGCAGAACAAGACTCTAGCTAAAACTGCAACCTCCGTATACTTCTCCCTTCCCATACGAAAGAAGCAGAATCAGCTCCTCATGAAAGCGTCTTGAGAGAACCCCACCTCACACTCCACCTTAGGCAGCCTAAGCTATCGGTTTCTATAACCCCTCGGAATCAAGGTAAAATGAGTGAAATGAGTGTGTTATCATTAGTTTGTTGTGCCCCATGACTATGGATCAAACCCATTCCATCAGAAGTAACGACTCTGGGACACAGCTTGTGGACCACAGATTTAGGGTGACAAGCATGGAGGTGGCAAGCTAGCATTTGTGTAAGTTCAGATCTCTGGCTTGGGCATCTAAGGTCACAGACAAAATAGGCTTTCCACCCAGACTCATTCCCCCAGGCCACCTAGGGGCCATCATCATGAGACTAGTTGTCCGTCTGTGTGTTCAGAGATGGGCTGCCTGTCTTCTGTCCTACCACAAAGGTGCTTTCCCTGTAACTGTGTAGCCCAGGGAGAAGCAGACGGGTTTAGTGCTCGTTTCTCTTATGTGATGGTCGTATATGCTCAGCCACATTAGCCTAGCTGCCTTGTAGCCCCGCTCCCACTGCTAGTGGCCCTGGCCAGCCGGGAACTCTGGTCCCAGCTACCCGGTAAAATCAAGACTCAACAAACTGTAACCCAACAATCAGATTTATATGTTAAATTCTCAATCCACAATACATCCACACAATAAACTCACAACCAATTGACAAGGATATAAACCGCCCACCTAGATAAGATAAACTTGCCTACAGAAATCCATCCCAGCTGAATTGGTAATTCAGAACCACCCGGATCTGGGTCATCCTTCTCCGTCTCCATCTTGATTCTCTTTCCTTTTTTTCTACAGCCTTACAAAAGCTTTGTCCCTGCCTTATTTTTCACTGTCCAATCATGGCCTTGACCAAACTGGTGCCAGCCGTCACCTGCATATTGATATCTGCCTATACTTCACCCTTTCTGTCTAATTAAAAAAAAAACTTTTCTCTCAAATACAAGCTGAACACAACAATTATCATTTTGTAATTTAAAACTATAAAATATTCTTAACACCCAGTCCAACATTTTATCAGTTAAACAGAACATTTAATTATCTCTCATAGCCTACACAGGCTGCTTAACTTTGAGAATACATATTTAATTCGATAGTTATCAGATAGTATACAAGCCTTTCTGGTTACAGACTAAAGACTCCACAACAAGTGGTGAAACAACATGTTAGGCAAGAATCCACTAAAAATTAAAGCTTTTCAGCCTGAGAAAGCTTTGTTTTCTAAGTGAAAGGGGCTCCGACATGTTGAGTCATGTGAGGGCTCAAGCGTGGGAACCTTAAACAGAGGAACAGAGGGGGAGCCAGCTCAGACTCTAGGTCCCTGCTGTGAAAAGTAGTACAGAGTTTGTCCGTCCGAATCGTGGGGATTCTGAACTTGGTAGAAATAAATAAAAGTCTGTAACACCAGACAGAGTGAATACAGACATATCTTACAGCGTAATTAATAAAGTCTGACGCTCCGGGTAGAGAGCTTAACAGATAGATGGATTTTGGGCTAAAATCTTAGTTGGACAAGTTATCCAAGTATTGGTATTGGTATTAATAAAAGGGTGATCAAATTGTTTTATAAATTAACCCGCTATCGCCATATGGCTCGACAGTGCCAGCTAGCGAGGGTTTGTGGTTAATTTTGACATTTACCACGGCAGGAGGCTCATATTCTCTCCATGTGGGGGCCACGGGAATTTTGGGTTAATTTCCTGGTGTGACAGACTAGAAAAGCCTTAAAAAGCTCATACACTATTGTTTAGCTTACTTCTTTTTTTTATAAAATTGTTTTAATTTTCATAATGGGCGTGATTTTATGTCTTGTTATATTAGTTCTCTGGGAGAGAGTGCAAGATACAAGCTTTTCTGGTTACAGACTAAAGAACATGGTATTTTGGGAGAAAGGTTTTTCTTTGTGTTTTTAAAAAGGATGATTAGGCTTTGGACACCTTCCAGAGTTACACTGATTAGATTTGATAAAGGTAGAACTCCTGAGAAACTAAACTCAAGAGAATCAAACAACAACGTATCTTGGTTCTAAGCTCTTGTTTTGAGAATTATACATTGCAGAATGTACCTGCTTGGATTCCTGCTCTCGAGAACTTTCACCCGGGTCCAGTCAGGACACACAACAGAGACCTCAACCACTGCTGGTGTGGCCAGCTTCCTCACCTCCCCGCCCCCCAGATATCTCAACGCCCATGTACAGCTTGAAGAGCCATTGAAGAGCCGTAGCCCCAATTCCCTGGACTTTGGGGGGCTAAAGGTGGTTATCCTAAGGTTGTTTATATGGGGAATTTAGAAATGGTCATAATTTAACAGGGAGGAATTAGCTAGAATTGATTTGCACAGCCATAATCTCATTTGGTAACTGAGCTAAAGTTGTATCTTTACATTGGTATAGAACTTATTTGTTACAAAAATTTTAAAAGTACAAGGTTTGGACCCTGTCCTTCTATTGATGCCATTACAAACTTTAGAGTTGATTAAACATAGGAATTGGGGGCCAAATAACAAATTTATGAATCTTAGTTCACCATTAGGGTGCTTTCAAAATATTCTCGATAGAAATAGCTGAGACTAGTTAACCAACGACAGTCCAGATTACCTCATAGGTAGATGGTTTTCAAAAACGTCAGAAATCCACAAAAATCTGACATTTAATGTTTTTTATCTTTTGTTGAGACATGTCTGCTCCTAACAACTCCTCTTTGGTGGATTCAAAGAAAGAAACTGAACATCTCCACCTCCAGGTGAGGTGATGTACTGTGGCCACTCCGCAAGCCCTGCCTGTTTCACTGACCAAAAAGGGACACCTTATGTAGAATGGCCGACTGATGTCTTTGCTGAGCCAGAATTATCAGCCCTTCTCAGAGGTCTGTCAGTTGACCCTGGGCTGGAAGGCTGAAGACTTGCTCTCACGTGTTGCTAACAGGGGACTGTGCTAGTGGAGATTTGTCTCTACAACCTGTATCAGTTCTGAAAGCCGTGTTAGGCTTCCTATGTTTATAGATATTTAGTCATTCTCACATTTCTGATGGAGTCGAGGACTAATTAGCCTCATAGCCTACTCAAGCTAATTAACTTTGAGAAAACGTAGCTGTCTAGATGATTTTCTAATGGTAATAGTTGTGCACAGCTTATATTTGATGAAAAGTTTTTTTAAATTAAACAAAAAGGGTGATGTGTAGGATGATGTCATTATATAGTGGGCGGGTCCAGGATAAGGCGAAGTCTATCACTGGATGAGAAGGAAGGGTAGGTGGGGAAAAGTCTAGGGAGGAGAGAGGAGGAGGAGCCAGGAGATCCAGACGGAGTCTACAGAGGAGGATGGATCAGATTTAGGTGAACTCGATCAATCTTATCCTGTCCAGGTGGGTGGCTTATATCTTTATCAATTGGCAGTGAATTTACTGTGTAGCTGAATTGTGGATTGAGAATTTAACATATAAATCTAATTGCTAAATTACAAGTTTCTGGAACTTTGATTTTACTGGGCTAAAGAGGACAGTGTGTGAAAGAAATGGTTGAGAGGCAGTTGGAGCGTACGGATCTGGTTATGCTGCCCGTGGGGAGTGAGAGCACATAGGGAATGAGAGGGGTGTGTGTGTGTGTGTGTGTGTGTGTGTGTGTGTGTGTGTGCCAGGCATGGTAACTACCACTTAGGGGACCCCATGAGAGAGAGTAGATAAAAAGGGAGACAACCAGGAGAGGGTGGCTTGCAGAGCATGTGCAGAGTAGCAGCCAGAGTGAGAGGATCTGGCTTGAGGGAACTGGTAACAAACGATCCATTTTAACCGCAACAGCATTGAGTCTATACCTGATGGTACAGTGTGGTCAATTCATAGCACACCTAAAAGTAAATCATTCTTTTATCAGTTGTTTCAAGAATTGCAAGCACATGGCTTTAGAGATAGCTCAGCTTGCAAAATGCTTGCATTAAGGACCAGAACCTTGGGGGGGGGGTGAGGGAGGGGGGTCCAGAGAAATCCCTGGGGCTCACTTGCTAACCAGCCAAGCCTACTTGCTGAGTCCTAAGCCAATGAGAGACCTTGTCTCAAGAAACAAGGTGAATACGTGCTTGAAGAATGACTGCAAGGTTGTCGCACAGCAAACACACACACACACACACACACACACACACACACACACACACACACACACAGAGATACATACATACAAAGAATCAAGACTATAAAGTGAGTCAACCGAACAGTCAGATGAAGCCAATGTTGTCTGCCTAGGAAAGGTCTGCACCAGTCTCCTGATCCTGTGTCTGTCTCTACTCACGCCCCTCTGGCTCCTTCACACAGCTCCTGTCTTGCACTAACTTGCGCAGAGTGGTCCCACACAGGGGAAAGTACGTCTTCCCTAAGCTCTCTTTCTGCAGATTTGTTGGGTGTTCCTTGCCCAGAGGAAAATGTTCTTGCCTACAATATAACTCACATCCATTTTCCTGCTTTTCTTTTTAAAGACTTGGTCTCACTATGCTGTCTAACCTCTTAGGCTCAAGCAATTCTTCTGCCTTAGCTCCCGGGAGTTAGGACTACAGAATACAGCAGGGTGCCCAGCTCTTGCAACTTAAAAAAAAAAGTATTTATTTCATTGTTTATGGGGTGGGACATATCAGAGCATCATGTGGAGGTCAGAGAACAACTTGGAAGAGTCAGCTCTCCTCTGTCACATGGGTTCTCGGGATGGAGCTCGGTGCCAGGCTTGGCAGCCATCAGTGCCTTTACCTGCTGAGCTAGCTCGCTCGCTCTCTCTCTCTCTCTCTCTCTCTCTCTCTCTCTCTCTCTCTCTCTCTCAGCTTTTAAAAAGCACTATCTTCCTTCTGTTTAAAAATCCTTTCCTTTGGAAAATGCTTCAGGTAGCTTTAGTGGTGAGCAGTAGTGAGCTAGGGCAGCAGGGACCGTAAGAGCCTTGGATCCTGAGCCCCAGGCTCGGCCTCCACACGGTGCCTCCCACTCAATCTCTCAGGGTCAGATGCTTCTCCGAGCTGGCAGAGCACACGGCTCACCACGAAAGAGGCCTTGGCTTCAGAGCCAAGTCCCGAAAGGTAAGGGAGTAGATAAAAACAAACTCTTACAAAGGTGATACGAACATCTACTTCACAAAATTACTGTAAGAAGTGAAAAACAATGCCACCTGGGCAAGCTGATCCCTTCTTGTCGACGTCTAGGAAATATTAAAGTTTGTCTCTCTGCTTATCCCACTAGTCTGACTTGTTTTCACCAAATGAGAATTGTGGGAGAAAATGCTGGAAAGCCATAAGTCCTCTGAATCCACAGGGTGTAGCGAACAGGCCCAGTGCATGAGAGAAGCAGGTCTGACGACCCCACAGGGCATGAGGTGACACCGCAGAGCAGAGGCCTACCTGGTGGTCGTCCGCATGGTGTTTTCTTTCGTGTGATTGTGTTCTTTGCTCACTTTTTCTGAAAGAAGACAGAATGAAACAGGTGACTTGGGCTAAGCTTAGTCCACGCCCATCTTTTAGGCGGAAATCTCCCATCTCTTATCTTATTGGGAACTCGAAAGCATCTAGATCACGTCCGCAGACCTGCTGCACCTAGTCAAATAGTTAAGTGATGTCTGATTGCTAGTAGGCCTGAGTCAGTGTGAGTGTATACCAGACACCCAAACAGACACCGACAGACAGCTGCACACGAATAGCTGCTTCTATCCATCTTTCCTTCTTGGTAATTCCTAGTTCCCTCAGTTAAGCCCTCACACTGCAGCTGTGGTTACCGTCCTGCCCCCAGCTCTGCTGACAGTCTGTGTTGTTAGGCCCCTTCAGAGAATGACCAGGGAGCTCTTGGTGCTGTCACGGACTGCTTATTCTAATAAATGTCACTAAGAACAGAACGAGGCCATCAGACAAGAGGTAAGCCCTCTCCTCATGCATCCTGGGGTCTGTTGCCACCGGCTGTCAGAAATTATTTAATTAGCTTTCAAGAACACCAAGTTGAACCATAGCCTCGCTGACCCAGGACAAATGTGAAGCCTCTACCCGGCCATCACAGCGTTCGACGGCTGACGGCTTCTAGGAAGCAGTTACAGAAAACCTGGCCAGTCCCACTAAGGGTTTCGGAATTTACAATCAGGTAAATAAAACTAACCTCGGGGACTTCTTGAGAAACAAAACAAAACAAAACATAAGCAAGGTTTATAATCTTTCCTACCTGCCTTTGACTGCTCTGAAGCTAAGTCACCTGAGTTTCCCTTTTCTTCCTTCAGCAATGACAACAGGGGAGAATCCTGCCTGCCAGCATCCATGTGGACAGCATCCATGTGGACAGCATGCAATCTGGGGCCATCTAGGCTGTGGCTGTGCCAGGGTGAGACCTCTCAGAGTCACACAGGCCTAGCTCAAGCTCTCTTGGGCTCTTAAATCACTATCTACACAGCCTTGCTTTGGGATGTGCCTCGGTCTTTGGGGGAAAGGAGGTCATGTGTCAGAACTCCGAAAGCTTACTGAATTAATGACTCCTACCACTGTGGAGGGTCTCAGTGTCATCAGAGCCACACAGCTAAGGAGGTGTCATCAGGCCAAGGAGAAACTGACCCACCAGGGTGGCCCATGGACCTGAGCTTCTTTCCTGGTCCATTTCCGAGGGGTAGGGGACAAGTGCCTTAAATAACAGGGACTTCTTGTCTGACGGATGTGCTTTATCAAATGTTAGTAATGCATGACTGATGGGGGAGTTTCATGAAGCCCCCGAGAAGAGGTATGCGTGCTCACCAAAATACAGTCTTGTGAGTACAAAACAGCATCAGCCTCACTCAAGGAATGGCAGTACATTAAATTTGCTAGGAACAGAGGTGTGAGGCTTAGAAGAGCAGACAGAGGCACAACTCTGGTACTGGGACCCTTCAGAGCGCTGAGTACCCGCACATCTGGATTCTGAGCATTTGAAGGAAGACAAGACTGATCTACACTAGCACCTTGGACCACAACAACTGGAGACAGCTTTCAGGGCCCGCTTTTCACTTTTCTATTTATATTTCTTTTCAGCGAGATATAATAAAATTTCACTAATTCAGACAATACCATTTTTCTTGGAGGGCATGGACATTTATCTTTCCCACATTACAAAGAAAAGGCTGTTAATACTATCAGCACGAAACCTTCCCAGGAGTCCGTGTCAAAGGGACCAGCAGAGAACTGCAGAGTTCTGGTTCTCAACTGTGTTAAAACCAGCTTACGGCGCGCGGGTGGGCGGGCTCAGTGGGTAAAGGGGCTTGCTGTCAAGCCTGATAATCAGAGTTCTAACTCTGCAATCCACATAGTGGAATAAAAGAAACAATTCCCAGGAACCTCTACCCTCCACATAAAATCCTAACAAGTTTTTTTAAGTGTGGTAGGAATCCGACTTGGCAACACTTCATTAACCACTAATGTGGTATGTAAAACAAACTCTTCCTAAACACCTACCACGTGGGTTACCTTTCCCTTCCTAAGAAGGGCTTTACTACCAATGCTTTCCAGTCAGCCACATTTCCCACAATTCACCTACCTGAGAGTTGAAAAAGAAGCTCAGAAGCCATCTTCACAGAGATGTCCTGGCTGAAGAGATTTCTCTCTGGGGGAACTCGACCTTCCGGAAGCTTCTGTAAGGGTTCGGTTTTTTCTCGCCCCATTAAAGTGCTGTAGCCAACGTTCCGGCTGGGTGATATGGAGGCTGGGGAGTCCTGGATATCCACCTCCATGGGCTCTTCTTTAACCGTCACGGCCTGCGTCTCCTTGTAACTTTCCGCTGCAAGCAGGTGGGTGAGAGAAACCAGAACATGGCGGTTCTTCATTTGGAAGCAAACTATGCACATGCTCCACCCTGAGACGCTTCCCCGGGCAACTGAGTTGTCAATCACAAAGAAAACTATCAAGTTTGTGTTCAGGAGTCTAGAAGGGCGAGCACCACGGGACGTGAGCACACAGGGCGAAACCATTGGCGGCTTCCAGAAAAGGCAGGAAACTTGACACCCTGAGAGGTTAAGTGGCCTGCCAAAGGTCACAGAGAATAGCCTGGCTGCCTAGAACCGGGCTTCTTGGCTAGGGGTTTCCTGACCACCCCGGTGTGCACCTTCCTTTGTTCTGTGTTGATTCTAAACAGGATGTGGCCAGCAACTGTCAGGACTTGGTTTTGGAGCACAAGTCAGTTTTAGCAAATCAGGTAAGATCTTATTAATATGATAATTTCTTCCCTGTCCTTAAAGACCTTATCATTTCTTTTTCTTTCTCTCTAAGGCATCTAAGTTAACAAAGCTTAAGTGAGGTCAATTCAATGGAGATATTTCTACCTTTCTGGAAGCTACTAACTCTCAAGTTAACTAAGCCCGGATGAACACCCAGGGAAACAATAGTCTTACAACTGAGTCAGTCTCTGAACCCCAGCTGCTCTTCCCTCAGGGTTTCTAGAAGGTCCAACATGCATGTGGTTTGCAAGGCTGAGTGTCTGTTGTCATTCACTCCTTTGAGTTAAGGGCAGGACATGTTTGGAACAATGTAGGATAGTTCATCCAGACATGAATTTGGGCCATTTAAAAACAAAGTCACATTTTCAAACCAGTACATATTTATTAGTGATGGCTGAATACACAATGCCCTAGAACACAAATCAAAGACGATTCAGGCAGTTAACCAAAAGGCAGATAGGCAGTAGGGCAAAGAATTGAACAGAGACCCCCAACAAGGTATGTGTGTACAACCTGTGAACTGTCCTATTTGGGGAAAAGCAGTTTTCAAGTGTGACTAAGAGTCTCGAGGTGAAGTCATTGTGGATAAGCCAGAGAGACCTAGAGCCAATGACAAGAGTCCTTCTTAAAAAAGGACAAAGCAGAGTCAAGAAAAAGCCTGGATTTGCATTGCATCAGGCCAAGTAGCTGCTTAAAGGCAGACAAGGCAAAGGGAGGGTCCTCTGGCCATGGCTTTTGGAGGATGAGAAACTCCTGAACCAGGTTATGACAAGCAGCAGCAGCAGCAGCAGCAGCAGCAGCAGCAGCAGCAGCGACAACGGTGACACCAACAAGAAGAAGCTACAGTCTACAGCCTCTGCCGACTCCGGTCAGTTCAGTGATGGGGACGGGGACCATCACTGCTGTAAACTGACTGGTGGTCAAGAACCGATGCTTTCCTCTCATGCATGGCAGGGGCGAAAGTCAAAAGCACTCGCACAGAGCACAGACTAGCAGTTAAAAACAAGCAAAGAGGAGAAGAGCACTTCACATTAAGCCATTAAAGTTAATCTGCTGCTACCAGACTGAGCTAGGTAACAGGAACGCCAAGTTCCCGATTCTGGGGAAAGCCAGCTCATTCTTTGGTCCACAGCGAACTTTGTGCACTAGCAAACTTCACCTAGATTGTCCCCCCTTCCCCTCTTCCTGCCAAACTGTTTCCCCTCTGTAAACTAAGCAGCTAATAAAGTTAGTTCACTGACTCAGGTGTGAGACGCAAGGAGAAAGTGGAAGAAAAGAGGAATTGGGGGAGGGGCTGGAGAATGAGGAGGGAGCAACTGGAAGAGGAGGAGGAGGAAGGGAGGAGGAGGAAGGACAAATGAAAAGAGTAGACAGCCTTTTCAGTTACAGATTCCTCCCTCTGATGAAAACCCATCAGCTGCTTTCTGGGAGCTGGCTCCCCATAGACATCCTAGCCTCAAGCCAGACCGTCTGCTCACATGAGTAATCACGGCACACGTCTCCTCCTCCATGTTCCCCCAAAGTACTCAAGATGTGGAAACTAAACAGTGGGGTCTGCGTCACATGTACACGGTGATGGCTCTGACCTTCACCCTCCAGCGCCTGAGGATAGGCAGAGGGAAACCAGGGCAAGTACAATGGGACCCATTGACTCAAGAAAGGAAAATCTCAGCACCACCGTGAAGCTGGAAGAGCTCCACAGTGTATCTGTCTCCTCCTCCACCCCCAGGTCCTCATCTTTGACCCTTGATTAAAAACCACGTGATTATCTGCACCACTCACTTGCATAAAACAATTAGTTTTTGAGGTTGGCTGAGGTAGCTTCCGGTATGGTCTGCATCGAGGTGCTCCCAGTTCTTTCCCATGACAGACAACCTTTGAATGTGCACAAGACACTGACCTCTGAGTAGAGTCCTTAGCATCCTCGGTCTCACTCATAGTCCCATATGTGCAGAGTGGGGTCCGGACCCAAAGCTCAAGTACACCATCACACAATCAGCCCTTCCTTTCCCCTGAAACTTTATCAAGACTTAAATTTGTCTTAAAAAAAGAACATGTTCTGGGTGTAACTGTGTGTGCTGTGTGTGTGCCTAGTGGGGCCTGTGGAGGCCAGACAGTCCCTGAGCCCCTAAGACTGGCATGGTAGGAGCTAGGAGCTGCCACGTGGGTGCTGGGTTCTCTTCAAGAGCGGCAAGTGTTCCTACCTCCTGAGACACCTCTCCAGTGCCCACTCCATTCCTCATCCTTGCTGGCCTGATGTTCTCTAAGGCACTTGGGTACAGTAGCACTGCACACTGCCTTTAACAGACACAGCGCCTCCTGGGCCTGAGAGGGTGGCTCAGTTGGCAAAACACCTGCTGTGGCAAGCACAAGGATAGGAGTTCAGATCCCCAGCACCCATGTAAGTCAGGCAGGGTGGCCTGTGTCTGTAACAACAGATGGGAGGAGCAGAGACAGCTGATTTAATGCATTCTAAAGTCATTGAGAGACCTCATCTGTCTCATAAAGCAGTGGGAACAGGCAAGGAGGTCCACAGCTTTAATCCCAAAACAAAAGCAAACCAAAATAGATAAATACATATAAACTTCATCCACAGTAAGGAAGAAAAGGCTCCCCTTCTGACTCAGCAGGAGCCTGCCCCATGTTGCTCGCAAGCCCAGGCAGGATGCCTGAGCAAGCTAAGCTGGCCTAGGACCAGAGGTCAGGCCGACCTGGAAGCACAAAGAGCACGTGGCTCCGTGTCCCAGCTCAGCTCCGATTTGCGTTGTGCGTCCTCGTGGAACAAGATTGAACTGATCATTCCTACTGGTTCTCAGTGCTTACACTCACCAGGGGTGAACGCTCACTTCTAGGCCCTAGGAACACAACAGCAATGGCCTTACACTCTAGTCCTCGGTTTATGGGACAAGTACTGATGTCTGTCCCAGGGCTGCTGAAATGGGGCTGGGGCGCACTTGGCAGTAGAGTGCTTGCCTTGCTCTCTTACGCCATGTAAAAATGGCAGCTGTGGCCCTACCCAAAGTACCTCAGTACCTGTGTGTGTGGGGAGGGGGGACGGGTCGAGCCAAGGAGAGGCTCTGGCTCAAAAAACCCCAAAACCCTGGCGTACCCTAAGGGACAACACCTGAGGTTGGCCTCTATCCTCTACATACATGCACACACATGAACACACAGACACACTGTCATCAGACAGTGACATCAGTGTATGATCGTTTACAGAAATGCTCTTTTGTGTCTCCAACAAATAAAGTGGCATATACCTACTTTTCAAAATGGAAGAGAATTAAAAATAACCATTAAAGAAGGAGGTGTCCAGTTTGGGACTGGAAGTGTGGATGACGTATCCTCTGATGCCCGGCAGCAGGGGAAGGCACACTGGCTAAATCCACCACACCCTCCTTGGTAACAGAAGTGCAGAAGCTGACACTGTCCCGGTGGCATCCCACATGTGCTCTTTCTGAGGAGACGATAGTACAGGAAGTAAGATTAAAATACAGTGTGTAATGTGTCCAGGAGTACTGCGCTGTGTCTGGTGTGCTGGGTGTACTGTGTGGTCTGGCTTCAGGGCCCAAGGTGATAGAGGGCGCAAAACCAAAGCAACTCTCACTGTTAGCTCCCACTCTGTTATCTCCGATGCTCTGTCCCCTTCACTGGGTCAAAGTCAGGCAAGGCCTCTGCCCTGCTCATTTTCAGCTAAAACAAGAACCACGGCCCATTAAGTGGCAAAGCTCTGTGGATCCCAAAACCAGAAGCTTAATTCCATGCACTGGGCAGCAGGGTGAACTTCCTCAGAGGGTGACTCTTGTCTCTGCCCTGACAGGGTCCTCAGCAGGACAGGGGCTGGAGGAACGGGAGAAGAGACCTGGGAAGCCGCAGGATGGTCCCTGACTGCCCTGCTGCACAGCAGTTTTGAGTCTGGGTCACCAGGGGTAAATATGCCCAGGGATTTACTTCCCTCTGAGAGTCAGGCTGGGACTTAGCCGCGGTAGCTCTCTTCCACCTACGACTCTCCATCTCCCTTTGTGCTGAGGCCTCCTTTACTCTGGATAGCATTGAAGACAAATTCAGTCTGGCCTCTAGTGGGGACTGGTTGAGGTGTGGGCCAGGGGAAACAGTCCCTTCTTTATAGGATTAAAGAGACAAAGTTTAGTGACTACACCCTTGCCGGATTCTGTCACCAGAGCAGCGGGCAGCCTGTTTCTCCCCTCTAGACATCAGAAACAAATGTCACCCACTAGGTCAGGTATAAATACTTCACTATCTCGTAGACCACACCCTTTCATCTTAGAGAGAACAAACTTCTACATATAGTTATAAGACAGAGGCACTGCAGTTCCCCTGCAACAAAAGAGTTAAAATCTGTCCATGAGGTGCTGAGGTGGTGCAGCCTGAAACCAAAGCCCTTGGGAGGCTGAGGCAAGAACTGATCCTGAGTTCAAGGCAGCCTAGGTGACAGAGTTCAGCCAACCAACCCTTCTTCCTTTCCTTCTTTTGAGACTGAGCCAGGGCCTCACGCATGCTCCGCCCACTCACGCCCCGCCCACGCATGCCCCGCCCACGCATTCTCCACTCACGCATGCTCTGCCAGTGTTCCATCCCTGAGCTATATCCCAGTCTAGTTTACACTGCTTACTTTATTGTTACTACTATGTATGTTTTCATCTGGAAATTTTTAGGACGAGGTCTCATTAAGTTAAGTGAGAACTTGTTCTATAGTTGAGGAGCCTGGCCCATGGGAGTCTCCTGCCCCAGTCCCCTGCAGTTTGATAAGAGGCCTGCGTCAGCCGACCCACCTCTCAGTCTGTGGTTCAGATGGCTCACATGCTTCACTCTGGCTTAGACGGCTGAGTTCTCCTTTACTGAAGTGAGACGAGTGAAACTTAAAAAAGACACTCTCGACCATAATGTTTTCGTTTGTTATGCTTGGCTCTGTGTATGTGTTTGAATGCCTGTGTCCGTGAGACGGAGTCTCTCATTGGTCCAGAGCTTACTAGTTAGACTAGAATGGCTGCTCACCCACTAGGGATCTAACTGGCCTGTCTCACCAACTCCACGTTGTGAGTGCAAGTCCAGCTCTTTCCGTGGGAGCTGGAGAGAGAACTCACGTCCTCAGGCATTTTCCAAGACTGTGCAGTCTCTGCACTCTTCCCCAGGTTAGCCACTTTAAAATGTACACATGCATGCCATCCATTCTACTCACACGGTTGGGAAACCATCCCCACCACCCAGATCCACGTGAGAAAGTTCCCCAAGGGCCACTGGACTCAGTAGACATGAGCCGTATTCCTCTCCCCAGCTCAGGGTTACAGTGCTAAGAGTTTAATAGTCAGTCTGTAAAGCAAGGATTCTTCATGTTAGACTCCTGGCACCGAAATCTTCTATTTAACATACAGAGACCATTGGGATGGTCTCCAGAGAAATAAATCTGGAAAGACTCATGCTGGATAAGGAGGTTATACAGAATAGCAAGTCCATGAGGGGCCAGCCACAGTGACTTTACACAAAGTGTAGGCAGGTCAAAGGTCACCCGGGAGAGGGTAGAGACAACGGAAATAGGAACAGCCCTTAGACTTGATTGGGCCCAGCAAGAGATGCTGAGTACCTGAACTAAAGCCAAGTCCAGGAGAACACAGGCAAGCACAGTGGTACTCAGCTGTGCCCAGCAATGAGGAGGCTGAGTCCTGAGTCCCAGGCCACAAGTCTCAGCCTCAGAGAGCGATGGCTAACAGAGTCACTGATATACTCCAGCAAGAAGATGGGGAGCAACAACAGCCGACAGAAGTGAGACTTTGACTTAAGAAAGAAGAGACAGATGTAAGAGAAAAAAGGCACAGCCATTGGCTGGGGACCGGACTAGGGGCAGGAAAGATGTGTGCCTTTAAGCCCTGGATGGCAGTATTAACAGGATAAGGAAAACAGAAAATGGGTAGAGCCAGGCAGAAATACGGAGGAAGGTTTTCAGTCCTGCTTTGCCTGAGTCTGGAGGATGACGACTTTGGGAAGTGGATGGGGTGATGGCTTACGTGCAGGAAGAGAACACTCCTGACAGAGAGATAGGAAGTCAGCTGAGCCCATGGGACATGATGACATCAGCAAAGGCATCACAAGTCGAGAACGGAGCAAGAGATAGAATTGTTACTCCTGGTTGTTAAGGAGGTTGTGACCCAAAAGCCAGAAGTACAGCGCACAAGGCTGTCCAGTGTGGCACAGTAGTTGGGTAGCCCCTAGAGACTTAGGGACAGCAAACTCTGCACCCCATTTCCCAGCTGGTCATCATCTGGGTCAAGAGGGCAGGATACACCTAGATGGTGACTCCTACTCTTTGCTACAGAAAGCCACAGCCCATCTCCCAGCCTCATCTCTCAGCCTTCCATCTGGCCTTCTGGATCCCACAGCTCCAGAACAGGCCCTGCCCTCCTGCCCTGGACTTCTGTGTTCTTTCCTTCTGAAATACCTGAGAAAAAGGAAACTTGCTCAGATTGCAACCCCCCTGTTAGACGTCCCCATATCTTCCCCGGCTGGCACTCTCCCTCTACACTGTTCTAGATATATGCAGCTTGCAGATACAGCGACCACTGCAAACTCTTTCAGAGGTTTGCTCCCCACTGGACTGAGGTCTCAGGAGGACTTGGGCTTTCCCACACTTCCCATCCTATTAGTCATTACAGGGTAGTGTTAGCTGACACATTTGGCAGACGACTACCGCAAGTATCACCTGAGGCCAGGCATAGTCGAGGTGCACTGCTAATCTCCCTTTCCCGAAGCCTGACACAGACACATATGCACTGCAAACTTAAAGCATGGAGGATGGATGGGCTGTGCTGAAATCATCACTACCGACACCTGTCCCTCTCTAGGCTGCACAGCGCGCCGTCACAACAGGGGCCGCAGAAGAAGAGACTTGAGCTGGGCAGGTGGCTCTGTTGGTAACAGCCTTGCCTCACAAGCACCAGGACTTGGGTTTGACCCCCAGACTCTCATAAAAGAGCCAGATGTGGTAGCATGCACAAGCGCCGGAGTCAATCCCTGGGATGTGATGGACAGCCAGCCAGCAGACTTGCAAAGCCCCAGGTCAGTCCCAGGTCAGTGAAAGACAGGGTCTCACAGAGCAAGGTGAATGGCACCTGAGCAACAACTGAGGTTGACGACTGGCCTCCATGCACACTCTCACGTGTGCACATACCCACACGTGCACACACAGAGCTTCTGGAAGGGCTGGCCTCCATACACACTCACATGTGTGCACATACCCACATGTGCACACACACAGAGCTTCTGGAAGGACTGGCCTCCACACACTCACACGTGTACACATACCCACATGTGCACACACACAGAGCTTCTGGAAGGGCTGGCCTCCATACACACTCACACGTGTGCACATACCCACATGTGCACACACACAGAGCTTCTGGAAGGACTGGCCTCCATACACACACTCACAGGTGTGCACACATACCCACATGTGCACACACACAGAGCTTCTGGAAGGACTGGCCTCCATACACTCACACGTGTGCACATACCCACATGTGCACACACACAGAGCTTCTGGAAGGGCTGGCCTCCATACACTCACACGTGTGCACATACCCACATGTGCACACACACAGAGCTTCTGGAAGGGCTGGCCTCCATACACACACTCACACGTGTGCACATACACACATGTGCACACACACAGAGCTTCTGGAAGGGCTGGCTCCACACACCTTCACACGTGCACATACCCACATGTGCACACACAGAGAGCTTGGAAGGACTGGCCCACACCACACGTGTGCACATACCACATGTGCACACACACACAGAGCTTCTGGAAGGGCTGGCCCCCATACACACACTCACACATGTGCACACATACCCACACATGCACACACACAGAGCTTCTGGAAGGGCTGGCCTCCATACACACACTCACACATGTGCACATACCCACACATGCACACACACAGAGCTTCTGGAAGGGCTGGCCCCCATACACACACTCACACATGTGCACACATACCCACATGTGCACACACACAGAGCTTCTGGAAGGGCTGGCCTCCATACACACACACACACACGTGCACATACCCACACATGCACACACACAGAGCTTCTGGAAGGACTGGCCTCCACACACTCACACGTGTACACATACCCACATGTGCACACACACAGAGCTTCTGGAAGGGCTGGCCTCCATACACACACTCACACATGTGCACATACCCACACATGCACACACACAGAGCTTCTGGAAGGACTGGCCTCCACACACTCACACGTGTACACATACCCACACGTGCACACACACAGAGCTTCTGGAAGGGCTGGCCTCCATACATAAACTTACTCTTGGACACACACAGATACCATCTGGAAGTGCTAGCCTCCATACATGCACTCACGTGTATACACACACATACTCACATGTGTACACACACAGCCTCTAGAAGTACTGCCCAGAGCGCCACACTGAATCGATTCTCTTTCTAGTGAGGTACACCTTCAACTGGATTAGGTAAAATCAAACAAAACCACCACCCCTCACCACCACCACAAAATCCCTTTCACCTGTAGCTTATCAGTCTCTAAGACACGAGGGTCCGGGTTGGGCACAGGACACCTTCCACATAGGAAATTGACTCCCACTATTGGGGGATCATAACTTAATTCCTTGTGAATTACCAGGCAATGAGAAGCACCAAGTGGAATCCGGGGTGAGCTCCACACCGGGCCTGGTACAGGCTGGCACCTGGTACAGATGAACTGCCCCAGCCTCGCTTTCCTGCCCATGCTGAAACCCAGATGGCATAAGGACTTAGGCTGAATTTTCAGCTGCATGGAGAACCTCTAAGCCCAGATCTATTGGAGGCCAACAGATGAATTTGAGAGTGGGACTTCACAGACAGAGTGGCTAAATGGCTCTTCTTCCTTCTAAGAAGGAAGCAGTGCAGGATCGAAGCAGTGTGCCCCATGGCCCTGACTCTCACCCTAGAGCTTCAGAAGAGTTTGTGAGGTCCTCCTGACAGGCTGGACACTTGAGGCCTGGGTGCTTGGCTCCGTTTTTCCTTCCACCATCCCAGTGTCACTCCACATGTGTGGGACAGCATGACTTCTTTAAAGGACTGCTTGGGTGCACCCTTCTTCACTGAGGGGATTAAGGGGTGTCTTGTCTCCCTGTGGGTTTATACTTGTGAAGGCCAGCACACAGGGGCTCTCACCAGGGTAAAGCTCTCTTTCACTGAAGAATAACATTCGGACGGGGCTTGTCCATGACTGCAGTCAACCCCAGAAAGACCATGCAGCTTTGACCAGAACCCTCCTTCCCCTGGTGGACATGCTGGCCACCTTTCCCAAGGGGGAAGAGAGGAATCTTTCTCCATGAAGGGAAGCAGGGGTAGAGAAGATTCTCTCCAGTTCTCATAAATACAGAAGAAACCCTAGAATGATTACCCAACAGGAGGGATATGCAATGAACTTTAGCATACACCCACACACACACACACACACACACACACACACACACACCCCACAAACCTCTCAAAACAACTCAAGAGTAATAATGATCAGGTAAATCAATGCTTTTAAGAAATGTAATTAAAAATCTGTGTCAAATTAAATAATTAATTCATTAATTAAACTTCTCTTTTCTAGAGTGAGACACTAATCTTCCTAGTAAAACAAACATTAAGAACTTTGTTAAAAGGGTGGATGTTAAGTTTGTTTATCGTCTCCTCCCGCCCCACTCACGCATGTGCACTTGGGAGTCCTACAACCATTTCAATGATATTTTATCAGAACTGACTTCTGAACGTAGTCCTAAAGACTATGAGTTAGCTGTCGCACCCCACCCTCTCATCACTAAGTATACCTGGAGTCTGAGTAGGGCCCAGCAGCACGCACCCAAGGAATTAGCTGTGCACACAAGAACTCACAAGTCAATAGAGCTGAGTGGACAATTAAATTAATTTTTTTAAAGCAGTGCTCTGTTTTGTTAATTGTTCTGCGTTTGCAAGGAAAAACTATACCCTAGGAAAGTTTGGTCCAGGGGTTAGAGTAATGGCCCAGACTGCTCTTCCAGAGGACCTGGATTCAATCCCCAGCACCTACACAACAGCTCACAATCATCTGCAACTCCAGTTCCAGGGAAGCCAATGGCCTCTTCTGGATTCTGTGAGCATCAGCCACACACATGGTGCACAGACACACATGCAGGCAAAATACCAATACACATAGATAGAAAAAAATGAATCCTCTACTACTACTACTACTACTACTACTACTACTACTACTACTACTACTACTAATAATAATAATAATAATAATAATAATAATAATAGTAATTTTAGTCCAAACCTTAAAGGTAAGAAAACATTTGACCAGGGCTCTCCTGAAACAAGAAACAGACTAGTTCTGTCAGCTCAAAGAACCATGGCTTTTTCTCCTGTGGACTAAGGTGGTCTTCAGTCACATTACTCCACCAACCTCCCATCATTGACACAGGTCTCTGCCTGAGGTGCAGCTGGTTACCACAGATGCTTTCAGATGGACCCCAACAGTACCAAGGCAGCAGTGCAAGGGTGTGACTTGATGCTGGTGTCCACAGGACGGACTCTGGCCATCTAGCCCAGCAAATGCTACCAGTTTCACTTCTGTCCCAGTAACAATCAAGGATTTCTATAGTAATTGATTGTTTGTTACTGGGGACTCAGGGAGTGAGCTCTGCCAACCCAGGGGGAGACACAGAGTAGCCGGGTCACCATCTCCTGAACTCTGAGCATGGGGACAGTAACTCGAAGCCTGTCCCAGTCACCACCTTCTTTTCATCTCATTTAATCATTTCCCTAGGAATTAGCTGAAGAGGTGCATTTACACTGTACATGGGCTGTTTGGCAACACTCCAAATGATCTCATTTAAAAAATATTAAACTACTTTTCATCAATGTCCAGAATGTACTTTTTCTTGCCTCCCATTAAAAAGGCAAAAGAAAATGCAGCAGGGGTGTATGTGTGTCACCAAATGTACCCAACCTAACCTTAAAGCTATTAAAAATCATTATCCTTTGCCATTTGATAAATCTGAGTAATGTATCCTCCTCTTTGGGGATTAACGGGGCTTTGTGTGTCCAGGACGTTAGTGTGATTGTACGTGTATGCCTATGCTCATGTGTGAATGTAGATTTTAAACATGATTCCTGAAGATTCTAAAGAATTCTGGCTGCAATTAAAAAAAAAAAACAAACCAAAAAACAAGGCTACCTCTGTGATGTCTGACACAAATTGTCAGGAAAAGGACAAAATTTTTTATCCAAAGAGGTAAAGGATTGGGTGAGGTTTTATTTCAGACTAGGAGTTTCATCAAATTCTTCTTTCTACTTGTGTGTACATGGACATGTGTGTGGAGGAGTGAGCCTGCTCACGTGTGCACTTGGAGGTGGAGACCAGAGGCCAGGCAAGGCTCTTGTTCCAGAGAAAGGAAAACAAAGACACAAACCAGCCACTAAACCGCCTTCAGAAGCTTTGGCCGAGAAGCTGGTAAGCAAGCCTTGGGATCTGCTAGTTTCTGCTTCTCCAGGGTTAGAATTACAAAAAGTGTGTGCTACCATACACAAGGGCTGCTGTTCTGAGATAAGGTCTTACTGTGTAGCCCTGGTTGGCCTAGAACTTACTGTGGAGGCCAGGCTGGCCTTTGATCTCACACAGATCTACCTGTCCCTGGGTGCTGAGATTAAAGGTGGCGCCCCAGGTTCTGCCACATTAATTCTTTTCTTAAGCATGGGGATCAAACTCAGGTCCTGGTGATTGACAGGCAAGCATTTCCAGCCCACAAAGCTTACTTTTTCTTGGAAGTTTTCAGCAAAGTTTAGCATGTGCAAATCAGCTTAAAATTCTTTTCTTCGGTGGTCTTAAAAACTTCCAATTTCCTTAGTCATCAGGGAAATGCAAATCAAAACAACCCTGAGATTCCACCTCACACCTGTCAGAATAGCTAAAATCAAAAACTCAGGTGACAGCAGATGCTGGTGAAGATGTGGAGAAAGAGGAACACTCCTCCAGTGTTGGTGGGATTGTGTCTTAGTGGGGGTTCTCTAGAGTCACAGAACTTATGGGTCCCTATATAGTAAGAGACTTGGTTGATGACTTACAGTCTGTAGTCCAACTCCCCAACAATGATCAGCAGCACTGTGAATGGACGTCCAAGGATCTAGCAGTGGTTCAGACCCACAAGGCAGGAAGGCAGGCAAGAAAGAGAGACTCTTCCTTCTTCCAATGTTCTTATGTAAGTCTCCAGCAGAAGGTGTGTCCCAGACTAAAGGTGTGTACCACCAAGCCTGAATCTGGGACTTGCTTTGTCCCAGGTGACCTTGAACTCAGGGATCTCCTTTGCCTTAAGCTCCTGGGATTCATAGCCACTATGCCTCAAGATCTCCATACCAAGATCCAGGTCAGAAACTTGTATCTTCCAACCTCAAGATCAGGGTCAAAGGTGAGCCTTCCAATTCTGGATTGTCGTTCACTCCAGATACAGTCAAGCTGACAACCAGGAGTAGCCACTACAGATTGCAAACTGGTACAACCACTCTGGAAATCAGTCTGGAGGTTCCTCAGAAAGTTGAACATTCTACTACCTGAGGACCCAGCTATACCTCTCCTGGGCATATACCCAAAAGAAGCTCCAACATACAACAAGGACACATGCTCCACTATGTTCATAGCAGCCTTATTTATAATAGCCAGAAGCTGGAAAGAACCCAGATGTCCTTCAACAGAGGAATGGATCAGAAAATATGGTACATCTACACAATGGAGTACTACTCAGCTATCAAAAACAATGACTTCATGAAATTCATAGGCAAATGGATAGAGTTAGAAAATATCATCCTGACATGATATGCACTCACTGATAAGTGGATATTAGCCCAAAAGCTTGAATTACCCAAGATACAATCCACAGAGCACATGAAGCTCACAAAAAAGGAAGGGTAAAGAGTGGATACTTCACTCCTTCTTAAAGGGGGGAACAAAAATATCCATAGGAGGAGATATGGAGAAAAAGTATGGAGCAGAGACTGAAAGAATGGCCATTCAGAGCCTGCCCCACCTGAGGATCCAGCCTATATATATATATATATATATATATATATATATATATATATATATATATATCTCCACCAAAACTATTGATGAAGCCAAGAAGTGCATGCTGATAGGAGCCTGATATAGCTGTCTCCTGAGAGCCTCAGCCAGAGCCTGACAAACACAGAGGCAAATGCTAGCAGCAAACTACTGAACTGAGAACAGGACCCCTGTTGGAGGAATTAGAGAAAGGTTTGAAGGAGCTGAAGGGGTTTGCAACCCCAAAAGAACAGCATTGCCAACCAACCAGAGCTCCCAGGGACTAAACCACTACCCAATGGCTCAAGCTGCATATGTAGCAGAGGACGGCCTTGCTAGGCACCAATGGGAGGAGAGGCCCTTGGTCCTGCCAAGGCTGGACCCCCAGGGCAGAAGAATATCAAGGGATCAGGAAGGGGTAATTGTTGGGGAGGGAAGGGTGGTTGGGGAGGGGGAACACCCTTATAGAAAAAGGGGAGGGGAAAGGGGTAGGGGGTTTATGTACAGGAAACAAGGAAAGGGAATAACATTTGAAATGTAAATAGAAAATATTAAAAAAAAAACCCTTCCAATTCATAGTGGAGTAATTACATACACTACTAACATGTAAAAACATGCTAATACTGTTAATATAAATAGTAACAAAGCCTGCCATGTGCATCCCCCTGCTGCGAAGCCTCAGTGGCCCAACAGATCGGTTAGCTGTGAACTACTACCCAGGATCCTGGGGTAGTTCATAGTGCATGCTGTGCCCACAGGGACTAGAATAAAAGGGGGATGGGTAGACAAACAGCAGATGAGACAGGACAAGAATGACAGTGGGAAATCACCCTGCTCACGCTCAGTTTGTGCCTTTAATGTCCACAACTAGATTTGGAAAATAGAAGGGACTCTCTAAATAGCTGGTTGAATGAATGAATGAATGAATGAATGAATGAATGAATGAATGAATGCTGTATACTTACTGTCCCTTTTATCCATGGTTTTGCTTTCCAGGGTTCACTTTCCAAAGTTTAAGTTACTGTGGTCAGGAGGAAGACTAATCCCAATGCACATGGTATTTTGAGAGAAGTAGAGACTCATGAGGGAGAGGGCCATGAGAGATAAATAGACCACAACACAACCTTTGTAACTGTGTTGCTTCAATTGTTCCATTTTATCATTAGTCATTGTCCTTAATCTCTCTCTAAGCCCAATGTGCAATTTTAATTGATCGTAGATATGTACAGATTGTGACAGACAATAGGGTTTTGCAATTATCTGCAGCTTCACTGGGAGTCCACCGGGGTCCTGAGTCACAGCAGGCCCAGAAGATAAAGGGGCCCTACCATGAAAGAATCCATGAAAAGAAACGGGAAACAATGATAAGCCTAGGAGCTTAAAGAGTGCGTTTCGCTGAACCCCAAGAAACCTTTGCCTACTCTGCCGAAGTCCAACAGCACTTGTAGGGCCCCAGAGGCACCCCAGGGCTTAGTTCCCTGTGGAATGTATGGACAGCCTTGTAATGAATTCTGGCTCTGTTTCAACAATCTCTCCAAATGTTTTTTAAATCAAACCTTACAAGTGACTCATTTTCATTTCCTTTTTCTCTGGTTCCTGTGTCCTCTCTGTGTTCTCCCTGGTGCTGGGGCTGAAGGGTGAGAACAGCTATCCTGACTCAGGAGGGGCCATCTCGGCCTAACATCAAACACCGGCTGCTCCCAGAATCAACACAAGGTCTGGGAATGCCCAGAAAACACAAAGTCAGGCAGGAAGAGCTTTCTGGAAGGAGCAAAGCTTTTAGAAAGCAATAACCAGCAGCCTGCAAACGGGCAAACCCAGAACCCAACCGAGAACTGTGCTTTTAAAATCCAGTGTGCCCAGCACAAGATAGTTAGAGGGGTGCGCACTGGTTATTAAACAGACCCCTCCTTGTAGGCCAAGGGGGCGTCCTGCACATGTCTGAATGTGCAGACCAAATCGTGGTGACTTCACTGCCAGACGTCTCTTCTCTCTCCATTCTCAGTCCTTGGGCTGAACGCTGGTCCTCTGCCCTTCTGACTACTGGGGCTGTTAGTTACTTTTGGCCTCCTCCACGCGGTTCATAGGAAGCCTCTGCAAGGCCTTCCCATGAATGCACTCTCCCACAAAAGCAAGAGTTTCTGGAAGCCAAACCAAGAGTGTGCATATGTTCGGGCCAAGTCTGAATTTACCGGGATCTGACAGCGTGGGTTGAAAGAAAGGAAACGGGTTCCTAACTCAGGCTTTAAACACTGGCCCTCACCGTGACCTGACTTCAAACCTGAAATAAACGGTGCCGGGTCGAGCATGTATTCTGTGGCCTCCCTTGCTTCTCTAGCTGCAGAGATAGGCTGCAGACACACAGAGCAAGCCACAGAAAACCAGGAAATGTACGGATTCCAGCTGTTAGAAACAAGGAAGTAAATCAACCCACAGCTCAAACCCTGGACGATTTGTGTGGGAAAACATACACAGGGGTGGGGTTAATAAGAGAATTATTACGAAGGAAGACAAAGGTCTCTCAGAAGGAGCACCATAGTCCCCGCACTTTGACCAGGAGAAAACACCACTGTTAAATCATTTGTTGTCATAAAAAGCCACAGCAAGAATCATCTCTTCGTGAAGGTTCTCCTATCTTAGGCTATGGCTCCTCTGGACTCTGCCTGTACTCGCTTCCGGAGTGAGCATGCGCAAAGAAGGTCCTGCACAGACTCCAGGAGGACCCCTGCTGGGGGTGACTCAGCCACTTGGCAGAGGGCAGGCTCCTCGGCAATGAGAATTCCCCTTTTCTGGTAGGTCTGTGATGCCAGCAAGCACCCAGATGAGCATGGGATCCACAGGGTTTAATTACACATGCGGATCGTACCCTTCTTTGACATGAATCAGCTAAAGGGGAAAGGTTAACGTGCCGGTGAGAAAAAACTGCTGCAGAATGAGAATGGTCTTGTCTCATTGAGAAAATAAGGATTCTGCTCTACCTCCCCGATTTCTGTAGTAACGGGTAGGGAGAAGACTGGGGTGGGATAGGACTGGACCCAGGTCCCACTGGTACCTCACAGGATGTCCTCCGAGAATGAACCCCTGCAGTGTATTCAGGTATGACGAACACCACAGAGACCTCAGATAACTAAGCTCTGTCTGCTTAGCGCTGTCACTGTAAGATAGCGTCTGCCTATGGCTTGTGTGTAAACTGTTGATGACACAGTTTGTTGGCCATAAGATGACGTCTGTAGTCAAATATCCTAGGAACATAAAGAAAACAGCATGCAAGCGGGCATTCGTCCTACAAGCACACGTCATAAATGCTCCGTTTACTAGCCCATAAGAGGATCTGGAGCCGCCACCCAACCACCCGGCAGCCCCTACCTCTACTGTGAAACTCTATCCCACCTTTCAGGATCCAGACTGCAGTCTGCCCCAGTACAGAGATGGCAAAACAGAAAGGCATCCAGCGTGAAGGCGTAGCCTATGAAATTCCTTGTAAAGGGCTTGCCCGGCTTCTGGGAATGCCAGCCAATACAAATTTCCGTGGCTTTATTAACATATGCAGCTATGCAAGAGGGAAATGATAATAAAACAAGAGCCCTTTTGAGTCTGGACTTTCTGAATCCAGGCTTCAGTGTGGGAGGCAGGAGGAAGCTGCTTAAGAAAGCATAAAGGGTGGCTGGAGGGAAAGGGCTACAAGGGGGAAAGGGGATGAGGGATACAGGCCCTGGGGCTTGAGCTTGCAAAGCTCTTCATTCAGGGCGGGGTGCAACAGGCAGCAGCAGCCATTCAGGTACAGGAGTCTACGGGTTTGTAAGGCGCATGCAGAATTATAAAATAACAGAAGGGCTTTTCTGGCCAGAGGCTGAATGAAATTGACTATCCAAGCAGGGTGCAGCCTCTCCCCTTTTAGCTGAGAGGGGCTAGCCTTCCAGGGCTGCAGACAGTGGCTTCTCACTCAGTCCTGCTTAAAGGGACAGAAGAATGATGGCACTGTGCATCCACTGAGTTCAACAAGACCACTAGCGTCCAAGAAACCACATCTTTGCATAGGAGCACACTGGTTCTGTCCTATTAAAGTGACTTGTTCCTCATTTATATAAAATATAAATATGACATTCCATGTAGTTCCCTTTTTACTATTAAAAGTGTAATTCCTTATTTAGATTAGCCACCAGTTTGTGGACTATGAGTGTACACACACACACACACACACACACACACACACACACACACACACACACGAAGGTGGAGTCAAGAACTGGACATGGCCCTGCTTCGACTCGATGGGATGGTAGCCATGGAGGTCTTTCCTTTCTCTGAAGACAAGGGAAGGGGTAATTGGGGGAGAGAGGTTGTGAGGATGGAATTGGGAGGAGAAGAGGGAGGGGCTGTGATGAAGATGTAAAGAGAATAAAAATTTATTTATTCATCCATTAATTTAAATGAATGAAGAAAAGGTGAACAAGACAGTGTCTGGGCATTAGTTACAAGCCCAACCCTGGATGCATCCGTTATAAATCATGTATAAAGCTGGCATACAAAAGTACTTGGTCATCATACAAAAAACTTAAAAAATAAAAAATAAAAATTAGAGGAGGGAGGGAAGAGAGGGGGAGAGAGGGGGAGGGGAGGGAGGTGTCAACTGGATAAGCATAATTCAAAAGTAGGTCTCAGAGGCTTAAATTAAATGGCATTTTGCTAATATGATGAAAATGGGTTTTCCTCTCAATATTAAACAAACCAGCGTGTACTTAACTTTTAGAGTCACAGAGAAATAATGGTGCTCATAAGCAACAAAAGGAACAAAGCCTGAGCCGGACTCTATCAAATGTAGCACTTCCGTGTTGCAAATCAAAATAAGAAAGAAATAATGTAGCTTTCATCTCTGAGATATGGATTATGGCCAGAATATGAGAAGCTTTAATGAGCCAATTTTTTTTTTTTAAGTAACCCATGTAAAAAGTAGACAAAGAACTAGAATAGATGTTTCTTCAAAGACTTTCAAATGTTAAGTAGCATGTGGACCTCCATGAAATGCCACCCTTCACAGGGATTTGCAAATCTAAACCACAGTGAAATTGCTAGGTCGTAGCATCATGGTGGTTGTGACAAGAAGGATGGTAAGGAGTTTCCAGAAGGATCTGTCGGAACTGAAAGCTCATATACTACAAGGGATGCAGAATACTGTTGCTGCCCTGGAAAGAATTCTTAGCAGTTCTTCAAAATGTCAACCCAGCAAGTACACAGTGCCTAGGGATATACCCAAGAAGATTAAACCATAAGTCCATACAGAAACCGGAACAGGGACATCCATGGCAGCAATGACTGGAACACAAACCATGTCTCCACTAAAAGATAAAGAACACTGGATTGATACTGAGGAGCCATCGGGATGGGCCAACAGATCCCTGCCATCGAGGGTGGCAACTTGAGTTCAATCCTCGGACTCACTTGGTTTCAAGAAGCAACTCCCACAAGTTGTCTTCTGACCTGCACCGCAGTGCTCCCCACTCCCAAAATAAACAGCACGTTATTTAACAAAAAGAATTATCCACGTTACAACATGACTGAGGGACCGTGAAAACATGCTGCGAAGTCAGACATAAAGAACCACAAAGTCCGTGAGTTCGTTCATGCAAAGAGTCCCAAGTGAGCAAATCTATTAAAACTAACCACAGATTAGTCAGTGGTTGCCTAGGCTGAGGCAACGGAGGTGGGGACAGTGACTGCTAGCCAGTCACTGAGCCTCTGAGAGCCACCTGTCTGCACCCCTTCCCGGTGCTTGGATCAGGTGCGCACCAGAACGCGTTGCTGTGCTTAGGAATCAAGACTTCATACCTCACTGAAGCCGCCATGTCTGCAGCCTTCAGGGGAGCTCAGGCTGGCCAGAACCTTGGGATCCTTCTGCATCTTGCTGTCTCCAGAGAGAAAACCTGGCTCAATAAAAATCTTTCTTTTATTGAGATAGCGTTTTAAAAAAATTCTGGACCCCTCTGTAAAGCTCAACCGGAAGTCTATGCATCTGCAGTGCAACGCACAGTCAGTAAACCTTTGCCTGTGTTTGGAAAGATGCAAATAAAAAGTAGTTTCCAGTTTTAGTCTGATTGTGGCACTGTTGTTTTTATACTGTCAAGTACATCAGCAGCGTGAATTTGAGAATGTGGAAAGCAGAAAGAATAAATCAAATAGACGAAATACCTTCCCATTAATAGCTCCAAATTACTTAACAGTATTTTTACATTTTCTTATTTGTGTGTGTGTGGTTGCCTCGGCCATGGTGCATGTGTATGTATCCGAGGTCAACCTGTGGGTTCTCTCCTTCCATCCTGCAGCTTCCTGGGATGGAACAAGAACTCTCTTTCTCAGCAGTCAGGCCCCTCAGCGTCCGGCCAGCCCTATGTAAAATTATGTAACTATGTAAAATTAGATTTAAAATGTTGTAGGACTGGGCGAGGTGGTACACACCTCTAATCCCAGCACTAAGTAGACAGAGGAAGGTGGATCTACATAAATTCAAGGCCAGCCTGATCCACATAGTGAATTCCAGGACAGCTAGGGCTATATGCAGGGAGACTGTTTCAAAAAATATTAATAATTTTTTTTAAGATATGTTTTAAAGGTTTCACATCTTCTCTAGTACTCAATTCAGCAACTTGTGAGTCTGATGAAGCCGTTTTGTGATGATAAAATGAAGAATAATTTTCATCCTCACAGATTATTACTGGTGCCCTGTACGATGTTCTAACTTGTTATCTTACAAGTGATTCTAACACCCACATCTTAAAGGCTGATCCCCGAGTGGGGCAGCTGGGAAGGGTGCCTTAGGCAGGTGGGAACGAGGGGGAGGGGAAGGCTTCAGATCACTGGGGCTGGGCCCTCCAAGGTGACAGACTGTCTTTTACTTCTGACTGTGCTCTGCAGGAACACTCCTGCCGCAGCACGCTGCTGGCCAGCCCACAGGCCCCCCCGGCCATCAGGCTGATTACTCATGGACTAGAGCCCCCCTCCAAGTCTGAACCAATAAACCTTTTTCCTTTGCAGCTGACTGTGCCATTCACTTGTTATAGTGCAGGAGAGTTGACTGACCAAAGGCACGCTGTTTAACGCGTGTCCATGTAAATACAACGTGCTCATGCGTGAAAATCTCAGGAAGACAAAAAAGTCTAAGTAAAAGTTTACAGAAAAAAAAAATCACTCCTTCCAAAGGAAAAAGTAGCCCATAGAAGAGAAAATAGTTTTCTGCCTGAAATTTCTGATCTCTCTTAAGAAATTCTTCAGAACAGAAAAGTCTACAACCTGGTGTCTGATGCTTCTGAGGTGGTGTAGGGAGACTTTCTGTAAAACATGTCCAGAAATAACTCAGAAATGAAACCAATGGACGATAAGTAAGTGGTATTCTGGGAGGCTCGTGAGCACCACCATCTTGATCTGTCACAGAGATGCCCTTCTTTGAAAATGACGGTTCTAGACACTGTCATTTCATAATAAATTAAAGGCTCACCGTGGAAGAACTGGTTATTTTTCTAAAGGAAATGTGGACATTTAACTGCGCTTTGCTCCCCATCAGCTCCAACCTGAAGCATTCTTTTCAGATGAGCCAAACTCCCTCACTTCTCTGGCCACTTCCCAGCACACTAGGCTGAGGTGGTCGGGCTCACTTGGAAGGCTTCTCAAAACGCAGGCTGCTGGCCTCAGCTGCAGGGTTCCAGGGACTTTACTAGCGAAACCCAGAGCAGATCTCGGAGTATGAGTCTCCCATGTCTGAGTGGCTCTGAGAATTGGGGCTTCCACTGAGCCTCTACCAGAAAGCAGGGGAAACCAGTTCAAAGACATTTACAATCAGTGCTGAAATGAAGTTAGTAGACCTCTTCCTACACATCTAGAGTGCTGTGCATGACGCTGTATCTTCTTGATTTCTGTCCTGCCTTGTCCTGTCTACCCAAAGGCTCATTTCTGCACATTCTGCTGCTGCCCAGCAAGCAGTCTGACAGAGTAACAGGATAGACAGCAGACATATCTGCCAACAGGCCCTCCTTACCACTAGACACACAAGTGTCCACTGCTATGTGTCACATAACAGATAGTCACAGGCATCCAGCTATTTCCTCAAAGTGAGTTGCTTTCTTTATGGTGATCAATTTACGAGGTCCAGCTGTCAGGCACTCCCCTTCCTAATTAACAGTTTGAAAGGGAATCTGAACCACATTAAAGGAGAAAACTCAGATTCTCCCAACCCAGAGGCCATGGAAGGTTTAGCTTGGTTCTAACACATGTGTGCCCCCCCACCCCCCGGGAAACTAAGTGTCCACTTGGAAAGCACCCACCCTATGCAGGTCTCTTCACATAGGAACATCTTGTGTGATATGGGCCTGGGCCCTGGGCCAATTATTCAACCTTACAGAATGAACATGAGCTACTTTAAACATGGAAACAAGATACAGCCCAAATCATTGATTAGTTTCTTCTTGTTAACTCACTGAAAACCCACGTAAGAAAATTAGTCAGAAAAGAGAGAAAGAAAGTCCTTTTCCTTAGCTATTCTTCAGGTCAAACCAGAAACAAACAAACAAAAAAGTACCTCCCATGCACTGTTGTTACTATAATACTATCGTCTTCCTCCCTCATCCCAGGGTTCATACTCCAGATTGTCAGTTACTTCAGTCAACCGTGTTCTCAAAATAGTAAATAATAATTCCACAACAAACTATTTATAGATTTGAACAACTTGTATTATAACACACTGTTGTAGCCAGGTAGGGCAGTGAACGCCTTTAATGCTAGCACTCTAGAGGCAGAGGGAGAGACAGATTTCTGTGAATTGCAGGCCAGCCTGGGCTACACAGTGAGTTCCAGGCCAGCCAAAGCTATACAGTGAGACCTGGTCTCAAAAAAGAACAAATAACAAAACTTCTGTATTTGTTAATCTCTTGCTGTGCAGAATCATAAATTAAACATTATCATTGCTAGGATATATGGGGGGAGGTCTTTTATAGGGTTCAGTGCTCTCTGACGACTCCGGCATCCACTAGCGGTCCCTGACTGAACTAGCTAGGAAGAGATGTCTAGAGTTGTCACACAGGCTCTTTCTGACCAGGGGACTTTGCAGAAAATGACAGAGACTGTAAATAGGATTGTACAAGTTGGGAAGACACGAGGACACCTGTGTACAAGGTTATCTAGAACAAAACTGGAGGTAAACACCGCGCTAGCTATGCACCGAGGCTTTGGGAAACGAATCCTTACTCTCATCTGTGAGGCAATCTGAAGGCTCAGATAAGTCCCTTACTTGAGTATCTTTCAGGACACGAGTCTTGAAATCGTTAAAATGGTATCTTGAAGAAAGAGAACTTAAAATTTCTGCCTAGCATCCTTTGTGCAAGAGCCTTAACCCAGTGGTGACGGTCACTGTTTTGTTTTGTTTTGTTTTGTTTTGTTCTGTGACGGGGCCTCCCCACACAGTCCAGGCTGGACTCAAAGCTCACAGTCATACCTCAGTCTTCCTCCACAGGAACTACAGGTTCCTGTGGCTTAATGTCCACTTCACTCCAAAGGAGGGGGAAGCCCTTCTTACCTCATGGCTTTGGAATGACAAGACACTTGTTTCTAACCCACTCACCTTGCTTAGGACTTAAAAAACAGTGTTCCTCTGACCACATATGTGGAGCACTGCAGACTTTCATTCCCTGAATGCATTTCATCGATGGTTTTTCCTACACTGGATCAGCAGAGGCTACATTTAGATAACCATAAAGAATAACAGTCATCTTAAGGGGATGCAACTTACTCTAATATTCCACTAGGAAATTCTCTAGCCTTAAATGTGTCTTACCGCAACTTTGTTGGTAATTATTTCAAGGGCGACTTCACTTGCTCATGAAATTAAGGAAACCAATACTAGCTGGACAGTAGCGGTGCATGCCTTTAACCCCAGCATTCGGGAGGCAGAGGCAGATGGATCTCTGAGTTCAAGGACAGACTGGTCTACAGAACCATGTTCCCAAACAGTCATGGCTACACAGAGAAACCCTCTCTTGGAAAACAAAAACAAAAACAAAAAGCAATAAAAAGAAGTATTAATGCACTCAAAGAATATAGTCTAAAACACTACTGGAGAGAATAAAAATTCAGGAATTCTTGATGCCTGTGTCCTTGACCCAAGTCTTATCTATATAGAACTTTTTTTTTTCAAGATGAAAAAGAGAAAATAGCTACCAGTCTTTGTGCAAGTTTATTTCCCCATTATGAGGGATGATGGCTGTCCTTCGGAAACGGGACCATGCTGTCATTCAGCATTGAACCCCACCGCACACACACTCAGTAAAAGTCAGCTAACACAACTTAAAAGGAGCCCTCATTGCACACAGATTTCATTAAATGTTCACAGTGGCATTTTTTTTTGGGGGGGGGAGGGTGTCATTATTATCTAGAAAATAATTTCCAATTTCAGCCCTCAAATCATACTACACCAAAGGATAAAGATAACATGCTTTCCTTAAAGAAACATCTGTCCAGAAATCTCACTCCCTGCTCTCGTCACCTCTTTCAGTGTGCTACCAGCCTTTCTGCTCTCTACACCAGCTTATACCAGCTACACGGTCAATTCTGTAATGGCAGCATCACTGGGCAGAATCCAGCATCGGGGAGGGCACCAGAATGAATGGGAATTAGGCGACTGTGTGGGAGAACTACCTCTGGGAGAGCAAAGAGACTGAGCAACATCAACAGAAGGATGACTACATTGCTGAGATATTCTGGCACAGGAGGGAGACGCGACACACTCAATTATATTGGCTCAAATATGACTGTTTCCCTTCCCAGCTTTGGGATCTTGCTAGACCTCCATCAGAGTAAGACACACCACTGCATCATCACTGCAAAGTCTGGGCAATGGAGTTACAATAAGATCACAGTTCTTGTTCTTCTATCAAGCTTCATCGCTAACAAATCATGTTCCCCTCTATTCCAGAAAGCTTTGAATTAACATCAAAGACAAGAATTCTTAACCCCACCAAACGGCAGAGAGGGGAATTTCAACTGTTCTGATATGCTAACTCCAAGTAAATCACTATTAATTTCTTACCTTCCAACCTACTAGTCAACCAGGAACACCGTCAGAATTGCAGATGAAATTACAGATCACAGAGGCGTCCTGCTAAGACAGGACTTGCTTTCATTCCCCCAAGCACAGCAAGTTCCCAATGAAAAACAGCTTTGGATTCATATTAGCATTTCAAACACAGTTCCTAAAAATTACCTTCAGGAGTCAGTGAACTGAGTGCAGCTATGACTTGGCAGGTAGGGTTACCAATATAGCTTTTTCTCACGGTCTGAAAGTCAGACCCTGTCACCAAAAAGACACTGAATTTTCTGTCTGTTGTAGAGGACAAGGTAGAAACTTACACCAAAAATCCAAAATACACTAGCTTTAATTTACAGCACATTTTTTTCTTATATCCAACCACTTGAGATTACACCTAAATATTAGTGGAGCGATGCGTTCACCTTAGGGAAGGTTAATTGCTGGCACACTCCATTAGGAAGTTCTCTACTCTTATGCTTGCTCATGGCTACTTTGTTGGTATTTACTTCTCACCAGGACAAGGAAAATATTTTAATGGTCTGAAAAGACTGTAGTATAAATGCACGAAAGCCATGGGATCCTCTCCTAAGAGAAGATATTTTGACCAATTAGAAGAAATCCTGTGAATATTATTAAAGTCATGGTCTCGATCATCTCCGATGCTGGCACTGTCTTCTAACCATTTCTAGTAATATTCAGAAAAAGAAGGACGTATCTAAATAGGTACAGCACAAAAAGAAGCCAGCATACTCACAAAGCTAACACAGGAACTGAAGCTAGTGTCTAGCTAGGTAGATAAAACGAACAAATTCATGCATATAACACAGAAACGGAAGCCAAGCGACCTGACCATTCCTTAAATTCACCTTTTTCACGCTATAGTTACCACCGGGTTAATTATAAGCCATGCAAGAAATGGTCCAGTTGGCTTGCACATGAAATGAGCAAAATGAAAATAGTTTTTAATATATTGGATACCTGAGAGTTTCATGAGAAGTTCTGAGGCAGCCTTGGCTGACATGTCCCGCCTTAACACATTCCCCTTGCTTTCCTGGGGTGTAAGTCGGTCCTCAGAGATGCTAGGGGTCGCCACTTCCGGTTCCGGGCTGAACGCGTAGCTGGAGCGAGGCAAAGGCATGCTTAGGGTCTCCTCTTCCTTGGGCTCCTCCTTCACTTTAAAATTAAGATTCATAGGCTCCTTCTGGTTTGCAGCTAAAAAAAAAAAAAAAAAAATAAGAATAAGGAAGAAGAAAAGAAAGAGAGAAAGAAGGAAAGAAAGATATATATATATATTCATTTATATTCATTTCCCCTCTACCTTGCCCCCACACTTCACCTTAAGAGCCAGAGGGGCCACAAAGAAAGTGAGGCCCTTAGCACATAGTGCACCCCGTGAGTCTTGGCCGCTCTCTGGGTATCAGCGTACATAAAACCTGGAGTGTTGTAAGAAGTGCTGTCTTTTCAAAGCACATGGGCATCTTCTCCATGGTTTCTCTAAATCATCTTCCTGTGCACGCTGCTGCCTCCCTGGCCTCTTAGCGCCTTCTCCAGCTAATTCTATCATTAAACAACGTCTCGTAAAATTATTCTGCTGTCAAATATTGAAATAAAATCTAGAGTAAGCTGCTCTATCTAAACCCGAGCTCCTGTGGTGGGTGGAAAGGCGATAATGGAGAATCTGCCAAAAAGAAAAGCAGGACTAGAGATGCACTACTCTCTCCTCATTACCAGTGCACTCTATTGACCCATGCTCAGCGGCCATATGCTTTGTGTTGTCACCATGTAACCCTATGACTGCTGCCTAGGTCATCGTCACATACAAAATAGGCTTTCGTCTTTCTTTTGTTTAAGAAAAAAAATATTCTTGAACTATTTTTAATTTATACGAAAGTTGCAAGGTTAGTTCTAAGAGCTTCCATGTGGACTTACTTCCCTGGAATTCCCTCAGGGTAACATCTTATCTATACCTAATCACCACATATTTGTTAGAACTAAGAAATCCATGTGGCTATGACCCAAACTCCAGATTTGCCCATTAATGTCCTTCTTGAAATTTTTTGAAGACATGAGGAGCCAGTATGGAGAGCATGATCAAAACAGAGCTAAGCAGTGTGTCATGGACGGTTCTATGGGCTGGTTACTCTGTGCCAGGCCTTTAGCCTGGGCACACCTCATGACAAAGGCCACAGGTAAGAAGCAACTCACCTTTCTCACCATCCCTCCCACCCCTGCTTAAGACCCTTGTAGCACCAATGCTGGCTGTGCCACACAGGATGTGTTTGGGGTTTGTTTGTTTATTTTTTATTCTTAGCAGCTCTTCTTAGAAAGAGCCTAGCCCATTCTATCTTAACAAACTAGAACAAGAAAATTAGTCCCCAAGACAAACACCTACAATGAATGCCCTTTCCCATCTCTAAGGATGCTTACCGTAGAACATCTGTTTGAAGGGTATAGCCCAGGAGGGCTAGAGGAACATCTCCAGGTCTCACAATTACAACTATGCAGAGCTGGGACTAGAACTGAGGTCCCTGTGTCCCTGGCTTTCACCACACTGCTTCTCCACCTGGGGCCTTGTGTTGTAACAAAACCAAACTGTAAAGCCCTGGTTCAGATACCACTTGTTCAGCGAGGTCTACACTGTCTGTCCTGTTTAAGATTGCACCCCTCACCTGACCATACTTCCCGTCTTCCTTGCTTTCCTGTAATCTTTTTATTCCACCAAATACAAACACTCACCACTTAGTAATACAGAGAGGGACAGAATTGCTCCCCTCCCCTAATCCCTTTGAACATTGAAGCTTCAACTTCTCAATGTGAGTTTATTTGCATTAGGGCTTTAAGGAGACACAAGTTAGATCAATGAAGCATGAACGCAGGGTCATAATCCAATGTCAGCGGTTCTAAGAACTATTTGACTCCATCTCTACTTATAAAGAGAAACACCAGAGATGTCTCTACATGGGGGAAAGGCCGAGTAAGGGCGTG
The DNA here is from genome assembly GCF_011064425.1 of Rattus rattus. NCBI lineage: Eukaryota > Metazoa > Chordata > Mammalia > Rodentia > Muridae > Rattus > Rattus rattus. Next base: position 21,011,328 of record NC_046170.1, read on the forward strand.
GAAAAGAGGCCATCTACAAGCTGAGCAGAGAGGCCTCAGGAGAAGTCAAACCTGCTGACAACTTGACGTTGGGCTTTCAGCCACCAAAGCTATAAGAACTAAGTAAGCATCTGTGGTGTAAGACACACAGACTACAGCGCTCTGTTATGGCGGCCTTAACAGATAAATCAAGTATTGTATAATGTGTTTCAACTCATTATGAAAGCTGTGACTAACCTGTTCTCCTGACTCCAGGGTCAGCTTCAGGAAGACACTAACCTCTGTTTTTAAAGTTCATGTATGTTAAGAGCACACCACAGTGCCTGATACACTACAGGTCCTAGTCATACAGCCATAGCTATACTTACCGAAGGGTAAAATGTGTCCGCATGAAAGCAGCAATATTGACAACGTGCTAATAGTTCCATGGTCAACAAAAGTGAAGGACCCTGGCATTCCTATCAGAAACAACCAGCCCAGCTTTCCCTAGATGCATCATCAGGGTAAGGCTAGGGTGACAGAGCTTTGCGACCTACCTAGACCATGGGCTTTCTGGGCTACCTTGAAGACCCATGTGGAGCCTAGCATCACTAACGGGAAACCGAACCTTTGTGGACACTGCTGTCAAAACCTAAAGCGAAGGGAACAGTGTCAGTCTCCTGAGCATCTCGCAGGTGGGTCCCCCTCACCCCAGGTCCGCCTCCCTGACTGCTGACTCAGCTGCTGTCTCTCCTTACATCACCAATGCCCTACCCGGAGGCTCCTGGCGGCAGCACAGCACCAGCCCTTTCCCCACACCTTCCTTCCAGAACCTTCCTAAAACCTTCCCCAGTGGATCCTCTCAGTCTCAGCATCCTGGCCAACATGGTTTTTCCGTGTGTATCTCCCTATCCTCTCAGGAGGGATAATTCAAAGTGGGTGGTTACATACTTGGAAACTGCTTCCACGCTGTGCCTTTTATTCACAAACACATTTAACCTTCTAAGACGAGATTAGGAAAGGTAAAATATTGAGGAAAATTCCAGCTTCAGAGAGGGCAGCCACACTGAGCAGATGCTGGTGGAACACGTGAGTGGCTTCCAGGAAGGTTCGTCTAAAGACTTAAAAAAGAAGAAGAAATCTAGCGTTGTCAGTGAGACCACACTTCACAGGCCTTCAACAAGACTGTTGGAGAGCAACAGGCCATCTCCACACTGCTGTCACAGGGGCTTGCATGGCACTACCGACCCAGGTTTCACTCTGATGATATCAAGAATATCAGCACTGCAATGCATAGAGGAGGTATGATCATGGCTAACAATGCAACAGAAAGACATGTGGAAGATCCTTGTCTCATCAAGTTTCATTTCCTAGGTACTCAAGTTGTGAAAATGAAAGTTGGCAGTCTGAACTTCTCCCTGTCAATGATCAGAAGTGCATTTGCTGAGATAGTACACGAAGCCAGTCTTTTATAACTAATAAGACCAAATCATTGTCATCTTTCAAGTGATGATACTTTAAAAAGACATACATGTGCAGAGAAAATTAAAGATGCTTTCCTTGGCGGGACTGGGGCAGGATCATTAAAAGGAAAGCAAAGGTCTGTGCGTTCCTGTACTGTCTACTTCGTTACTATTATGTACAAAGGTGCTCAGACCATAAAGGCTTTCAGAGCGCCTGCCCTGACTTCTCTTCTTGAGGTTGGAAGATGCTCGACTCCTCTCACCTACCACGGCTCGCTCACCTTGCTAATTGATTCTAACTCATCAAGAGGTTGCCCATTGTTTGTTCTGAATACTTTAGGAACTGAGCCATTCGTGTTCTAAGATCACAGCCGGCTGTAAGTCTGTGTACTTGATGGAGTGGGCAGTTGTTTAAAGGAGTCGGCAGTTCCTACAAGTGTGTGTCTACAACCAACTCAAGATAAAGATGAACGCAGGAATAAAATGAGCTTGGGCAAAATAATTCCAAAACCTAAATCCTCAACGGTGGGCATTGATGAGGTGCAAACGGATCTGTACAACAAAGCATCCTCGGTCCACACAGAAATCCCTTCTAAGATTTGGTTCCCAAAGAAAAGCTTCATATAACTTATTTCAAGACCATTCTTCGGCAGGTGAGGTGGCTCAGTGAGCAAAGATGTTTGCCACCAGGCCTGATGGCCTGAGCTCAATCATGGGGACCCACATGATGATGGGGGAGAGGAGCTCTCACAAGGTGTTCAGGTGTTCTCTGACCTACACACACACACACACACACACACACACACACACACACACACACACACGCCACAGTGCACCACACACACAGATCATTCTTGGTTTAATAATGAGCACAACAAGCATTTAAATAATTACAAGGAGAGTTAAGCTATCTTCAAGCACACAGGGAGAACATGAATATTTGCGAGTGAGGAAACGCTAGGTTAGTACATGGCCTGCCACCCACAGATCAAGTACAGAGGCACTGGCTCCACGGCAAACACTGAAGATGCAGAGCCCTGTCCTTCCTCACAGGCACTCAGCTTCCTTTAAGAAGAACACTGACCTAAGCAGAGGAGTGTGGGCCTTGGAGAATCAGTAATGCATTGGACTGCGCCCAGGATTATTAATGACAAAGGGACAGAGTGGCACTTCTTGAAAGCATGGGATCCCAGGACCGTTTGTGTGGATGGAAGAGGAAAAAGACACTGGAACACAGCTGCGCTGGCCCCGTGCTGTTAGTCCCTACTGCTGAGGAAAAGAAAGACACACGTGTACGTAGGATGAAGACGGATCCTGGCTTTCCAGCCTAGTAGTCTGATGAATGCTAGCTGCTCTGTGAAGATGCCTGGCCACTGAAATTACATTCACTAGCTCATCCTAAGCCAGAGCTAAAGGAGAACCTCATACACATGATTTTCAAACAATGTTCCAAGGAACCCTAGGATACACTTCATGGGTTCCATTCAATGTCTGTCTCAAACATAATTTCTGAGGTTCCTTTTGAATTCATGTAACTTGTGATTTTTAAAATATGTATCTTGCCAGGATTACACATGAAATGTCAGGACACCAGAGACCACTAAGCTGAGGGCTTGTGTTGATGGATCAGTTTAGTTTTGGTAATGCAGTGTCTTCTGCTACTACATGACTGTTAGATTTCTAGAAATACCTGATCATAAGGAAGCGGCTTGCTGATCTTTGTAAAACCCTAGGCCTGTGAGCACAAGTCGTTGTAAAACTGTACAATCCCAGTACGACCATAGTCTGTGTGATGCTCTAAGTCAGCTTCCCAATGTGAGCAGTTTGGGTGTCTGGACTGGGTCATTGCTGGAGAAGGGGCCGCCAAGCACACTGCATCCCTAGTCTCTGCTGACAAGGTGCCTGCAGCTCCTACCAGTTGTTAAAACAAAAATATTTCTCTAGACATTCCCAGCTGTGCCCTGAACATACCTGCCTTAAATTAATGCCAGGGTAGGTTCTAGAACTCGTGCTTGGGTGTGGCCTCTGAATATGGCTAGCAGACAAAACAAGACAGAGATATGCAAAGATACATAAATGTGGCCGGATCTGTCTGGTATGAATCACAGGACACAGCCTGGGGAATACTGAGTGTTCCTCTAGATTAGCATTTCTGATAATGCCAGTGACACTTTGGGACTTAATATCATCCCCAGGACTCAGATGAAGAACCTAAGATCCAAAGACAGTAAGGACTTCCCGAATACTTGGTGGCTAATATAGAACCATGGGCAGCTCTGGTGTGGTTATCAGAGACGGATGATCCTTGTCTGTCACTTAAAATAAGGGATGAGAGCAGATGCTGAAGGCTTGCAAGTCCAGAAGGAGAAACTTTGTTATTGCAGCTTTTCTTGCAAGCATCCGAGTAATTAAAGGGATGGGTGGTTACAGGACAAGTCGTTAAACAATGTGTCTGCACAGAGCTGTAGTTCTTTTTAATGGTTTTGTTTTGTTTGGGGGATTGGGGCCTCTATATACAGCGGAGGCTGGCCATGAAGTGAGATCCTCCTGCCTCAACCATCCAAATGCTTGCAACTCTCAGCCTTCCTACCTACCTAACAACACATACCTCGAAAGGTAACAGACAATGACATTGCTATAAAGACTATACTCCACCATAGTAACTCTTAATCTAACTGCTCAGGCCTTTAAATAAATGTAGCAAATGTAAACTGGCAAAATAGTTCTATTTTGATAAGAACCACTTCCAGGTGTTTTACATAGGGGCAGGGTTTAGTAGTTTTTGTTTGTTTTTTTTTTTTTAAGTAATTGAACATTTAAAATACAACAAAGAGAAAGCCACAGTGTTTCCACTCCCTTCTTTTACAATAAGAAAACATGGCTCAGAAAATGATAGGTTTTTAAAAGTCACAATTGTCAATGAAGGACTTGGAATTAAAGCTTAGTTCTCTGGACTGTACCCCAGCTTCCAGCAAGCATGCCTTGGAGGGGCACATCTGCACCTGTGAACAGACTTTGGACCTGGAACTTTTTAACTATTGAATATGCTTTAGGTGAGAAAAATAGACTTCTGAAAGCACAAGGCGTCGGTTTGATTCAATAACAAACAGCTGAATGCCACTTTTAAATATTAAACATACTTATGCATGTGGAATTCTTAAAATATTACTTAAAAGTTTTCAAACCTTGTTCTGTATTCCTAAATCATTTTATAAGCAGTTTAGTGAAAATTTTAAAGTCTTGTATTTCTCATCAATCTCTGCAGGGGTTAATCCTGGGCTAGGATTCCGGATCAGGATACCCAGACCAAGTAAGTCTCAATGTTCCCCAGTGACAGTTACAGTTACGGACACGGAGCCAATGGGGTACAGAGAATGGTCAACGGTAACAATAGCAAATGGAGTCCCAAGCACGAATAATAAGCTTCTCTCTCTAACCCACGCGTGAAGCCAGCATGTGAGGCTGGGTTTGGTGATACACACCTGTCATCTAGCACTCAGGGGGAACATAGACAAGGGAATCTGAATTCAAGGTCATCTTCAGCTATTCAGAGAACGGGAGACTAATTTGGGCTATGTGGGACCCTCAATAAAGCAAAACAAAACAAATCCCACATATAATGAGCAAGAGTAGCCATCTGCAGTAATCGTTTTAACAGACAGGATGTCTTTCTTGTCAACAGCAGGAAGGACTGGGTCCTGGAAAATCACTCAAGCCTTGTGTAAATGGGAAAGAAAGCTGTATTTAAAATTTGTGCTATTAACACATTCAAAGAATGAAATGCCTTAACAGCCTTAGAGTCATCCACACAGACACTACAAGAAAGTAGCCCACAGGTTGGACCACACCCCCTATAGGTTAGACCACACCCCCCTACAGATTGAACCATACTCCCTACAGGTTGGACCACACCCCCTACAGGTTGGACCACACCCCCTACAGGTTGAACCACACCCCCTACAGGTTGGACCACACCCCCTACAGGTTAGACCACACCCCCACAGGTTGGACCACGCCCCTACAGGTTGGATCACACTCTACAGGTTAGACCACCCCCCCACAGGTTGGACCACACCCCCTACAGGTTAGACCACACCCCCTACAGGTTGGACCACACCCCCTACAGGTTAGACCACACCCCCCTACAGGTTGAACCATACTTCCTACAGGTTGGACCACACCCCCTACAGGTTAGACCACACTCCCTACAGGTTGGACCACACCCCCCTACAGGTTGAACTATACTTCCTACAGGTTGGACCACACCCCCTACAGGTTGAACCACATCCTTCACATGGCCTTTTGGACTGAGGACCTACCCCAGGGCCATCACCTCTTAACTCCTGAACCTGCCATCTTAAATTAAAACGGAGACACAGTTTCAAGATCAGTTCATAAACGGATCTCGGTCACTACAAACCACCAGGAGAATCTAAAGAACTGGGGTTTGTGGCAGGCTAAGAAATGGTCAATGATGCCTGCTCTGAAAGCCCAGTTCCTTCCAAGAGGAAGAGGAAAAGGGATCTTGGGAACTTCATGGTTCAAGTGACCAGACTCCAGAACAATAGGAGAGAAGGCAAAGGCTGGACAGGACAAGAGTGTGTTTAGGAGTCCTCATGTTTCCCGAGAGCAGTGGAGAGCTGGTTACTCAATAGAACTGGAACTCGACAGTTGTTCAGAGAGAGCTAGCCTAGCACAAATCCCTACTGCCACAGAACTGGGCTTGGTGGTGCATGCCTGTAAGGCCAGCAGTCAGGAGTTGAGGCAAGGAAACATGAGTTCAGCATCATCCTTGGATATATGCGATGGCACCTCAACAGAAACAACAATGACAATGACAAAAGCCAGCTAAGCAGAGCCTAACCAGTGTAGAAAGTGCTGGAATCATCAGCTTTGCTTGGGAGAGCTGGGGCTGATGGGAAATAGAGGGGTGAGATGTCTACGAATGACATGAAGGCTATCCAGAAAGAAGGGACAGTATAGATACATTTCTGAAGACGCGAGGGAAGAAAAGAAGTAACCAGATTAGTGACTAAAAGCACACGCATTAGAAATGATGCCATGATTTGAAGCCAAGGAAAATAAACAGCGGGGCAGACAGAGGTCAAAAGACAGTTCACTTAACTGAGAAATAAAAATTAGGTAATAGCTAATTAAGTGGTCACAAGCCAAGCCTTTGTAGTGAGGCAGGGCTGACTCTTTGCTCGTGTTTCTTACAGCCAAGCCCTTCCAGTCTCAGCTTTCTCATCTATAGAATAGGTTCAGTGGCACTGCCCCTCTGCTGCCGCCGAGGGTTAAACGAGAAGTGGAACGAAGAGGTTGGCATAGGGCCCAGTTCCCAGAAAACACTTCTGATTAACGATGCTCTTACAGCAGCAGTGGAGTTAGTGACAGGGACAACAGGGACAGAAGAAGCGGCTTCCACCAGGACAGGAGTGGCGGCTGGGTTCCGGCTTCATGGACACAGTGGTCTCTGATAAGTTTTCCCAGAGGTCTACCAAGCTAAAACATTATTCTAGGGCTGGCCACGTGGCCCATAGGCATAGGCACCTGCCAACAAGCCCGACATCCTGGATCCAATCCTGGGAACCCTCATGCCAGAAGGGGAGGACACACATAAATCCTGTACACTGTCCTCTGACACACAGGCACACATGCACATCCACGCACACGCGCACGTACACACACACACACACACACACACACACACTCACAATAAATAAATAAAATGTAATGAGGGGTTTTTTGGTTTTGACCAGCACAGAACCAGATGCCCATGTGCACCACAGAAGGAAAAAGAAAATATCCGAGCTGCAGTCATGACCGTGATCCTCTGTTATGATGTAACGTGTTTGCACACTGACAGGGGAAGGCCTAGAGAAATGTAAGTTGGCTTTGCTGCTATCACTCTATCTGTGGAGCCTGAGACAGTAACACAACTTCTATGGCTGGGAGTGTGGCTTGGTGCTAGGGAGGTTGCCTAGCATGCATAAAGCCCTTGGTTCCATGCCCAGTAGCACACAAAAAATTAATCAAACTTTCAAAGATCCCTGCCGTACAATAGTCAGAAGGAGGCTCCGTGCTGGAGAAGCTGGCTAATCCTAGACACGTGAAATGGGCAGAAACAGAGCCAACTTCCTGCATGATTTTTTTCTTTACCTTGTAATTTGTGATATAGATTCCTCTGGGTGGGTAATGCTAGAAGGACATGCCTGGATTTGAATTTCAGTCTCTACTCATTAGCTGTGTGAGTGTGATGACAGCGCTCTCACGTAAAGGGTTCTTATGAGGCTCCAAGAGCTAAACACAGCAGAGTCAGCACCATGGATGCAGATAGAGCAGCAGTAGGCAGATTCCTCGGAGTCACCCTCCACACCAGCATGCACAACTCTAGGCTCTACTTGTTATAATCCTGCCTGATCCCCCTCAGTAGCAAGTCATTAAAAACAAGACACAGCTTCTCTCTGTCTCTCTCTGTCTCTCTCTGTTTCTCTGTCTCTCTGTCTGTCTCTCTGTCTGTCTCTCCTCTCTCCTCTCCTCCTCCTCCTCCTCCTCCTCCTCCTCCTCCTTCTTCTTCCTCTCTCTCTCTCTCCTCTCCTCTCTCTCTCTCTCTCTCTCTCTCTCTCTCTCAGGAATCACCAAGCTCAATAAAATCCAGAGTTTCAAAACAACATTCAGACTGTCTACTCAAACACAGCCCTCCTGCAGCTGCTCACACGAGGAATTTAGTCACATGGCCTGAGAGTGCCAAGGCAGGACTGAACAGAACAGCTAAACCAAATCTCAAAGGCAGACTATCAAGTAGTCCAGTCAGGCAGCCAGGCCCCCATGGCGATGTGTGAGTCCCTGGCTACCGGCACGGAATCTCAGGGTGGGAATGGCACAAGGCTGGCATTTATATGGAAGAAGGCCCGCTTGTTAAGATGCGGCTGAGAAGGCCATCAGAGCCACCAGGCAAAGGGGATGACTTAAATCGCTGGTCATCACCAGCTACCCTTCTCCAGCGGGGGTCTTAACATTTTACACATAAGCCTGATTGTCACCTCCAAAGCATCAAAATAGTGAGCAATAGAGGGAGGTTTGGGGACAAAGGCCTCTGGGAAACAAGCTATGACACAGAAACTTTTGTGGACGTCTTTCGTGCCGGCGTGAAAACTATGGCTGAGACACCCATAAGCCAGAAACAACTAAGCAAGTGACTGTCTTTTCCAAAGCTGTCTCTGTGCAGCTGAAAGTGAGAGGGAACTTCGGAAGCCTACCTTCCCTACTTAAAATTATTTTGGTGTTGATTCTATGGAGCTAATAGGATGTGGGAGACAGCACAAAACTTTTTTGTCAGTTTCCAGATTAAAAATAGTCGAAATGACTTATATCTTTTATTTTGGAAAGCTGGGGACAAAAAAGCTATCCCTTGCCAACGAGTGAGGTGCCAAGTTTCTGTCAAGTAGCTGCTTGGTTATAATTTGGGGAGTTAGAATTAAATTTCTATCTTGAAAAATGGCATCTTGGAGAGAAAGCTGACAGAGCACCATTACAGACAACTTGTAATGCGCTCCTTTAACGAGGCTCTTCTTTGTGCGAGTGTGTGTTCCTGTGGATATGTGTTGGGGGTGTGCACATGTACACATAGAGTCCAGAGGTCAACCGTGAGCCTCATTTTTAGAAGCTGTCCGTCCACCTCGTTATTTAAGACAGCGCCTCTCATTGTACCTAGGACTTGACAGTTGAGACAGCCTAGCCAGTGAACTTCAGGGTTCCAGCCCTCGCTCTCCTTATCCGTGGGATTTCAAGTTTGTGCCACCATACCAGCTTTTTACATGGATGCTGGGGGTGAAACCCATGCCTTCATGCTTGCTCCATTAAACACTTCACTGAAAGAGCCATTTCCCCAGGCCCCTGGCTCCCAGCATCTGGAGGCTTCCAGTCTAACCTGGGGACTTTCAAACAGGACATCTCTGATGTCATGAGTCATCTGCGGGAAAATCAGAGCACTCAATGTATACGCCTCAGCCCGGCCTCCCCTTCATGTCAACCTTGGCCTGCAATGAGGTGTCTCAGACACAGCACCATGCTCTTTTCATGGGCTTGGATCGACTGTAAGGAGAACTGGACCCGGAGACTCCAAAGCTGTGTGGAAAAACGCTGTCCCGAGGACCAGTTTAGGGTATTTGGTTTGTTTGTTTTGAGGATCGTTTGGCATTTTTGAAACGGAGTCTTGTGTAGTCCAGGTTGGTCTCTAATTCTGTAAGTAACCGAGGTGTAAACTTCCAAGCCTCCTGCCTCTCCCTCCCGCCCTCGTGCTGGAATCACAGGCGAGCATCCCCCTTCCTGTCTCTGTAGTGCTGCAGACTGCACCCAGGACTCGGTACGGAGGCAACCAACTGTGCTACATCTGCAGCCCCCAGGTGCCCACCTCCCATTTCATATCAGCTGACCTCTGCCCTGGATGCCTGTTAGAATCACCAGAGGGATGTCAGAAAAGTACCAAAGTCTGGGGCCTCTCCTAGACCAATTAATTAAACCCTCATTCTTTGGGCCCAGACATTTTATAAACATCTCCCTAGGTAGAGTCTAACTTCATATGGAGGCTAAAAACTGCTACTGGCCATGAGAGAAAGGCCCGGGGTCAGCTGGAGCAATGGCAGCTTCCTAAGCTGGGTCAGCACTCCTCTTTGGAAAACTCCCAGTCATGTGACCTGGGATAGGTCACCCTGTCATACAACAATTTGCATATGTCTTCTGGCTTCCAGGAAAGACCTGTGTAAACAGCAGAGCTCCAGCCCTGGAAAGCCTGGCTCCTGCCTCCAAACCCGGAGCAGAGTCTACGGAAGGCAGGTAGTTAGCCCTCTCTAGGGAGGGTCTTAGGTCCTCAAAGGACTGAGCAGTGTTAAGTGGGGATTTTATTTCACAGGCATGTAACCAGGAAACCTCTAAACTGGGGGAGGGTGGCAGTGGCTTTCAACCTTCCTAATGCTGTGACCCTTTGATGTATTTCCTCATGGTAACCCCCAACCATAAACTATTTTCATTGCTACTTCGTGATTGCAATTTTGCTACTGTCATGGATCATAATGTAAATATTTGTTTTCTGACGGTCTCAGGTGACCCCTGTAGAAGTGTCATTTGACCTTGAAAGGAGCTAACCCACAGGTTGAGTTAGAGTGTGTTTAAAACTGCATCCCACCCCATGACTGTGAATCTCTGCAGGCTCCATTCAGTCAGCTTCTGCTTGGTTTTAATCGAAAGAGCAAAAAGCACCAAGTGTTTTCTCTCTCTCCTCTGCAGACAAGTAGATGGCTCCACGCTTGAATTTGTCACTGTGCTTGGTCCTTTGCAGACTCTGATCAGGCACAGAGACTCCCAGACTAGCTGCCCTCAAACAGCTGCACCCTATGGTACCAGCAGGTGCAAGGACAGAGCCCTAAGGGGGGGGGGGCAGTTCAAGAACAATGGCACCATTATGGTATTAAGGGACAGGGCTTGGGGCTAACCACTAGGTCATACCATTTGAGGTCAGGAAGGGGAGAAAACTCAGTCACAGCTCCCTGGGACTGTGTCCCTGGAAGAGAGTCACCTAGAGAGCCAGGTAGAGCACACAGCAGGCAGGCAGGGAGCAGCAGGGCCCAGCCAACCACACAGTTAGTTGGGGGTGGGGATCTCTGCAGAAAAACATATTCCTTTCCTTGTAACATAACTTCTCCTCCCGTGGGCAGCATAGCCACAGTCACCAAGTTTACATTTACATCCAAATATGCACACACAAAAAAATTACCGATGCATCTCACTCCCTGGTGACTTTATAACAGGTTGCTAGGTAACAGTGCATCCAAGTCAGGTTTCAGGACCTCTGGTAAGCCTCCACAAAATAGCTGCACGGGCCTTTTGCATAAACAGTGCGCCTTTGCTATCTGTTTTCTTATGCCGATTGATCAGTTGGTAGACTCTACCACAGCCAAACTGTAAGAAGCCTCTCCCCACCCCCTCCCCAGCCCCCTACAACTGCAAACAACAGACCCCAATATTTAAGGCTTTGGCACACAGTGCTTCTTCACCCCAGCCTACAAGCGGCTTCTCCCTCTCTCTGCTTTTCGAAGCTCTGGCTCTGTGCTGCTGAGGTCTTCTCTCAAGCTCACTGAGACACGCTGGAGCTAATAATTACAGCCCGATGTCTGTGGGATGGGAGGAGCTGCCGGCCGGCGCTCAGAGCTGACACCAGCGGGAGCCCCGAGTCACACACCAGTGTTTTTAGCCCAAGATCGAGCCTGGCGGGCAGCAACCCCCTTCCAACTCCATCCTCTCTCTGCTCAGTCTCTAGATCTGAAAGGATCTGGACGCGGGCAAAGGGAGGGAATACACCTTAGTACATGCTATGCACCCCCACTCAGTCTGCTCTGGCCCACTAAGTAAGAAAGCATCCACCATGCTAAGTTATGCATTTGTCCTTCTCTGGAGACTGCATGTAGGAGACCAGAAAAGGAATCAGACACAGGTATCAGCTTGGGATTTTTCATTGTTTTGCTGTGGTTTGGGGGAACAGGGTTTCACGTAGCCTTGTCTGGCCTCCTCCCAGGATTGGAGGTGATCACCACCATGTCAGGGAACATTCTAAAGGATCCGGGAAGGCCAAAGGGAAACACCCAATTCCCTTGTATCCTGGAAAAAAATTAAATACAAATTTCAGAGTAGATCCTGTTTTCTATAAACCTCAGAGTAAAATCCTGTTTTCCTTGAGGCTGAGATGAAAAAGGAGAGAGAAAGTGTGGGGCGGGAACCAGGGCAGATGGAATAAATGCCCAACAGTCCAGGCAGTAGAGCGTCTCCAGTGTTTACAACTGTCCTGGAGCTCCCTCTGCTCCTCCATCTCCCATCATTTCCTGGATGCCTCGTGGTTCATCCGTACCCTCTTCTGTCTCCCCTACTCATGTCTCCTACTGCTGAGGGGCAAAGATCAGGTCAGAAGGTACATTCCAAAGGACCGGACTGAAGTGTCACAGAGCAAAGGGACTTCAGAGTGAAGCGAGCCTCTCATTCACCTGGCAGTGACATTTAGTGAAATACTACGCATGGTCCATTTAAAGGAAGGCGGTGACCAATTATTCTCCGTTTAAAGGGTATTGTCAATCTCCAGAGAGCTGAAATGGCATTTGGAAATCATCCTGGGGACTGCCACCTTCACTGACAGACAGAACCCATTCTCAACCGACCTTTCTCCACCCTCTGCAATGCCTTTAAAATTTAAAATCGTATTTTCAAAAACAGCACAGGCCTACGTGTATTACTGCTCCAAGAGTAAGAAAAACATCTACCAGTGCTCCACCTCCGTGCAACATAGCGAGTTCATCAAGTCATTGAAAAGCAGAATACCCACAATGTGCCAGCAAATGGGAAACAATGTCTATTAGCAAGACATATTTCATAACTTATACATCAGCCTCTCTTCAAAGGGCATTAGGGCAGTTGGGAAAGGATGCTTGAAATTTTTTCTTAAATTCCACTTTAGTGGAGATGCTCGCAACGGTCAAGTTCACAGAGACAGAAGGTAAACAGTGGTTGGCAGGGGCGGGGTGTAGGGGTCGAGGAGAAAGCTGGCAGGGACTTTGTCGTGACGTGATATAGCTTGAGAGCAGGACATGTTTCCAGAGGTGGTTACATAACAATGTAAATGCTAATGCCAGTAAAATGTACACCTGAAAAAACGTCTAACCCAGGATATCTTACGTATGTTACCCCAAGGCAGAAATCCTGAGAAACTCATGACAACATTTAACATTCGTTAAGTTAGAAAAGTCTACAATCCCTCATGGTAGATTCTGTATACGTTTTTAAAAGACAAAAACAACAGCAAACCTTTGCAATTAAAACAGGCAAGAACCTGAGTACCAAGAAAAGGAGTCGCACTTCAGAGACACCGGCACAAAACAAGCAAAGGAACTAGGAAGCAAAAGACGCGAGCCTAACTTGCATCCCGAGTGCCCACTAATAAGAGCCCAAATTCAGGCAGGAGGAAGGGGCAACCCCTGTTGTTTCCAGACCCACACAGAAGTAATGCTTATTTCCAAAGGAGTACGAAAACAAACGTAAAAATAAAAAAGTAAAAAAAGAGGGAAAGACGGGGGAAGGGAAGACGGGATGGAAGGAAAAAGGAAATCCACGAAGTGTGAGTATTAGAGCTCGAGGACCGTTGGAAGCATCTCGTCCTACCATCCTACTGTACAGATGAGAACAGGGAGAACACAACCCTAAGCAAGTACCTGACAGCTTCATGAGAAAATCGGAGGCCATCTTAACCGAGATGTCCTGGCTGAACAATGCTGCCGTACTGTTGGGCACAAACTCGGAGGGGTCTTTCGGCTTTGTGTGGTTGGCGGACCTGTCGGCAGCATTCAGGGTAAAGGAGGTGGGCAGGCCGTTATCTTCCTTGGGCTCCTCCTTCACCAGCAAAGGTGCAACGCCAGCCCCACCCTGGCCAGTCCTCTCTGGCGTGTTAGACGTCATCACGGTCCCCACTAGCTCTGTCCCTCCTCCTTCCCTCTGCTGCCCCAGGCAGCCACTGTCACTGAGGTGGGGAGATCCCTTGACATCTGGGTCTGGGATCTCCTCCTTCACCTTGGCCTCTGTCCTCAGGAAGTGCTGATGACAACGCATGTGTAGTTTCAGGCTGAAGTGGCGTGAGGATGTGAAAGGGCACAGCTGGCACTGAAAAGTCTCTCCCCGGTCCTGATGCTGATGAACCTGCCAGAGAAGCAAGAAGAGTAGGACTGGTCACTGTGCACTGATGGAAAATACCTCTCAGCATGGCCACACATTCATCAGTTCCCTCAGTTCAGACAGGGCCAGGGGAGGAAAACGCCAGAGAGGCCATTCTTGGTGATGCACTGGATAAATGACATCAGTCCTGAAACACAGAGTGGGTCCGTGGAGGCTAAGTCTGTCCTGACCCTCTTGGTGCTGCCCTGGGTAGGATTGTTCTAATGAGCTAATCAACAGATCTCACTTAATAGACCTTGGGAAGGAACTTATGCAACCAGTAGTTGGGGATCAAAGGACATAACCTTTCATCCCATAACAACAGAATTCAGTACAGATCCAGTGATAGCCACCCAGAGAATTTGTTAGTTTGCCAACACACACACACACACACACACACACACACACACACACACACACACACACACACACACGTCTCCAGGGTGTTCCAGCTTCCCAGATGAGGAGATGGAACACCCCATACCCCAAAAAAGTATCTTGAGCCCAGTTTCATAGGAAGAAAGAAAAACAAGAGAAAAACCTTGAGCAGGAGAAAACCAAGTTCAAATGTCACTATAGGGTCTAGAAGGTGTCCATTGTGAAGAGCAAGGACAGCCATTTACACCCAGCTCCAAACCTGCTTGGACCCAGAACCTGTAAAAATGGCAAGAAACTTTTCTCTCTTCCTGTCGCTACCAAATTTAGTGCTTGAAAAAGTGCGGAGCTCGCTGGGTTGGCCTGAGCCAGGCTTCGAGCTGGCAGGTGCTCATGAACTTGTGACTTCCCCATTCATCCCGCCAACGTGCTTCAGGACTGACCTGCTACGCCCTGCTATTTCAGGACTGGCCTCCCTCAGTGGGACTGCCAATGGTGTAGATCTGCGCCAAATGATTGGGGGGAGTTGTGTGCTCTGAACAAACAAGAACGTAAGCCATTGGCACTCGAAACAAAACTCATGCTCCGTGGGTCAGGGGTGACCAGGGTGGGATTTGAACCTGGGTCGAAGAGGAGTTAAATGCTCGCTTGTCCATCTTTACCACCTGGCCTCTTTGCTCGCGTCTCCTTTCCAAGAGAATAAGTCTTACTGCAGCTGTTTATGCCTTCTGAATGGAATCCAAAAGCATTCTTCACCAGCCAAAACACACTTTAAATAATGTTAAGTGACCAACAAAAGCAAAGAAATTAAAAGTTAATCGCGAGATCCCGCTGCCACAGCACCCCACTGTGGTTTTCTGCAAAAAACAACAAAAGATATTCTGGGCCCTTTGAAGCCTGTGTTTCTCAACAGAAATAGCCATAAAAACTCAAATCCAGTTGTGACAGAGTCCTGCCTGCCCTGTTAGAAGGTTTCTCCTCTACCCCAGTAGAGGGCGGAGGTGAGGAAACACCCCATCCATCCCCGCAACAGTCCCCTTCCTGTTGTTTGCCACATTAGAACCTCACTGGGCACTAACCCTTCCATTAGCTTTCTCACAGAAGCCAGAAGCTTCCCCACCAGCTCCTTGGCCTGGGTCACTCAGGAAGAGGCCCCTTGGAGGCCTCAGGACACAGTCTCAAGGGCTCCTGACAGGTATCAACACAGGCATGCCCAGAGCCAGGAGGTAAAGGTCACTGGACAGGAAGCCTCATGTCCCTTTGCCTGGTGCCACAGGGTAGATTCCATTTCAGAAGTGTCCTCATGTCTAATGACCCCAGAGAGGAGCTAATCCAGGAACAGAAGCTTCAGAAGTCACTCTGGGAGAGGAAATGGGACAGACGAGCTCTGATTCCAAAATCAAAAGGTGATGGGGGTAGGCGCTCACGAAGAGAGGTACCATGTGCAATATTTCTTGTGGCTCCTTTTCCACCTCAGTCTGGCCTTGTGCTTAGTTTTAGGAAATTTCAAATAAGCTGAAAGGCAAAACCAGGTTCACGTTGGCACTTGGAATTTTATTTGAGCTACATCTTCCCACTCGGAATGTGGCTTAGTGTGGACTTCAAGAAAAATATTGTGCCTACCACCCGGTGACTATGTCACACTCCTCTCCTGATAAAAGAGGGCTTTTCTATTGTAATTTTGATTCTCTTAAGCCAACACATGCTTTGAAGTCCCTCTTGGACCTCTAATGAGAAGAAATGCTTGCCCGAAGCTCGATAGACTCACTGGAGTCTCTCACGGGTGTCACTGACGTGACATCAAGGCCATTTCTAGGGTAATAGATGTGGGACACTTGGGTTGACGTACTTTAAGACTTGGAGAAATTCTGGAGAATATCTAGACTCAACCTCCTTAGGTGGCCAGGCCAGGCAGCTAAGGGTCCCATGAGTGGTCCCAGCTCTCTAAATGGCAACCTGGGAAAGGCAGGACTCACACGTGACCTCTGGCCCAGTTCCTTTTATGACTTTATGTGTGTTCTCCATCCTCTCAGCTCTCTTTGCCTCTTCCACTCAGGCCGAGCTATGGCTCTCACATGCGATTCTTATATGCTTGCTCTCCAGGGCAAGTTGTACAGATCATGAAATGTAAGACAGCACTGAGGAATCTGGAAGCACTTTCAAGTTCTTTATGTAGTTGGGCATAAAAAGCATTTGCACAATACCTTATGGAGGAAATGGAAACTTGCAAAAAAAAAAAATTGTACAGTGCCTAGGACCATGTGTAGGAACACAGTAAGTACTGAGCCCATGTGTAGGAACACAATAAGTACTGAGCCCATGTGTAGGAACACAGTAAGTACTGAGCCCACGTGTAGGAATACAGTAAGTACTGAGCCCACGTATAGGAACACAGTAAGTACTGAGCCCACGTGTAGGAACACAGTAAGTACTGAGCCCACGTGTAGGAACACAGTAAGTACTGAGCCCACGTGTAGGAACACAGTAAGTACTGAGCCCATGTGTAGGCACACAGTAAGTACTGAGCCCGTATGTAGGAACACGGTAAGTACTGAGCCCATGTGTAGGAACACAGTAAGTACTGAGCCCATATGTAGGAACACAGTAAGTACTGAGCCCATGTGTAGGAACACGGTATGTACTGAGCCCATATGTAGGAACACAGTAAGTACTGAATTTGATGAACAAATAGAGTAAAATCTCGTGTTTTTCTGGCACAGACCAATATAATCAATACAGGAGATTATACATCCTGAAAATAACAGTCACTTCTGTTATAATAGCCAATTTGTATCGTTTTTCTGTATTCTCAGCACTAAGGACAGATCACAAAGGGAGAGGAACCATAACATTTATTTGGGGTAATTTCTTCTAGCATTCCATTCATTACCCCGGAATGTAAATGTTAATGTAGTTTCAGATGGCTTTTGGATGACAATTACTGTATTAGCTGTATTTACTGATGGTTGCTTCTCCACACTGGGCACTGTATTAAGGCTCTATGTGACGATCTCATTAGCTCTTACCGGGTGAGGAGGACCATATGTTTGTTTTCTCCACTAGTGGTAACAGAGGTTTAGGGCTTCAACCATGGTACTAAATGCTCACAGCTCCTAAAGCGCGGATTCTCACCAAGCTAAGATCATAAAGTCAGAGATTCTCACGAAGCTAAATCAGATCTTAACCTTTGATTAGAGTGATCCTACTTCTCAGATAAAATTCATTTTAGAAAAATCACCTCCATCTGCAGGCTCCGGTAATGGTAACGGAACACAGGTCTGCCTGAGACTGCACCATAGCATTCCCATGGGGAGACTGTTTGCCAAATTTTACAAAATTAAATTATATTCAATTAAAGAAAAATGTTAGGGCTAACAGGAGGAGGAGAGCAGAGACAAGAAGGTATGCCTTTGATGAAATTAAACTTGCATAAGCTTCTCGTACTCCCCTTATCAAAAGCTCGAGTCACCGCTCGACAGGGCAGGACACCATGAGTCTGAATAAAGCAGCAGTTTCACACAACTGCTTTATTGTAGTAGTTATTGATTTGTTCTGAAAGCTCTCAGGATCCCACGACCCGCCTAGCCCGGGCCGCTCTCATCTGCAACACTGTCATGGCCGTCGCCTCTGTCATCAAGGCACTGGCTCATCTCCCTGTAGTGTCAGGGTCAGCAGTTCCTGCTATTGAAACCCAGCCTTTTCTCCATGGGTTTATAAATAGGTTGTTTTAAGTGACCCTGAGCTGAAACCAAGCTTACAAGGTGTCAGGGTAGATGCAAGTTTTCTGCTCACTGAAGCTTTAAACTCGCCAGACCTGATTTCTAAACACAGCCTGGGACACAGTCACTAACACAAGTTCTAGTTTTAAAAAAGACATTCCTTTTGAAGTCTCGATGCTGTGCGGGTATGACGGTTTACATAGGCGAGAGGTGACCAAGGATGAGGAGGGTTAAGGTAATAACCAAGTAGGCTTCATAAAATTCAGTCAACTGGAACGCCTACTTAAATGAATTCTGACGATGCAGGGCTGGCTGCTGACCCCAGGAGAAGAGGGCAAATGATAGAAAACAAATTACATCATAGATTTACTTTCTTGAGAGCAAACCTTCTAAGCCATTTTCTACAGTGAATAGAAAATTTGTACGACTGTCCTTTCTACAGCACCAGCCTGAATAGCATTTGCCCGTCAATGCAGAAAGGTCCAAATGCAGGATTTCACCCTAAGCAGACAGCCACTGACTTAACCTGGGGGAGAGACCCTTTCCACATAATTTCATGCCTAAGCCACGCTGAAAGTTATCAATAAATATTGTTTTTCTCAATAAGATGCTAGGGATGCACTTTGCTACTGATACCCACTTAGCACTAAGGACAGGTCCTTCCCAGTAGGTGGAAAGGAAAACCGAAAGCCTAACTATTGCCTCCCAAGGCTGTTTGGCTAGCAAAGTGCTGGGAAGATTTCAGTCCAGTTGTGCAATTGTGCAATTGTGCACACACGTGGAGAAGCCATAGACCAGTGTCAGGAAGCATCCTTGACTCCTTATGCACCTTACTCACTGAGCTTTTTAATCAAACTGGAGATGCTGATATGGCCAGTCTTGGCTTGCTGAGGGTGGAATTACAGGTCATGGACTATCCCTACCCACTACCTACAAAGGTTTCTGGAAATTGGAACTTGCTAACCTATCAATGGTTAACTGCTGAGTCCCTCCCCAGACCTCATACTGTTCTTAATAGGACATTAAAAATGATATAAGCCAGGTAGTGGTGGTCCATACCTGTAATTCCAGCATTCAGGATGCAAAGGAAGGTGGATCTCTGAGTTTGAGGCCAGCCTGGTCTACAAAGTAAGTTCCAAATAGCCAAGGCTATGCAGAGAAAGTCTGTCTCATGAAACCAAAAAGGAGAAGAGGAGAAGGAGACAAAGAAGATGATGCCCTGGGATGTTTGGTGTCACTCCAAGATGCTAGAGCTTGAACACTCTCAGTCTTGGGGACCGGATCCCGAGACCCCCCTCCCCCATTCTACTCTCAAGCCAGGGCTAACTTCCTCGGGCCTGTTCCACCACAGTGCTCCCTGTCTGCCCAGAAGTCACCTGGTAGATGACAGGAAGACACCGCAGCCGTGTCTCTGCAAACGGCTTACCTTCATGTGGGATTTGAGATTGTCCTTGCGAGCACACCGGAATGGACAGAGGGGACACTGATGACTTTTTAAGCCTGTGTGGATCACCATATGCCGCTTCCAGTAGCTCTTCCTTTTTATAACCAGACCACATATTGGACATTGGAATGGCTTCCCGCTTTCTTCTTCTGGGGCTTGGAAGAGGGAGGAAGAAAAGGGATATTATAAAAAGCACCAAATGTGTCTTGGGCACCACCCCTTTGGGGATTCTACGGTTATAACTATGGGGAGACTCTGAAGGCTGTTTCTCTAAGGAGAAACCCACATCCAGTTAGCTGCTTCCATTTGGGTTCCATCCGGCCACCACTGACCATCCTGGGACAGCCTTACTCCCCAAAGCTGCCGTGGACTGCAAGGCCTTCTGCAGAGCGGCTGAGTGTTGCTCCAAATGCACCCACAGGCAAGAAGCCAGGGTCTCTATCTGAATTCCCACTTGGAAATGAGGGAGAAATACAGGCGATTGCATGGGACAGGAGATAATGCACTGCTCCACACAGAAAACCAAACAACTAGCGGAAAGCTCACACACTGGTCTCCAGCGGAGACAGAGCTCAGCATCCCCACTGATGACTTGTTTAGCTGTGGCTCCTGCAGACAGAGGCTACTGCCAATTTAGCCATCAGGGGTCCTCAGGTCAGGGGTTTTCTCCTCTTATGTCTGTCCCTCTGCTTGCCTCTAACAATTGTGTACTGCCGTTCTCTGATCTGCACGAGGCCTGGCTGCCTACTGTAGGAAGGGACACACCAGGCCACCACAAACGCTTCCAATTTTCAGGGAAGCAAACAAACCGACCGCTTTCCCTAAGCGCAGCTCGGACTGCTGCCTCCTGCACCTCCTGCACCATCCTGACGAGGAAGTGCCTTGTTGGGATAGTGTTGCTGCATTTCTGACCCATCAGGTAACCTCTACAACTGGGGAGTACAGGGGATAAAAGTGGGTGCCGTTGAAGGCTGTGTGTGTGTGTGTGTGTGTGTGTGTGTGTGTGAGAGAGAGAGAGAGAGAGAGAGAGTGTGTGAGAGTGTAACTGGGTGTATGTGAGTGTGTGTGTGTGAGTGTGTGGTGTGTGTGTGTGATGTGTATGTGTGTGTGTGAGTGTGTGTGAGAGGGGTGTGTGTGAAGAGTGTGTGTGAGTGTGTGAGAGTGTGTGTGAGTTGAGTGTGTATGTGAGAGTGTGTGTGAGTGTGTGTGAGTGTGTGTGAGAGTGTGTGTGTGAGAGAGAGTTTGTGTGCAAGTGTGTGTGTGTGTGTGAGTGTGTGTGTGTGTGTGTATGTGTGTGTGTGTGTGTGTGGCACCCTGGGGTTGAACCTAGGCCTCTTCTGCCAGTAAGATGCATCCCCAAATGTTTTTTACTTTTTATTTTATTTGAATCTCACCATTCTGGCTAGGACAATGACTGCCAGGGATTCCCCTGCCTCTGCTTCCCAGCAATGAGATTAGAGGTACACACTGTTGTGCCTGGCTTTTAAGTGCCGGGGATCCCTACTTTCGTCCTTGGTGCTTAAGATGTGAGCACTTTACAGACTGGGGCCCCTCTGTTCCTTGCAATTTATGACAAAAGAAATTGAGTCGTCTGTCCTGAGGAACCCCCGTGTTCTGTGACTGGTCTGCATCCACACAGTATGTTCAGCTTTTAGAAAAATTATGATTAGCTCTGGTTCTGATAATCTGCTAGTTCTAGGCTGGTTACAGTTGTATGGCAATAATTAATAGATGGAATATCAGAAGGCATGAGGCAGAGACCTCTGGCCTTGATGTATACTCCCACACACTCCCCCAAACACACACACACACACACACACACACACACACACACACACACGGAAGGTGTAAAGCTTATTTGGAACCTGTGTAACCTACACTCTGGTAAAAGACATTTCTGAGCTCAACGAGAGGTGGTGCCCCTTAATTCCCTATAGCAATCGTTGGCTCTGTTAGATGGGACAGTGGAACTGTGTTAATCTTATTGTTGTAGATATAAAGGTCTGGGAGTATTTACAAGCAAACAGATACATGCTTGGGCTCTGGTTTGAAACATCAGAGCAAGCACAATTACATGACGCTAACAACGAAATCCTGGTGTCCTTTTATTGCATGACAACTTTCTGAATTCACACTCTAGGCACCCTCACCAGCTGCCCTAGTAGAACTGGAGGTTAAGAGGAAGGAGTTGGTGCGTTTGAGGAGTGGTGGTGAGGGGAAGGCTCCCTTTCCATCCTGTACTATTTGAATTTTTAAATACAAACATCACTTCTGTGATTTTTAAAGGAAACATTCCCAAGTGCATACTTCAAGATAATCTCATTATTTATTCATTGAGTCAACCCTGCTTCTACATGCCAAGAGCCACTTAAAAGGGATGGACCCAGAATGCCTTGGAAATAAGGTTGGGGGTGCTTTTGAAAAATGCAATTTTACTAATACAGGTATAAGCAACACTAGTTGGTTTAATGAAGCAACTAGAAAAGGCGTCCTCTAACTGAAGATAAACCCTCGATGCTTCTGGTGTTCTGATTGGCAGCAGGTGTGGACAGCTAAGTGTTCCTTCTACCCTAAGAAAAACACCTTGGAGGCCTTCAGCACTCACTCTGAAAGGTCGAAGCCTCCCTCTCTGTGTGGACTATCTGGGCCGACCCATCCCATCCCCAATGTGGCACCGCCTGTCCACCACTGGCTCCTCCACACTGATACCTTGGCCCTCAAAGCTGCATAGTGAACGACAGATTGCCAGGCAAGACTGTTACACAATAGAGAGAGGGGATGATAATGATGTCTATGCTGGGTCACAAGAACATCAGTGGAAGATGGAGGACACGCACAAACAGGCTGTGGCAGGTCCCTAGCTTGCAGGAGTGTTTACACTACTAAAACCACAAACGACTTTCACAGGACAAGCAGAGGAAGAAGGGACGAGAAGCTGAGACCTTGGGCCCAGCCGGCAACTTCATGGCACACCTGAGGAAGGCACTAAGTGAAAAGCTAGCATGGCCAGAGTGCACACTCCTCTCAACTTCCCTCATCTCCCAGTCATCTCCCCAGCCAGCATATCAATCAGCGATTCTTTATTTCAAGTGTACTGCATTGCCTTACACCAGAATCCTTCTGGAATCATCCGTAAGTAGCCTTGGCAAACTCAGCTGATTCCAAAAATAAATAATGCATAAATGTAATAAAGCCTGCATATTAGCACTCCATATAAATCCATTTATTTCATCTTGAAACTATACTGCCGTTAGTTTTAATTAGTACCGAAGTACACATGAATTGTGTACAAATTAGGGAGTCCTTGAATAGACAGACTAGCGAAATATAATGAGAAGACACTGACTGAAAAAATAAGCACACTCAAAACTGTTTGGAGCTGTATGTATGTGTATGTGTGTATATGTGTGCATGTGTGTCTGTGTATGTATGTGTGCATGTGTGTCTGTGTATGTATGTGTATGTGTGTATATGTGTGTATGTGTATGTGTGCATGTGTCTATGTATGTGTGTGTATGTGTCTATGTATGTGTGTGCATGTGTCTATGTATGTGTGTGCATGTGTCTATGTATGTGTGTGTACATGTGTGTATGTGTCTATGTATGTGTGTGCATGTGTGTATGTGTCTGTGTGTGTGTGTATGTGTGTATGTGTGTGTGTGTGTATGTGTGCATGTGTGTGCATGTGTCTATGTGTGTATGTGTGCATGTGTCTATGTATGTGTGTGTATGTGTCTATGTGTGTATGTGTCTATGTATGTGTGTGCATGTGTCTATGTATGTGTGTGCATGTGTGTATGTATGTGTGTATGTGTACGTGTGTGCGTGTGTCTATGTGTGTGTATGTGTGCATGTGTGTGCGTGTGTGTGCGCATATGCCTGTGTGTGTGCAGTCATGTGTGAGCGGGCTTGTGGAGGCCCCTGAACCTGGAACTAGCTCCTTCAATAGAGTGGCTGACCAGTAAATCTTTGGGACCTGACGGTCTCAGTCTCTCTGGCACGGGATTACTAAGGTACACACTTCTATGTGTGTTCTGGGGATCAAACTCAGGTCTTTATGCTTGTGCAACAAGGTCTTTAACTAAACCACCTCCCCAGCTCTCTGGAAACGTTAAGCTACTGTGGAAGGGAAGGAAGGCAGAAGCCAAATGGGAAAGTCACCGGAATGCACTGACTGATTTTCCGACTCTGCCAGTGGTCAGTTCCTGGTGACATTTGCATTTCAATCTGTTCAAGGAGGAGATTTCACATCTTAGGACACATCCCATGCATCCAGGACGCTGTTGATGACAGGAGATGGCTGGAAAAAGCAGTTCTTTCGTATAGCGAACTGTTTGTGGTAACTTCAGTACAGCTTTAGCGCTGGGAAACACGGTCGCCTCCCTGGAAGGAAGCACACCTTCTGGAAAGCACCAAGATAGCAGTGTTCACCATTTTCCCTACTTTATGCCTGCCTGGTGAGCTAAATTCCACCTGATGCTAGCAGACCCAGTGGGACAGAGAACTGTTAACGTGCTGTGAGAGAAATCATGCTCCCTCTGTAGACAACAACAGTGAGACAGACAGACGGCAACCTAAGTCAGTGGAAGCACTTCGGAGTGGTAGGTTTACTGTACGGAATGAGGATGGACGGTAGATGCGCCCTCCCCGGCAGAAAATCCACCCTCAGAGCAGATGCGAGTAACAGCCGTGAGTGTGCGGCTCAGAACCCAGCCTAACTCTGGAGCGGCGTCAGGAGCCTTGAGGAAAGCAGGGCCAGGAGCCCACTGTGCAGCTCAGCCTAGACGAGTTCCACACGGAAAGAAGATCAGCGGGGAAAGACGAGGAGGAGGGGGATGCAGCTGGGGCATCCTACCTGGGTCTCTCCTGAGCTCCAGACAGCGACTCAGCAAGCAGTGAGGCTATGTGAAAAGGGCGAAACCCCGACGGGGCCAGCGTGGACCAACAGTGCGTGTCTCCCACACGGCAGACCCAGAGATGCTCCGGGACCACTGGATGGATGAGCAGACTCGAGCATGTGCATTTATACCCCAGCTGCCTCAGAAGCAGACTCGGAGCAGTTTATATGAAGCCCGCACCCCTGGGGAAGCCAATGATACGCCCTGAACTATCACAGGCTCTGCACAAGGCAGGGATGAGCTCACTGGAGCCCTGACAGGAGGTTTTGGAAAGAAATAAGCCATGTGTTTAATTTGCAAAAAGAGGAAAGAAAAGAGGAAGAGATCTTAGTGACAATTCTAAATATCTCTGTCCCACACAATGAAACAAACCGAACACGCTTGGTACAGGGGTGGTGGGGATGTTGAAGTTCAGTTATCTAGAGACAGAGCTGAGATCAGAGTGCACCCCTTAATTTCCAGTTTGACGTTCTACCCTGTTGTCAACTTAAATCCACAGAACAAAAAAAAGCAGACTCTCACAGAGCTAAATAATAATAACAATAATAAATCATGAATGGTTTTCTTTTCCCAGGTATTATTTTCAAAACTTCAAGTTTTTGTAGGCTTTGAAATCAAACATTTCTGGTTAGAGCCTACACTAGAATGTGCTGGAAATCAAAATAATTTGCAATTGAGTGAATGCGCACACAGCTCTTACCCTGTGCATAGATGTTGTATGTAGATGCCAGGGAACCCTGGATGCGTGTGACTACTCCATATGCACTTGATTGGTGCATGTATGTGTAGGGTGGACCCTCCTTTCTAACAATATACAAGGTCTTTAAACTCCACATAAAGGTTTCTGAAATCTCTTCGTTTGTCTGAGGTTGGTTTGTAAGTTGGGGTCTCGTGTAGCTCCAGCCACCCACAGACTTGTTATACAGCTCAATAAGACATTGAACTTCTGGCCGTCCTGGGGCCTCTGGACTGATGCTGTAACCATCTGCACTCAGTTAGAGGGGGACCGGGGACGTAGGCAAGCACACTACCAACCCACCTACAGCCCCAGCAGACTCTAAATCTCTTGGTCTCTTCGATGCCATTTCAGTGGACGAGGGGCGGGGGTGAGAATAGCCTTGGCCAACAAGGTTGTTATGGTTAACATATGTGACATTATCAATGCGTGTCTTAAGACACGAGCATTGAGTCCAACCAAGCCTCATACCTCCAGCCATGCCACATTTAAATCACTCTGAAAACCTCCGAGACCAGCAGCAGATTTGATTCCTGCTGGAAGGTCAGTTTCCTAGGCGAGCCCGTGTGTAAGTGTTCTGGATAAAGGCTCTAGCAGCTGTTAATCTAATGGGAGGGTGAGGAGAGGCCATCTTCTCTAGACTCTGTAAGCATCTGCAGTGACCTTAGTAACACCCCATAAAGACGAAAGGAAACATCAGCCCAGAAAACCCTTATGTGTTGACCCTGCAAATGGCCCCAGTTGTCAGCTTCTTGGGGCCAGGGTGCTCTGAAGTCGATGTAAGTTTTACTTTGTACAAAGTGATGTTTTGGAGACCCTCTCTCTGAAACAACGCCCGTTATTTCTTTAACCAAGAGCCTGGCCCCCTGGGGCTCCCATTGGCTTTCTGCAAGAAACTTTGTCTTGAAAATCAAAACCATTTATTTTATTCTGAGCTGTAAGAGAACAGTGGCTTCAAAGAGAATTGAGTCAATGTGTGACATTTATCTTTATAGCAAACGGACATCATCTTTCCTCTAGCGTGTCCCCCTTCAGAGGAGCAGTGTAGCATGTGCTGAGGGCGCAGGTCACATGAAAGAAGTCTCCCAGTCGAGTGTCACGTCTCTTTGGAGGGGCGGAAAGGCTACTGAGTGCCGGACTCTCAAGGAATTCAACACACCGTGACCTGGCAACAGCAGAACCCTGCTCAAAAAAGAAGAATGAAGCCAGACCTGAAGACACTCTTTTTCACGATCTGGACTCCCTTGACCCAAAGAAGGACAAAGCAATGTCTGCTGTCTAAATTACTGGAGACAAGATCAGCTTCTCTACCACACAGCTCTCTGGAACTCCAGAGACAGCGTTATGATGCCTTTTTTGTAACATTTTGAGAAACAGCTTTAAAAAAAAACCTCATGCTTGAAATCAGGATGGTAGGTGCTAGATGCTGGTGGTGCACACCTCTAATCCCAGCATCCTGGAGACAGAGGCAGGCAGATCTCTGTGAGGTCAAGGCTAGCTTAACCTACAGATCAAGTTCCAGGA
This sequence comes from Rattus rattus, assembly GCF_011064425.1. Classification (NCBI taxonomy): domain Eukaryota; kingdom Metazoa; phylum Chordata; class Mammalia; order Rodentia; family Muridae; genus Rattus; species Rattus rattus. The sequence continues at coordinate 21,038,192 of NC_046170.1, forward strand.
CAGCCAGGGCTACACAGAGAAACCCTGTCTTGAAGAAAAAAACCAAAAAGAAAAAGAAAAAAGAAAGAGAGAGAGGCGGGGGGGGGGGACCAGTGTGAGATTTTATAGTCTCTTTGTGGAAATGAGGAACAGGCCCGTTATTTGTTTGTTTGGTGTACTTTTTCTCCCCCATCCCAAGCTTCATGTAGCCCAGGCTAACCTCAAAGTCATTATGTAGCCAAGGATAACCTTGAATTTCTGATCCCTCTGCCTCTCCAGTATAAAGGTTATAAGTATGTGCCATTAGTCTATTGTTGGTTTATGATTTATTGGCAACCTGGGGGCTGTGGTTTGGCTTTGTGTGAGTAGCATTGTGCGAATGTGAGAAGACCTGCACTAATGATTCGTGTGCACAAGTGTACATGCATGCATGTATCTCTCTCTCTCTCTATCTCTCTCTCTCTCTCTCTCTCTCTCTCTCTCTCTCTCTCTCTCTCTGTGTGTGTGTGTGTGTGTGTGTGTGTGTGTGTGTGTGTGTGTGTGTGCATGTGTGTGTGTATGTATGTATGTGTTTGCTTGTTTGCTTGCTTCTTTGTTTGTAGACGTGGTCTTACTGGGTCCAGCCTGGTCTCAAATCTTCAGCCTTTGTGAGTGCTGGGGTGACAGGTCACTGTGCCTAACTTGTTTACAAAGTTTGTTGTTGTTATCATTGTTTCTTTTACACTTATCAGTGTGTGTGTGAGTGTGTGTGTGTGGTGTGTGTGTGTGTGTGTACGTGTGTTACATATGCATGCTTTATGTGTGGAGGTCGAAGGACAGCTTTCAGGAGTCATGTTCCAGGGATCAATCCAGGAGTCAGGTTTACCTACCTACAGAGCCAACCGCTGACTCTACATAAGTCTCAATGTGATCACCATTGTGGCACCTGGTGCATTTGTAACTTAGATGGCACTGTGCCATATATACCAAACTGAGGTCAACTCTGATCACAAGCACACTTCACCAACGCAGCTGCGGATGACTGAGAGGTGCCAGGTCACACACAGTGGTTCTACATATAATGAAGAGAGAATGTGGTCTACTTCCTGTTCCAGTTTTTGCAGAATACCCACGAAAGACACTGGAAACCACCCCTGTCCCAGGTACAGGTATGTGTCACAAACGCAGTTCTGGAGCAAACCAGGACATGAAATGGCACTGTCATGTCGGCATGGCAGTGACTAAACCCCTCCCCCAGAGCATCTGACTGTGAGTGCCAGGGCTCTATGGGACAGTGATGTCTTGGAAAAGACCATCTTACATTGCCACACACACATAGTCTTCCACATCTGAATAGATTTGAACAAAATGAAGCCTGTGCAGAAATGCTTGCACTCCGTCTGACAAGAAATTACAGGCGAATAGGATAGGTGAACAAAGCTTAAATTCCACAAAAAGCCCTGTAATAAAAATACTAACATAAGGTGTGTGCTGTGATCAACTGCACAGAGCGTTACACTGATTACACAAAAGTCCATTTGTGCTAGAGGCAGCGGGGCCCCTCTGTCCACTATTTCTAAAGCAGTGGTTTCCCCCTCTGCGTTCCCTGACGCCTTGCCCTCTGACAAGGATGCTTTGATCTCCCCCATTAAATGTATCTGGTACAGACCTAGTCTGAACTTGGGAAGGGGTGGGGGTGGGGAGGGTGCATGAAAGGGAGGGAGTATACTGCACGGCGCACGGATTATTCATTACTTTTCAAAACCATGGCTATTTGTGAAGGCTTTGTGTGACGCACACATGAAAGCCTATTACGCTGCCCATTTTAAGTTATTTTGTTGTGTTCTTGCTTTTTGATTTCTGCTTCGTCTCGGATGGGAAGCTCCCCCACCCCACGCCAGTGAAAGGGCAAAGAGGAAGACAAGGCAGGCAGTTTCCAATCAGAGAGCAGCGCCGGGGCTGAACAAGATTCCATACCTGAATTGGAGGGCTTGGAGACTCTTCCCTTGGGAACCGGAAGTAGCAATAATTCCAAGGACTGAGGCTGTGCTGGCGGAGGTGGTGGGGGAGGGGGCGGGGTGACTTTTTCTGGCTTCTTCTCAGAAGGCGGCAGTGGTAGAGGGTCATCAGGCAATAAAGACGACTTCTCAGCCAGAAGGCTACCCGCGGCCCTGGCAGCCACTTCTTTGAGAAGGGCTGCGGAGGAGGTCATGGAGGCCAAAGACAGGAAAGAGCTGGCAGGAGGCGGGTGCTCCTGACCCGGAGTCAGACTTCTCTCACTCACTTTCTTAGACAGAGCCGCCAAGGTGGAGCTGGCAGACTGCGAGCTGAACGGGGAGGAAAAGGACTCAAACCTCAGGCTCTCCTCTGTCCGGGACAGAGACTTGTCCTGCAGAACAGCGTTGGCTGCGGCTTTCAGTTTGAGGATGGCGGAGTCGGGGGACAGGCCACAGGTGGTGGTTGAGTTCGGCAACCACTTACCTTGATTCCATATGAAACGGTTACTTGGGGTGTATTGGTCACTCTGATCCTGCTTCTCTGCCAGCTTCCTGGCCAGGACACTGAGTTGCTGGGCATGGTGGGACGGTGGGGAAAATGACAGACTGGGGCCAACATTCACGGGGGACTCCACCCTGCCATTGGCTGTGCCATCGAGTTTGAGGGACCCGGCCTCCAGCAGCCTCCGCAAGTTGCTGCTCAGAGGTTTATTGGAACTAGGTGGGTCATCGTCGCACACAGAGGACACTCCGGGTGAAAGGTGGCCTTGACACTGCAGTGAGTCTCGGAGAACCTCACCATCAAGTGCCACCAGTTCCAGCGTGTGGCTGCTGGGGGTGGCACTGCCCAGGGAGGTGTCGGGGGATGTGGACTGCTCTTGGATCCGGTCCTCCAGTGATAGCTTATAGTTCTCTTGGACTTCCCCATAGGACGCTTCTGATGGAGTCTCAGAGGAGTTCCCATACCACTGTTCTCCTTCGCTGAAATCTCCCTCGGCCTCGTCCTGCCTACTAACATCTGGAGGGAATCAAGAAGACCAGGTTACTCCCAAAGAGAACGGCCAGTTCGTTTGCGACATTCAAAGGGGGTAAGGGGTTGGGGTGGGTGGGGTGATGACATGCACACGCTTCCCTTCCACCCAGGACCATACCAAAGCCAGCAGCACCGAGAGCTGACTCGAGGTAAACACACTAAACAGGCAAAGACAAAAGATAGCTCGTGTTGTGAGTCTTTCTGTTTAAGCAGTGATTTGGTAAGAGCTGAACCAGAGAAAGAGAAAAACATTACCAGAGAAGAAGAGGCTTGAAGAAAAGCCCAGTGCTGCTCATGTATAGAGGAACCAAAATAAAGCCTACAACTAACTCCAGCAGTGGGTAGTGCAGAGCCAGGAAGCTGTGGTCCCTGTCCTAACCCAGTGGCCTCGGGCATATCACCTAGGTGCTTTGAGGCTCCATGTCCTCCGGTGTAGGACGCAATTCAGTTTTTAATAAAGCTTCTCCAAGCATGTAAACACTCCCTGCCACACTCTGTTGGCCATTTATGAAGCTTAAGTTCCAGTAAGCATGTGATCGTGTTTTGAAAACAGAAAAGTGCTCGGTAAAAATCAGACCTTGTTTGCCTTAATGGCCTCTGGGGGGAGTGGGTTGTGCGTACAGCTCATGTGCCAGTGTTCTGATTTCAGGTCCAGCTTTCTGGCCATGCACCTAAGGTAATGACGAGCAATCTATTCCTCTGCACCACTACAAGTTCTCAGGAGTTATTTTCTATCTGTTAATATACAGATCTGCCGCCGCCGCTGCCCCCACAGCCCTCCTCCAAGTGCCAGTCAGGTGGAGTCACATTCTAAGAACTGAGTGAGTGCCACCACATTTTCACCTTCATCTGGATGGCGCTTTCCCAGAAAGGCTGAAGGCCAAAGCCTACCCATCACCCTTCATGCCTAACTCCAACAAAACCTACCCATCACCCTTCATGCCTAACTCCAACAAAACCTACCCATCACCCTTCATGCCTAACTCCAACAAAACCTACCCATCACCCTTCATGCCTAACTCCAACAAAACCTAACCATCACCCTTCATGCCTAGTTCCAAAGGCTCTTTTCTTCCAGTTGAGCACAGAATTAATCTCCCCTTCTTACCCATTCAGCAAATACCTGTGCAGTGCTTAACTGTGTGTCAGACATTATTCTAGACTGCTCTAAATTGAACAACTGCTAACAAAATAAAGACCCTGCCCTCTTGGAGCTTTCTCTTTATCAGAAAAGAGCTAATGTTAACTATCCTTTATAGAAGATGCTGTGGGCAGGAGGGAAGGACAAGCAATGGGAGACTGTAGCACATGACAAGGAGGACCACAGGCGGGTTGCAATTTTAGAAAGGGTGGCAGGGTCCCTCACTGAGATGGTGTCTTTGAGTGGAGCCTGGGAGAGTGACCCAGGCATGCAGAGGGAGGAGCCAATGTGATAAGGGCCAGCATGTGTGCAGTGAGTGCTGGGTATGGAGCGTGGAAAGGAGGTCTAAGGTGGCAGTATCTGCTTGAGAGGACATTTGGGAAAGAGTGACAGTATGTCACTTGCAGATCAGGAACATGCTGTGAACATGAAGCTAGCAAAATTGGAAGCCACTATGGGCAGGGACCTCACAGGATGGACAGGGACCTCATAGGACATGGTTTATGATGCCAAAAGATTGATTGCCTGCCTCATGGGAAAATGGCTGCAGTTATAAGAGGGAATCAGGAGACCACCACAGGGGCTAAAGAAGCGGGAGGAATGGGCATGGCTTCCGTTAGATGACAGCTGGTGGCCAGATTCCAAGGGTGTTTTTTAACCTTTTGTTGAGAGTTGCCTCACATCCCTCTAAGGGACCTGTTGCCCTCTTCCCTTCTCAAAGCGTGCTCCTTGGAGGCAGGTTGTGCTCCCTTCTCTATACACCCCACTTTGAGCCACGCAGGGAGCCTGGTCCCCAGCAGAGTTCCATCAGTATTTGGAGACTGCCAAATTCCTCCTGGCGCTAGGCTCCAAACCATCCTGCACTGTTTGTTTTCAGAATTGTAACTACAGGAGGAGCTACAAGCGAACACATTGATCTTCCCATGCTGTTCAGAGAGGAGCTGCCACCGATGACAAATTCCCTCACTAGGTGATAGGTCTGCAACTCCTTCCCCGGCTCCCTTATTAAGTTATCGAGAAAATGTAAAATATCAAATGGAATTTGCTTTTTAAAAAAAAAAAACTGCTAAAATTGCATTTTCTCTGTAAAACCAGTCTGGTTCCGGCCATTTGCCACATTCCCCCTTTTCAGTTGATTTCTGCATTTTTCATCTGTCCTAGAATCTCTGGTGACTCTGGACCCTCATTTCCCCAATGGCTTCCAGGAGTGGGGGTGACTCATTTGTTTGTTTTTTACCAAACCTCAAGCAGTCAGCATCAACCCCAACAGCTTTATGTGTCTTTTACTACCTGCCTAGAGTTTAGATTAAATATCTTATACTTCAAAATGACAACAACATCTCTACTAGAAGCAGCAAGAAAGGTGAAGGTTGGAGAATCGTTACAGTGAGAACCGGCTGCCCTTCCTTTGATGGTTGTGCATGTGACACCAGTGAACACCACAATGCAGTCTGAAAGGCCGTGCTTGGGCTCTGTGTCACACTGGCGGGGCACTAGGATACTCAAGACTGGCCCTGAGCCAGGGAATTAAGAGTGCTACTCCATGCACTAAATTCCTCAGGTAGTTGGGTCAACTTCTGCGTGCTATGACAAAAAAGGAGGCAGAAAGGGAGTGGAGACACAATGTATAGAGCAAAGGGTCCTCTCCTCAGGCTGATCGTCTCCAGAAAGGGAGTGGATGGTCTTTATGTGGGATGGCCCCTTGCTGATTCCTGATTCAACTATGGAAGGGTAGATGGCGGTGTCTGGCAGAGCAGCCAGCCTCTAAGAACTTGGCAGAACCCATCCTGGAGGCTCTGTGGCAGGCTCACTAGACTTTAAAAAGGTCCATGAAGTGAGGGTTCTAAGGACCTAAAAGCTTACTGACAGGTGTCCTCTTTTGTCATTTTACTGAGATGAAGAAAACCACTAAAGATAACCAGCTAACTCAATACCATATGGCTACCTGTTACTAACAGCAGAACCAAGGACCCACAGCTCTGGATGCCTGGCCCAGGGTTTCTCTACTACAAGACTCTCAAGTGAGACACACAGCTGAAATCTCCACAGAAGGCCAACCTCCCAGTCTCGCCAAAATATGACCCCAAACAATTGTTACAAGTGAGCAAAGATTTCACAGAGTGGTGTTTGCCACTACATGCCTGTGTGTGTTTCTCGGGCATCCAGTTGTGCATTCCAAGCAGACATAATCCCAGAGATCCATGTTCCCCTGAACTATCCAAAAACTGGGATTCAAAGGTCATAGCACTCGCTGTGTTAATTTAATCTTTGTTACTAACTTGATTGGATCTGGGATTAACTAAGAGATATACCTTGGAGGGGTGGGTCTATGAGAGTGTTTCCTGAGAGAACTGACTGAGGGAAAAGCAGGGCTGGTTTTGCCTGCCTGCCTTCACCCTTGATGGTGATTGCACCGGCCTTGTGGTTGCTACTGCCGCCGCCGCCATCCTTGGCTGGTGATGGACCCTAACTTCTCAGCTTCTTAGTATGGACCAAAGACCCATGTTCTAGGAGATGCTCCAGTACGTCTTTAGTTCCAGACAGGACTGCTGAGACATCCAGCCTTGTGCACTCAGCCTCTCCGGTATGACGACAGCCACTGCTGAACTACCCAGGAAGCATGGTGTAAGCCAGTCTAATAAGTCACCTCTGTGATGTACAAGCATTCCCAGAGAACTCCAAGTACTAACAGCACAATCACTTCCCTGAACGTGACGGTTCTGAAGTCTGAGCTCCTCAAACAACCCCAGAATCGGAACACATCCCCTCACATGGGCAAGAGCAGGAATCAGAGAGGAGACATGGCTCAAAATATTCGAACATCCTTGAGGTCAAATGAAAAGTACAGAGTCCTCTAGAAAAATACATTAAGATACATAAGGATGTAAAGAGATTGGGGGAAATCAAAATCACCTTCTGTTAACAAGACGGTGAAGGGTCTTCCCACAAATACAAATTATTTGTTATTGTTTATTCTTTTATTTGTGGGCTCCCCTGGCTCCCCTTTGACTGCTGTGAAGCAGGGGTTCACAGAGACTCGACCATGCCAGCTACCAGAACTCTTGTCCCTGTACATCCTGAGGAAAGACTTCTGCAGGCAGGCATGTCACGCTGTGCCACTGCAGCCTAGAAGAGGGACCTGCTGGGGCCACAAGTGCAGGACATGGAAGTCCTGACTTCACTTTGGAGAAGGCCCTGGCAGAAAGGCACCGCCATTTTCTTGTCTGTCAAGCAGCGTGAAGTCTGCCCAGGAAGCAGCAGAGCTGCACAAGGTTCTCACAAGTCTTCCTGCGGCTTTCACAGCTTTCCCAACCCAGGCATCCCGGGGAAGCCTCTACACGGCTGATGCAAAGAACTCTAGGAAACACATTATTTTTAACCTCTGAAAACATGAAGTTCTTTCCATTGTTCCTTCTCCAGCAATCTCTGGAGAAACAATGTCAGGTTTGCACTGTTTCTTGTCAGATTTACACAACAATGTGTGTGTACACGTGTGTGCGTGTCTGTACAGTCCCTCGAAAAATCAGAAAGTCAAAGAAAGAAGAAGAAAATAAGGGCAATTGCGGAGGGGAAAGTATGCCAAACGCATTTCTGTTCCTCACTGTGAGTACTTCTTTCTGGAGTAGAACAAACAAACTTCCACCACCTAACACATTTATTTATAATTTAGTTCTCAAGCAGCAATCGGGTAAGTCGATATCCAGAACTCTCTCTGTCCTCAGAAGAGAATGCCTCTGCACCTCACCGTCTCAAAGTCGGAAGATTTTCATTAGATGCATTTAATTGGGCTGACAGTCAGCTCAGGGCCTCCTCACTTAGAAGGACGAGGAGCGGATGGACAGGCAACATATACAACATGCCTATTAATTTCCAGCCTTTACAGTGAAGCAAGGGCAGATAGAAACCTGTAAGCCCCATTTCTCAATCTACTTATACACCATACCTGCCAGTCGGCCACACACATGAATCCACCAGCCCCTTGGGACTACCAGAGGTTGGCTTGGGTCAATGGTGAATGTCTCTGTAACACTCCCTCAGGCGTGTTCACCTGCTACCTACAAACTAGCTCGTTTCCCTCCTAAGATCATCCAAATCCCTTTATACCTAATATGCATCTGAGGTAAATATCTAGACCTGCTTTTCAAGGTTACACGCCTCAATTGGCATTAATTGTACCCGTAATACTTGCTGCAAATCAAACGCCAGCTTTTACATGAGACATTATACAAAAGTGGTATGTAGGGCTGAAGGAGCTGTACTACAAAAGCTGTTAGCAAAACCAATGCTAATGCTTATTTTTAGGGGTTTTTAATTTGTTTGTGATTTTGTTTGTTTGTTTGAGGCAGGCTCTGAGGTATTCCAGGCTGACCTCAAGTTCGCTGTGATGGTTAGGGTTACTTGTCAACTCGACACAGCCCAGAACCACCTGTGAAGACGGTCTCAATAAGAATTTGTATACATAGAGTTGGTCCATGGGCATGGCTATTGATATGGGAGAATCAGCCCACTATGGGCACCATCATTCCCTAGGCAGAGGGTCCAGAACCCTGTGTGAGTATAGATGTCATGTTGAAAGCAAGTGAGCATGCATGTCTGTACTCCTTCTCTCTGATCTCGACCGTGAATGAAGCTGACAGCTGTTTCAAGCATGTGCACTGTGGCTTCCCTGCAGTCATGGGCTGAAACCTGGGACTGTAAACTGAAATAAACCCTTTCTCCCCCAAACTGGTTTTGATCAGGGCATTTGATCACAGAAACACTGTGATCAAACTTGCTGTGTGGCCAAGAATGACCTTTTCCTGAGTCCACTTTTTGGGTGCCGCGATTGCAGAAGATTGTCATTGTACCCAGTCTGTGGTACTGATGATGAAACCAGGGCTTCATGTGGGCTAGGAGGGGGTGTACTCTGCAAACAGCCAAACCCCCACTAATACAAACATAGAAGGGGATGTCCTCAGAATTCACGGGCCATGGTGGAGAGGACACTGGACAAGCCTTTACATCACGAGCCCGCCACCACCAAAAGGGATCCCCCCAACTCGTGCTGATGGAAAGAGGGGGCAGTTAGTTTTATAGATAGTGTTGAAAATTGTACTAGATGTTGAAAAACCATCCACACACAGAACCGTTCCTCTGCCAACAACCGAAATAAAACATGCCTTCAATAGATAAGGCTAATTCTCAGGTGGTGGTAGTATGTGTGGATAAATTAACCTGACCGGGTGGAAATGTCCAGATTCCGCATTCTTCCCATTTGAAAACCACACTACTATTGATTCGCCAAAGGTGTCACCTGATCCCCTCACACCCGCTAGCTTTGGATACCACGCCACTAGACGACAGATGTGGGGAGTTGGTTGCTCCATGGAGACCCCGCTCCATGCTCGAAGACAGTGATCGGGTGGTGGTGAACCGCGGGACTACAGAGCACAAAGAAGGCTTTTCTCTCGGGATGACTGTACCGCAGAAGGTGAGGCCACAACAGGGCTGGGACCTGATAGGATTTTGCAAGGACCATCAGGGTACATTCTCGTTCCGCTTCAGATGATTCCTGGACCACATTTCTGAGGCAAAAAAAAAAAAAAAAAAAAAAAAAAGGCTGCAGGATACCTAGAATTTCACCCTCCAGGAGTAAAAGGTCTTTCCTCTTCTGATTGGTCTGCTGATGGACATGCTCCACTCCCTACGCCTATCACTGCAGCCAGAGGGCGGAACCTAGTGGGCTCAATGTGGGTCACAGAAGAAAGGCCCGGCAAGAGGTGCCAGGAAGACAAAAGCCACCCACCCACCCACTCCGTGCCGGTTAATAAGTTTCTTCTGCAGCATCCAGAGCTGCTCTCCACCAGTTTTATGATGTGAGCACAAAACACATCTGTAGTTGGGCTGGGTTCGTCTGCCAACGTCTCAGTTTTCCCTTTGTGGCCTGAGAGCCGGAGAATATTCCTGACTCCACTCGGCCCTGAAACGGGGAGGGGGCCTTGTAGGTCTTCAGGGCTTGGTGTTCTCTGTCTGAGATAAAGGCCCCACCAGTTCCCAGGACAAAGGTTCAGAGAAGACACAGCTGTCAGCCAGGGCAAGAGGAAAACTTAGGAACTGGCAGGGTGGTGGGACAAGATTCCTGACCCCAGTGCAGCCGAGAGGCAGCCTAGGAGAAGCCTGTACCTGAGACTGCAGAGGGGATCCTGGGCCGGACCAGTCATCACACACAGCACTGCAAATTATGATGCAAATCCCCTCGGTGGAAAGATGTAACAAAAATGAACACACCATTCCTTGTCTTTGAAGTGAATTCCAACCCAGTTAGTAGACCAGGTTCAATGTGCTCAGATAAAGAGCCTGGGGACATCCTCCCATGGCCATGCAACTAGACGGCTCCTCCATCAAAACACCCATCTCGACAGAAATGGCGCCCTTCTACCTCTCCAAGACAACGGCTTAGAGCGCCCACCAAACCTCCAGCCTCCTCTCGATGTTCTCATTCACTCATAGATTCTACTGGTTCCTTCTTCCCTACACGGGCCCTTGGCCCAAGACCCCCTTAGTGGACATCCCCCGGGGCACAGTAACACTTTTGTTCTGGTTGGGAGTCTCACCCAGCAGCCGGAATAAAGCTCTCAAGACTGTCACATCCCGGTACTCCCGGCTTCAACCAAGGCCTCCACAAGGCTTCTTGTGCTCATCAGGATACAGTCCCAGACCTCAAAGCCCTATATGACCTCCATACCTGTCATTCCCAGCCGCTGACTCTGACTAAGGCTGTAAGCTGTGCCATCTGACCTTGTGACTGTTTATCTCTTTGTCAGAAAGCCTTTCTCTCCCAACTACTCACATGACCAATGTCCTCATGTCTCTCACGTCTTCAGGTAACCCCTCAAACAACAATGGGGAGAATAGGGCTTTGTTTCATTTGTAGCTGTGTCCCCATCTCTTGGAACAGTGCCAAGTACAAAGTAGGCCCTCGGTTATTACTTCCCAAAGGCATGGGCCGGAAGGAGAATGCCTGGAAGACTGGAGAGGCTCTGTCTATTGATAATAGAAACCGTCTTCAGAATGAGACTCTACAATGCTGTAAAACAGTGAGTCAAACACGGAACAAAGAAAAGAACCTACTTCACACACTCGCTTCCCACCCAAGTTCCCTTCCCAGGCAAGAGAAGACAGCCCCGCTGCCCCCCCCCACCCACACATGGGAACCAGGACTGACTGTGGAGTCCCTCCTGGAAAGCCCAAAGACCTTTAATCAGTATTTTTACAAATCCTGCCTGCTACACAGAGCTCTGTCTCTTTCTTTAATAATTCTGGTTGTTTCCCACAAGGCAACAAGGAAAACGGGTTCTCAAGATGTCACATGTGTCTGTAGATATCCATCTGCTTGGAGAAACGAGAGCATAGGAAATGCTGGGTGTCGTGGTATCTGAACTGGAGGTCCCAGCACTTAGGCGGTAGAGGCAAGGGGCTCGAGTTCCAGGCCAGCCTGCTGCATGGACACTATGTCAAAGCAAAACAACTACATCGGAGAGCACAGTGTTGTGGGCTCAGGGACTCAGTGATGGTGGCTTCAGGGCCACTGTTGTCAACCAGAGAGCAGACTGCTGTGGCTCCTGTGACCACCGCCCTCACGGACCAAAGCTAGAGAACAGACAAGCTTCCAGGCTTGGCCAATGTAACTTCAAAAACGATTTGTGAATTCAAAATCTGTCTTATGATTTTGGAAACCCAGTTCTAACAGCAAGACCCAGAGACAGGTCAGACAGACAGAGTCAGAGATCCTGTAGCTGACTGACAAAGCCAAGGCAGAAGCTCCCAAGTCCCCACCAGACCCACGTCCCATTTCAACATCATGGAGCCTTTCTGTCATTTTTCAGTGAGTGGTGAATTCCAGAGCAAACCCTGGCACACACCAGGCTCCCAGCAAAGATCTATGAATGAATGAACAGAGCCCTTAAGATACACCTGCTCCACAGAATACACCTGGTGGTTGTCCGCAAACCACAGCTCCAAAAGCATATCGGCTGAGGCACGCTCTCTCACGAGTGACAAAACCAAGTTGAAAAGCAAAACTTCAGGGACACTGTGGCAAAAATAAAAATTTTCAGGTAATAAAAAAAATTACCGGAAGATCACCAAACGCACAGTATTTTTTAACATTTCATCTTAGTGGGATTTTAGAATGGGTACACTCTAAACAAAGTCATAGCAGGTCCAGATCACCGCTGTGTTCTAGTACACGAGTATGCCTCAAGATTATGTTAACTAATTGGCTTCAGGCTCCTGTGGACTGGTGGAGGCTAGAGGTGGATGCATGTGTGTGTGCTCACACACCCATGCATGCAGGTGCGGATGCATGTGTGTGTATGCTCACACACCCATGCATGCAGGTGCGGATGCATGTGTGTGTATGCTCACACACCCATGCATGCAGGTGCGGATGCATGTGTGTGTATGCTCACACACCCATGCATGCAGGTGCGGATGCATGTGTGTGTATGCTCACACACCCATGCATGCAGGTGCGGATGCATGTGTGTGTGCTCACACACCCATGCATGCAGGTGCGGATGCATGTGTGTGTGCTCACACACCCATGCATGCAGGTGCGGATGCGCATGCAGGTGCGGATGCATGTGTGTGTGCTCACACACCCATGCATGCAGGTGCGGATGCATGTGTGTGTGTTCACACACCCATGCATGCAGGTGTGGATGCATGTGTGTGCTCACACACCCATGCATGCAGGTGTGGATGCATGTGTGTGTGCTCACACACCCATGCATGCAGGTGTGGAAGCCAATGACCATCTTCTCCCTCGCTAACCACCTCATTTCTGACACATGGCCTCTCTTACTACACTTGGGGCTCAGTGCTTTGGCTAAGCTGATATAGGCAAGTATATTCCAGGGACCCTCCTGCCTCTGTCCCACAGCACCCGGGCTACAAGCGTGCACCATTGTGGCTTTTATGTGGGCATTGAGGATCTAAAGTCAGTCCTCATGTTTGGGTAGTAAGGGTGTTGCCCACTGAGCCATCTCCCCAGCCCCTACCTTTGGATTTCAAGTTATGATTCCTACTTCAATAGTCCTTTTGAAGACTTGGGGTCTCAACTGATCCAAGGCAGAGAGGTCCTTTCTTCTAAACTTGTAGTTATTGTCTTGGATAAGCAGAAGAATATCACTGGACTCATTAAAACTGTGTGCAGGGCTAACAAGATGACACAGGATGCAAGAGCCTCTGCCACTGGGCCTGAGTTTGATCCTTGGGACAGACTTAGCAGAAGGAAAGAACTAACTCCTAAAAGTTGTCCTCTGATTTCTACAGACATGCCAAGGCACACTAATCCCCCACCACACACACAACACACACAATTAAAGTCACTGTAGTTAAAAAATTAAACTGTGTGCAAACTAGGGATAAATACCTGATGTCACAGGCTGAACTGTGTTCAAAAGCCTTTCAGACACCAAGCAACCCCAATATACACGAACAGGCCTCTTTACATGATCAAGATAAGGTGAAGGCATTAGGGTGACTCCCAGATCTAAGAGTTAATATCCCCTATAAACAGGAAGCTGTAAATAAGCTCTTACATGGCACAGAGCTTCCAGAAGACAGAACAGAATCATGAGGTAGCTCTTCAATGGCCTTCGGAATGCCATGCTGCCCTACTGACTCCCTGACCATGAATGAATATCCGACCTCCAGAACTGAAGTTGTTTAAAACACTAGTTTGGGCTGGTGAGAGGGCTCAGTGGATAAAGGAGCTTGCTGCCAAGCTGGGCAATCTGAGTTTGATCCTTCAGACCCAAAGGGTGGAAGGAAAGAATTAAGTCCTAAAAATTGCCCTGACTTGTACGCACATGCCATGGGGCATATGTGTGCCCGTGACCACACACACACACACACACACACACACACACACGAGAGACAGAGAGAGAGAGAGAGAGAGAGAGAGAGAGAGAGATTATTTTTAAAAGCTAAAAGTCAAGCCACCAGTCTATTATACCCAGAAAATGAACACTCTTAGGCTGTTCCCCTCTGGGTGCTGGAGAGGTGGCCCAGCACTTAAGGCCACTGGCTGCTCTTCCAGGGAACCAAAGTTCAGTTCCCAGCATTCAGGTGGCAGCTCATAACATCTAACTTCAGCTCCAGATATAGTGTTCGGGCGCCAGGCATGCATAAGGTGCATACTTATACACTTAGAAATAAATAAATCTTTTTCAAAAATGGACGTTCCTAGGAATTTTTCACATCTGAATTCGAAGCTGTGCCCTCAGCATCTCCATTTTGCCTCTTATTGGGGTGATAAAATCCCCTGACAAAAGCAACTCATGAAAGAAAATATTCATTTGACTCACAGGTCTAGGTTACGGTCCATCACTGTGGTGAGGTCAAGGTGTCAGGAACCCGAAACAGCTGTCACATTATGCCCACAGTCAAGGACAGAGGGCAATCAGAGCTCAGCCCCTCCCAAGCTCCCTTCAGTCCACAGTCCAGCACATGAAATGGTATCACCCACATCCAGATGGGGTCTCCCACCTCCATTAATACAAAAAAGAAAATCCTTCCGGGGCAAGGCCACAAACCAACCTAATCCAGTGAGGTTAGATTATGTCAAGTTGACAATTAAAACTAACCCTCATGCTTAGTAATGTCACCTCTGCTAAGGCGGCTACTTTTGTCCAGAACTGACCTACTGAGGCTACAAGGTCAATGCTATGAACAGACTAACAGGTTTCCCCCTACCCACATCCTCTACTTCCAAATATCATTCAAGTGAAGATTTTAGAAAAAGACTCTCTTAGGTGGCGCCTCCTGTTATCTGGTAAGCACCAAGCAGCAGCAAGAGACAGGTACACTCAGCCTTACATACACACACCACAGGGACGGTTTAAAGTCACTTACCAATGGGCCAGTGCAGAAACCCAACGGCTCTGCTTAGTCCATAGATAGACTGCGTTCTCCTTTATCCTCTCATGCACCTCTATCTGCACGAAAAGCATATAGACTCTGTCCCCTCAAGCAATCACAAGTAACTTCACTATGATCACCATGTTGTCATCAGAGTCATCATCTGCTAGGGCTAACAAATGGGTCAATTACCTGCTTCCTTGACTTTTATTTCCTCTTGTATAAATGTTTTCATCCTAATATTACCAATACCTGTTTTAAGATGTGCAATAAATTACAAACTGACCGAAATCAGCAGGAAATCCCTAATAGATCAAAAAAGAACTTAACCAGAGAAAAAGACCCCAATAACACAATCATGCACTCCATAGTCTGAGAAATCGCATCCCATAGAGAGCTAAATGGCTGTGCACTGAAATCAGCTTATGCATGAAATGATGGAGTTATTTGCGGTGTATCCCAACAGCAGAGGCCTGATGCACCTTATAAGGAAACATGCCCAAAGTCCTTCAGTCTGGGAAAGGAAAACATCACACTGCACATCTTTATTTCCTAAAAGTATTCTTACTACACCCATAAAGAGGGAAAGGGCCGTGGAAGGGAAACAACTTAGCAAGAGAAAAGAGATAAAATTGCTTCCTGCTTTGCATTTAGTGACACAAGATACAGACAAAAGATTCAGGAAAGGAGACAGCCTACCACCCACACCAGTCCCAAAAGATACTAGCACCATTGATTGTGGGAAAACACATTTCATTGGCTGGGCACAAAACCCCAGGATACCAGACAACAACAGATCACAAGGACACCTAGTGCAAACTTAACGCTAAGCTATGAGGTAGGCCAACAATTTTAACCTTTACTCAGGCCAGGCTCAGAGCCAGGGCTTCTATCAAGCAATCAAATGTATTCTTAACTCGTGCTTTGCTCTTGTTTTCCCCCACTCGCCTCCTGGCACACGCACACGGAGTCAAGGATGAAAGGCCAGAAGCCCATAAAAATCAACAAAAACTACAACCAGCTAGCAAGCTAAGGTGATTCCAAGGGCCAGGAAGTCCTGCAGCTGTGCGAACACCTCTAGGTCCAATGCTTTATCTGCCCGCCCTCTAGAGACTACTGGGGATGTTGGGTATAGTAGTCCACAGCCTGAAGCAGGTGGGTCTCTGTGAGTTCAAGGCCATCCTACTCTGCAAGGTGAGCTCCAGGACGAGAGCTGCACAGTGAGATCGTCTCAAAGGAAACAAAGGACTCCTTCCTGGGTGTGACTCCTGTCTTCTCTGGTCTCCCTCAAGAGGACCACTTGGGGTTTCCACTGAGACAGCTCTGCTGTACCCACCTGGTGGAAAACCAGCACTGTTCTCAAGTTCCCTGACAGACACTGGCAATGATGCTCCAGGGGGGATATTTTTCTGCTTCCCAACAAAGCTTGATGCTTCAGGAAATGTACCAAGGGGGACCCAAGATCAGTGAGGGAGATTGCTGCCTTTGACAAACTCCAACCACAGTGCAGAAGTTCCGAAACCAAACCAGAGCATTCTGCGTGTGTGTGTGTGTGTGTGTGTGTGTGTGTGTGTGTGTGTGGTGTGGGTGTGTGTGTGCAGTGTGTGGCTGTGTGGGTGTGTGTGTGTGTGCTGTGTGCTGTGTGTGTGTGTGTGTGTGCATGTGTGTGTGTGTGTGTGTGTGTGTGTGTGTGTGTGTGTGGCTGTATGTGTGTGTGCGCACACACATGCTCACACAGCCACACGATAACCACCCACAGTCGATTCTTCTCTTTGTCACCTTGGAAAATCTATAAAACACCCCTGTTTTTCTTATGTGGATAACTACACCTCATCTTTTTGTCTCACAGAACTTAGAGCTGCCTGCAGCCCTCCAACTGCCCTGGCCAGGTATTATAGAGGATTCTGATTGTCCTCCATGAATAACTGACTTTTGCAAAGGAGGCCGGAAAAGCACTGAGAAATGGAAGTTGCTCTTCAGAGAGACAGGAGTTGAACGAAAGCCTTTGACGTGAATATAGTCACCTGGTCTGACTTTGTTTTAAGCATGTATGTTGTGGAGTTTCCTCCTGTTCTTCTTGCTTTCTGGTTGAGGTGTTTATACATTAAGAGCAACATAAGTAGTGCAGTAGGCAGGGTAGACATTCTTTCCGTATTCCATTTTCTGTTGTTGTTAGCTATGGTCATACAAACAGACTGTGGACTGTTGTCTGTATGCAGGCAAAGGCAGGCACAAGATAAGGCAAGGCCAGTGATTGGGCAGTGAAAAAGTAAGGCGCGGGCACAGAGTTTTGGAGAGAGGAGGGAGAGAGAGGATAAAGGAGAGAAGAACCAAGATGAAGGAGGAGAAGGATGACCCAGATCTGTGTGGCTTTAAAGAGCCACAGGTAGTTATGAATACTTCATAAGGGATAGATTTTTATAGGATAATTTGTCTTATCTAGGTGGGCAGTTTCTATTAATATTACTTGGTTCAGAGTTTATTGTGTGGATGTTTTGTGGGGTGAGAATTTACTGATACAAAGTTGATTGATAAATTACAAGCTTCTAGAGTTTTGATTTTACTGAGATACTGGGAGTTGTGACTACAACCACATGGGGCGGATGCTGGGAACGTGCGCAGAGTCCACAGTGAGAGAGGCGCAAGGGCTCAAGCACAGCTGGCAGCAGCATGGGATGGAGCTTGGGAGCTTAGCCAGTTGCGTTGAGACAATTTGCTGATTGAGATGAAAATATCCCACAAATGCCACATGGCCCAAGAGCGAGGGTTGATAGGTTCTTTTTTTAAAATTTACCACTATGACAGACAGACAAAACAAAATGAAAACCATTTGCTCCCTGAGATGGTCCCACACACCCGAATATGTGGCCAAGAATGACCTTGAGCTTCTGATCCTCCTGCCTCTACCTCTTCAGTGTTGACCATACATGTTACATGCACATCCAAGCAGTCTTAACTACTAAGTTACATTCCTACCCTAAATAAACCCTTAAAACTACAAGCACCAGGCTACTGAGATGGCTCAGAGTGTAAAGGTGACTTTAATTCTCTCCCTACCCAAACTGGCCCTACAGGTAAGAACAAGAAAACATCAGAGCAGAAGTAATCAACATTCAACGGACAATTTAAGATTTTCCTCAATAAATAAATTAATTAAATTAACCATACACACAACTTCAAGAAATGTCCAAGTTGGCACAAGCCCCCAAGAAGTTTTATATAGCTTCAAAGACATCCACGGAGTATGAAGGAGTGCCAGGGTGGGAACTCACACAAGTTCTGGACCATCAAATCCCAGTTTCTTATGCATCAGTCCCACTTGATCCATGCATGTTCCCCTCTCTACAGGATAGCTTGTGACTACCTGACATTTGCTGATGACTGGGAAGGCGGACCAGAATGACAGAAGCAAAGCACGTGGCATTAACATAGCTCTTAGGAGGTTTCCTCTGGGCACCCAGGAATCTGGCTGGAGTGGACATCGTGTCTGAGAGCTGGGATGCTGCTGCTGTCTGCATTATGTCATGGTCATCTCAACCAAAGGAGACAGGAAACTGCTGGTTGTTAGAGACCATGAGCTCCAGACATCAAATGTGCCCAGTCATCAGGAAAAAAAATCTCACAATTCTGGCACAGCTTGAGGGCAGAAAGGCAGGGACGGGCAACAGTGGAGAGAGACCTACACCTCAGAGTGTGCCAGCGGCTTCTAACCACAGGCATTCCCTCTCGCACACACACTGCAGTGGTCCTGTGCTGTGGGCCACGGCCTCTGCTCTCCCAACCCAGTTTCCTTCTGAGGCATATGATTTTCTCCAGACCTCTCTGAGCCATGCTCAGGAGAATACACATGGCAGTATCCAGTACCTTCTTCCCAACCCAGCTTACGAAAACTGTCCTCAAAAAACATTCCAACACTTCTATATCTGCATTTGTGACTCTTTAGTCTCTCCTTCCCTCCTTTCTTCCTCCTCTCTCTCTCCTCTCTCTCTCTTCTCTCTCTCTCTCTCTCTCTCTCTCTCTCTCTCTCTCTCTCTCTCTCTCTCTCTCTCTCTCTTCCCCCCCTTTCCTTTCTGTTTTTTAAGACAGGATCTCTGTTTAGCCCTGGTTGTCCTTGAACTCACTCCGTAGACCAGGCTGACCTTGAACTCAGAGATCCACCTGCCTCTGCCTCTGGAGTGCTCAGATTAAGGCACACGCCATCACCAGGGCTTCTTTTCTGAACAATTTCATGCACTAGTTTCTCTTTGACTCTGTAACTTTGGGGGCGGGAGGAGGGAGGGGTGTCCCACACAGGGTTTCTCTTCGTAACAGGCCTAGATGTCCCTAGAACTTGCATTGTAGGCCAGGTTGGTTGTAACTGGTTTTCAACCTCCTGCCTTCATTAATTTATTATTACCCACCTGCTGTAGACCAGGCTATTACATACAAAAACATGTAAAAGAAAACAAGAACGGAAATAAAACAACAACAACAACAAAAGGAACACATGCTCCAGGTTCATAAAAAGTTCAGCCACTATGGACAACAAGCACAC
This sequence comes from Rattus rattus, assembly GCF_011064425.1. Classification (NCBI taxonomy): domain Eukaryota; kingdom Metazoa; phylum Chordata; class Mammalia; order Rodentia; family Muridae; genus Rattus; species Rattus rattus. Next base: position 21,057,760 of record NC_046170.1, read on the forward strand.
AACAGTAAGTGAACCGGAAACACTTGCCTAATTCCGCCCGGCAACTGGTAACCACGGAGGAGAGACACATGAAGGGCCTCTCTGATATCTGAAGGTAATGGCAGACTTTACCAGGCCAAGCAGTTACTCGCTCACTCTAAAAATGGGGAAAATACGGACAGGCAAAGCTGGCGGGCGCGTGAAGTACGGAAAGCAGAAGGGGTCATTCTGAGTACGTGAACCGGGTCCAGCGGCTCAGACAATGCCTCATCAGGCTCTAGAAGTTCATTCTTTTTCGCGCTGATGCCTACAAGGGCTTACGGCGTACCTGTGGTAGCAGCATGAAGGATCATACACGCAGGAATAGCGGAAGTTGGAAGTTAAGTAAAGATATGTGGTAGGAGGGGCCAACGCGTCCAATTCTCCGGGAGAAGAATGAGCGCACACACTACAGCAGCGGCAGGGGCTGGGGGCATGGTGACTTCTAGAACTACTGCGGAAATATCAGTGAGACTGTAGTGCGGGGACGAAAGAGTGCATCTGAGGTGCATCTGAATTGTGAGGACCACAGCCCGGGGAGGAAGACAGTGAAAGGAAACCAGATGTGTTCTCGGGTTCCAGACCGGGCCTAACTGAGTAACTATGACTCCTCTAAGGTAAGTGAACTGCATGGGCAGCGGTGCCACGACCAAAGACAACTTGGGGAGGAAAAGGTTTATTCAGCTTTCATATCCAGAGTCCGAATCCACTGAGGGGAACTAAGGAAGGATTCGGGAGCCGGAACTGAAGCAGAAGCCACTCTCAGGGGTGCTGCTTACTGAACCTCTCCTAAGTGCTTGACTCATCTTGGTTTCTTTTTCCACCCAGGACCGCCTTCCCAGAGACAACATGACCCACAGTAGGCTGGGCTCTCCCCAATCTTCATGGATGAATCAAGAAAATGCTCCACTGGTCAGACTACAGGAGGCATTTTCTCAGTCAAGTTTCCCTCTCCTCAAATGACTACAACTTTTGACAAGTTGACAAAAAACCCTAACCAGGCAGGGCAGGTGATGATCAGAAGCATCCGCCTCCATCAGAGGAGCCAGGACGTCATTGGCTAAACCTGATGCATCTTCACAGACCGGCAATATTACATTTGTGTTTACAGAAGAAGAAAGGTCATTAGACTGTTGAGTTAACTTAGAACATAATTTAGTAAGACCTTAACATAGATAGATAGATAGATAGATAGATAGATAGATAGATAGATAGATAGATAGATAGATAGATAGATAGAGATAGATAGAGATAGATAGATAGATAGATAGATAGATAGATAGATAGATAGACAGATAGACAGACAGACAGGCAGTCAGACAGGACATGTCGAGGGACAGAAAAACCTGTGCTGTTTTCACTCAAGACTGTCTGGCAAAGTAGTAAAAAAATATTCACTTTATCAAAAATCGATCCTGGAATAAATATCTTTTCAATGTTATAAGTAATGTAATATATGCAGTAATGGGTCTTTCTGTCTGTGCGTGGTATGTGGCTGTGCTAAGGAGTAGGGACACATAGGACTGTTTGCTTAGGAGCCCAACAAGCTGCCTTTTCACGGTGTATCACTTTTAATTGAAAGGATGACTGACAAATTACGGTCATTCAAATGTGGGCCTTTGGCAGACTGTTTCTTGGAAATGAACAGAGTCAAGTTGATACTTCAAGGAAAAGCTGACAGTATTTTTAGCCAGTGATAAGATTCATGCTTTCAAGTAACCATTAAAATTTTGGAAAACTTGTTTGCTACACTATGAACTTGACAGATTCCCAATACCATACTTAAAGACTTTCCAGACAGCATTCCTGGGGATATAAATAATTGTTGCATTTACAATAAGATGTATCAACGTTTTATAGTTCTATATAACTCAGGGAGTTCATATTTCTGGAATGTCCAGTGGTGATGTTATGTGCGTGACAACCCAGTCAAAACACAAGACAGCTCAGTGGATTTAGATAGAGCAGACATGAAAAGTTTGTTGTGATGTTTTCATTCAGCACTGCAGGACCTTGGTGTGGTCCAGAGATGGTCACGTTGCTTGCAAAGGTGGTGCTGTGTCTGTATGACGGCAGCTCTTCCTCCCTAGCCTGATGCATAGAGTGAACCCATCAACAATCGAGGACCCAGTGGTCCTCTAGGAAGTCAGACACCTCGGACTGACAGAGGTATACAAAACACCACTTACTTCACGCACTCTCTTTGGGAAAAATACATATTTTCATTATAAATGTGGTTTTTCTATAATTAGCATGTCCTGAGTTAGAGCTGTTATTCTTAGCAATAGAAATATTTAATATCTCTATTTTAATCTCTAACATATACGTAATTCTTTGGGGCCCTCATGAACTTCCTAAAGCTTGAGAACCAGCGTTTTCGCGATGCTCGCCCTGGGTCATATGATCTGTACCTGCAGCTCTGTAGAAGCGCTGCTCACACCACATCCACCAGCATGGATTGTCTCAGCAAGGCAATAACAGAATGGAAATGCTGAGATGCAGAAGGCAAGCAGCCCGAACACTACCACATTTACAAATTTCACAGACAGGAAGAATGCAAATGAAATAATAAACTGAAATTAAGGTAAAAGGGACCGTTGTCAAGGTTCCTGGTAAGAATACACCCAGACAGGATCAGCAGCACTGACATTTGTTAGACTGGATTTACCCTCAGCCTTTTTCATGGTGCATCATTACATATGTGTAAATTAGGCACGACTCTTGTAAAAAGCACCACACTAGAACTTTGTTTCTCCACAGGTGTCCCATATCTACAGGCGCATGTACACGTGTGTAAACATGCATGGGGAAGCCAGAAGTTGGTGCCAAATGTCTTCTATTGCTCTGAGGCAGGGTTTCTCGCTGAAGGTGGAGCTCACCAATTTGGCCAATGTAGCTATCCAGCTTGCCCAGAAGGTCCCATCTCTACCCTGCAAGTGCTGGCATTGCAGGTAGGCCACACCTGCTCGGTTTGTATGTGGGTGCTGAGGATTTGAACTGTGGATCCTCACACTTGAATGGCAAGCACTTTATCCACTGAGCCATCCTTGTAGGCCCTGCAGTAGAACTTTCTGGCTAATTATGCCGGAGGTGAAAGGAGGCAAGAAAGGAGGCAAACCTTTACAGAGGCACAAGTCCCCAGGAGCGCCCCTAGGGCAGGGTTCCCTCCTTGATGCTATCAGTAATGGGATTCAAAGCCATTCATCCTAAAGGCTTTTTCAACAGAGATCTCTCTGCTTTAAAAGGCGACCTCCTTCACAAGCCCCATACCCTCCATTCCCATTTTTATCACAGGGAAGTCCACACTTCCCAGCCAATTTCTGAGCTACACACACACACACACACACACACACCCCACATGGAGCCAGCACAATCTTAGGAGTCAGTTCTCACCATCCTCGCCCTGCCTTCTGTCATTCCATTTGGACCCACTAATTCTGCAACACCCTTCTTTTAGTGGCCCCTTATTATTCTGGGTTGGCTGCTGTCATTTCTTCTACTTAGAATGTCCTCTATCCTCAGCATCTAAATGGCTGCTTCAGATGCTACCCTGCCAGAGTCTTTTACCTGCCACTCTTAGACTGTGTCCCCATAAATATCTACACATCAAAGTCATAAAAATATCGTCCCATACAAAGTCACAGAGTATTGTCCCATGGTTGTTAAAATGTCTACTCGTATGTGTCTGCTGACTGCATAAAGAACTGTGGCAGGACGAATGTGTCCGAGTTCTGTGCTTACGTCCATGCCACTAACATGAGGAGTAGTAGAACATGGGGACTTAGCTCCCACAGGATTTCAAAGCCCAGCTCCACATTGCCAGCGACCATACATCCAAACTCCTAAAGACTAACAGCTCAGTTACTGAAAGAGGTGTCCCCAGGGAAAGAACAAGTTCCGGTTCTACACTGACAGTAGAAGGTCACGGGAGCAGCATCTCCTTTATAGAACTCTTCTTCATGAACAAGATTATTTTAGAGTTTAGTACTTCTTGCTTCTGTGCCCCCAAACTAATAGAAATCTTTAGAAATCCACTCCTGACAGACAAGTTAAGCCGATTTCTCCATACACACAGGGTTTACTCAATGTTGGACAGTTTTTGGAGGGGGAGGGAGAGGTTTTGTTTTTGTCTACATATTGACTGATTGACTCATTGATTTGAACTCATAATCCTCCTGCCTCAGCCTCTCAAGACCTAGATCACAGGCGTATGTCATCGTTGCACCCATTGGAACGGGTTCTGTTGTTTGCTTTTGTTATTCAATACCACACACACACACACACACACACACACACACACACACACACACACACTGTCTCTCTCTTTCTTTCCTTGTTGTTTTCCAAGACAGGGCCACTCTATGTAACCCTGGCTGTCCTGAAACTGTCTCCTTAGTCCAAGCTGGACTTAGAGACCTGCCTGTCTCTGCCTCCCCAGTGCTGGGATCAAAGGTGCCTCCCACCATTGCTGAAAACTTTCCATTTAAGCAGACGAAACTTAACTGGAACATTTTTCTGCCCAGCAACTCGTTAACTTATGAAAACGACTTTCAAGCCGAACTTGGGAAATCCTTCCCCATCTCTTTCTCTGTCCACAGGTGCCCCACACTACTCTCCATACTCCACTCCAATCCCCTGTGTAAACACTTCCTTTCTGGACCAAAGGAAGCAATGTTCAAGAAAAGCCGCAGTTACACAGACGATGACTCTGAGAACATCACCCCTGTCGCACCCAACAGTTCTTCATGCCTTCAGCTGTAGATGCCACACATGATTTTGACCCGCCCCCACTCCTCTCTCTAGATAAGACAACACTCCAGACTGACTCAGTAATTAATTCCTCAGATGATGACTTCGAGAGTCTACGACAATCTTTGTGCCTCCCTTCTGGTGAGTGTTTTATCATCACCTTTAAATCCGAGCATCCAATCTGGATTCAATATTGCAGATGTGAGTCCAGGCACTGACAAGAGTGACGTAGCCACCCTGGTTTTGAAAGCAGCCCTTAAATCCCGCAAGGCAGCTCTGTGTGCAGAGCCATCCACATTTCAACCAGAGGCTGGGTTCTAAGTATTATTTCTTGATTACAGTGGAGATGGGAGCTGGGAGAAGGGAACGTAACGCATTTTAAACATTTATATCTAGCGTTAATTAGTTATATTAAGTGTGTGCTGCTTTTTTCATTAGAAGCCAATACAAGGGGCAGGAGACACCGTTCGGCGGTTAGATGCACTTGTTGCTTTTGCAGAGGACCTAGATTCAGTCCCCAGCATACACCAGGAGCCTCACAACCAACCATCTGTAATTCCAGTGCCAGGGGAGCTGAGGCGTTCTTTTGACCTCTGTGGGTTACTCTCTGTGCAATCACACAGAGCACATACATACATGAGGGCAAACTATTCCAACATATTAAATAAAGCTCTAAAGTAATAGGTTGAAAGGGGTGGGGTTCGGTGGCAGAACACATGCTGGGGTGCACAAATCCTGGGTTCTACCTCCAGCACTAATCCCCCCAAAACCAATACAGTTAATAAAAGTACATCCACATGTCTTCCCATCGCTCTCCAAACCCCTGGACCGCCCTCGGCAATCCCTCCTGGCGGGTGGCTGAGCCAGCCTCCTCATCCAGTCAAGATCTCTGTTTCAGAGACAGATCGCTTTCTGTTTGTTTTATTCATTCACTCGACATGTCTTCATCTCATCAAAGTTTTCTCAGGTTGCAGTTTTAGGAAGACCATAGGATTTCTACCTAAACACGTGTAAACTGGGCGTGATGGGGCAGAGGATGATCCCAGCATGAGAGATGCAGAAGCAGGGAGATTGTGAGTTCAAGGCCAGTCTGGACTATATAGCCAGCCAGTATCTCAAAAACAAAGACAAACACCCCTGACCCCACAAATGCCTGAGCCCCAGCTGTAACCAAGCAATCTAATTACCCAAACATGGCTTTGGAGTGGTGAAGTCTCTCCTTCCCTATAATGTGATCCCTCTCGTCCTAAGGTCAGTAAGTTCTTAGTTGAAGTTTTTCTGGGTGGAGACATGAAACACAGTTCAGTAACACGTTTTGGAGTATATGTCTCCCTAACAGCGCTCCCTCCCACATACAGCTCTGGTTCCTGTTCTAAAGGCCTGCTGGACAGCTGGAGGAACCAAACCAGGGCAGAAGAGAAGTCTAGTTCTAGCCCACCCCAGAGGCAGCGCCCGCTCTAGGGAGCACAGGAGTCAGGCCCCCCAATGCACTGCCTACCACTTTGTCTAATGTCAAAAGCCTATATCTAGGATCTTCAAGGAAAGAATGTCATCAGTGACAGTTTTCAGAATCCATGCAAATCCAAGAACTCCATCATCTGAGCTGGGGCGAAGGTGCCAAGATGACTTAAACAGTGAGACCCAGGAAGGTGTCACAGCCCTCAGCCACTCTACACTCAGCAGTGTCCTGCCCATGTCAGTGCTGATGCTTGAGCTGCTAGGGGAAGCTGCTCTCCTCCACGTGCTTCATATGCAGATGGCCCCAGGGAACCAAAGGCATACCATAAACAAAATGTTAGCCTAGCATAGTATTAGTACAAGATGGGATTACGGAAGCAGCACAGAAGTTCACTCTCCCAAGGCCTCGGAGCCCATGAGAAGTCTGGGTGGGAAGAAGAGTGAGAAGACCAGTCTGTGGGTGGGGTAGACACTTGTGAATCTGTTCTTCTGACCAGCATCAGTTCTTCTCCAGGTCTTTGTTTTCCAGCCTGGACAAGCTGGAGCCAATTACTCAAGCCCTGGTTTTAAGAGCTAACAAAGTATGGTCACTAACCTGTCTGGGCCCAGCATCTCATGTCCTGGTGGCTGGGATGACATCACCCCAGAGTGGGATAGTCCTGGCTAATTCAGGAATCCTCCACTCTGGTTCTTCACTCAGATGTCTGGGGAATTTAATTTTAAAAAGGTTACCTCTAAGCCAACTGAATTAAGTCTGGTGGTGTTTGTGTCTTCAAGACACCCCCATCTGAGGCACAGCCACACATGAGAACTATTGAGCCACCCAGAAACTGATCAGTGATCAGAAACTGAAGGGCAAGCAAGATTTTCCAAGCATGGTATGAGAAATCCCTGAGTTCCTCAACTAGAATCAGTACATAATTCAGGTGTGTGCATACCGTCAGCATGTACTATGTGCACAGTACATGCATATAAAAAAACCCATGTGTAGAAGCTTATGCAGTTCCCTTAGAACCTGTTTCAATCATGGATAAGTGAGGAAAACAAGACAGAACCACTTGCTACTGTCAGAGCTAAAATGTGGCACAGCCAGGCCCTGAACCCCTGCCTCGCACTGCTTCTTGAACTCCACCCTGCAATATGGTTCTCGGAACCCTTTGACACGGTGCTCAATTAAAAGATCAGAAAATGCTTCAGAACACAGAACAGTCTCTCGTCCAAATGCCTTCAGGGATGGCGAGGGAAGAGCCTTGGGGGAGGTGGGCAGGTGTACGTGCATATGGGGACATGGTGGCCAAGTTGCAGGAATTGTGGCAGGCTGATGAACCCGTGCCCAGGAAAGGGGACAGCCCCACTGACTGCAGCAGATTGCAGCCATGTGGTGAGGTAGGCCAGTGCTGCTTGCTCTTCCAAGTGTTCAAAAGAAGCTGGAAGTGTGTGTGTGTGTGTGTGTGTGTGTGTGTGTGTGTGTGTGTGTGTGTAAAACCTCCAATTTCCAAAATTCTGTCTGAAGTAAACATTGTGCAGGGCAGAACACGCTACTATGACGCCTGTCTGTGACCTTTGACACGAACAACCATGCAACAGACACACACCCTTCAAGACTTTATTTAAGGTCCGTGGGAATACGCTCCCTTAGACGGGCTCCCTGTGATTAGAAACAGCAGACTGTGTGTTCATAGACCCTGAACTATGACCCAAACGACATATGGAAAACCCAGTGTCAATTTCCTCTCGGTCATTTTAATCCAGGCATTGCCTGTTGAATGAATGACTAACAGACCTTCATTAAACGCCTCTCCTCCCCTCAGTTTCGCTGGAGGTCACTGTAAGAGGATTCATTGTCCTTACCTCTGAGTAAAGACCTGTCATAATTCATATGGTTATTACACAACTTAGATATGATTTCTGCCAAATCACACATACAAAGGAACTCATTCCTTTAACGACAGCCTATTATAACATTGTTGGCCTGCAGAATAAGTGTTAGTCAAGCCCTACAATAATAGCTTCGTAAATGAACTTTACCATATTATATTGTTACTACTCACCCCACTAATGAGCTCTATGAAAAAAAATAGAAATTAAAAACACTGAAACCATCATAAAGCTTGAGATCAGAATGTTAGTCTAATCACAACCTAAGCATACAAATACATTTTGTATACTTAAGTATATGTTCCATTCTTTCTGTGTCAGGCACTAATTAGGCATGACTTTGTATATGCACACAATACTCACATGTATTTAAGCGATCCTAATGCCCACTCTGAAGATACAGAAATGGATAACAGAGAAGGTAAGTCATTGGTCCAAGGTCACACAGCTTGCCAGTGGCAGAGCTGGGATCTGAACCACCCCACACAAGAGGTTGCACATTTCACCACTACCCTGTCAACTTCAGAAGCACATGAGACCTTTGTTTTTACTTACATAGTAGACAGCAAAAGGAAAAGAGGCCAAGTCGCTGGGGATATTTTCTCCATCTCATTACAAAAGAAGAGCTTTTTAAAATCCACCACCAGACTCCTTAACTTGAGAAAAATCTATCATCCTCCACAAGTACAGTAGCTGCTTCAAAGGCTCGGATAAAGTTGAGTACGACTGATCAATCGTGTAAAAGATCGTTTTCCCCTGGCCTTCCTGAGTCCCCTTTGAAGGCCAACTCCTTCAGAGCACTCCAAACAATTCACCCTGAGATCCACACCTCTCTCTCACCTTGCTTTTGCTCCCTCACACCCTGCTTCTAATGGGGTCTAACTTTTCTGACCTATGAAGGAATTAACAGAAAAAGACTGAGTTTATCAGGGTTTGGTTTCACATGCTAGGCCTGTTGATCTATTCCTTTCTGGTAGAGAGAACTTGGCTGAGTTTGGTTTTCCTGGGCCAGCACTAGGAGCTGAACCCAGGACCTCATGCACGGTAGGCAAACAGTCTACTACTGAGCCACATCTTTCAATGGCTGAGTTTTCTTCAAAATACAGGCAAAGACCACTTGGTCATGTAAAAACCACAGAGGCAGAACTTTGGTGAGAAAGGCTGCTTTTTGTTTGTTTGTTTGTTTGTTTGTTGTTGTTGTTGTTGTTTTTATATAGTATAGAATAGTTTATTCAGGGCATGGGGAGGGAGTTGAGAGGATGGTAGAGACAGAGAGAGAAAGAGGAGAGACCGTTGTTTTTTTAATTATAAGGGACTGGACAGTCCTCTTTAGGCATGTAGAGTCCCCTTGCATTTAATATAACCCTGGGTCTCCTCGAATTTATTTACTATAACCCTAGGTCACTATTTGAAAAGTAGAGTTGCTAATGGCCACATTCTGACCTCAGGCAATGGGTGGGTCTCACTGTGCACTTCATAAAGTTGACCACAGTACAGTATGTGTGTGTGTGTGTGTGTGTGTGTGTGTGTGTGTGTGTGTGTGTACGCGCGCGCATGCACACGCGCCACGAATCTGACTCTTAGAATGTAAACAAACAGTAATATACAACATGTGACTTAAGATTAGCATCAAGCCAGAGCTGGATTTTAACCTATGAAGCTCTCTTGGGTCTGCATCCGTTCTATCCAAGTTGGGTCAGTGGAGGGCACAAGAGCCATCAGACAGGCCCCCACTTTGGCACCTACTCATACACTGTCTTACAGTATCATAAAAAACATAATTTTCAGACAGAGGGTAGAAATACCAAACTTACTCTTCAACAGACAGGAGATAGAGGCTAGGAACCTCAGCCTGCGAAGCAGTCTCAGCGTCTGCAAGGTCTGTGCTTTGCACATTATTTTCTTATGAAATATGACAGGAGACATCTCGGTTACTATGAAGCGTTTTGTACACTTCGCCCTCGACAGTATGAATTACGCCTGCCAAAGGAGGAGGCAGGAAAGACTGGGTGGAAGGGGGCAAGAGCAACAGTCACAAGGTTGGCCCCAAAATGGGATTTTAAAGGTACATGACCGAGGCCAAAATAAGTAACGAAGTCAAAAGAATGCATGGGCCTGCACTCAAGTGTGCCTGAGCGCATGTACACACACACACACAAGCACGTGCACATACATATACATACATACATATATACACACACATGCATACACACACTCGCATGCGCGCGCGCGCACACACACACACACACACACACACACACACACACCCCTCTTACCATAACTAGGCCCTGGATTTATTTCCAATAAGTAAAAACCAAAAATCTACTCCTTTACCACAAGGCCCACAGCCTAGTAAATTCTCATGCTAAAAATCCTTTAACATCCCCCAAAGTCCCATTCTGTAGGTCATACGTGCACTCACTATCTTGGTCTGCAGCCAATCTGATTAAATTACAGAAAAATTACTAATACATCATCAGAATAGGAAGATCAACACCAGCTTGTTTTGTTGCTTTTGCCTCTCGGATCCTAAAACTCCACTAGGGATCTGAAAATGAAGAATGGGGGAAGGGCTGCTTCAAATGAGGGATAAAGCATTATTAACCTCGCTGCAGTAACATGGCGCCATTTGAGCCCTGCTGATGGCCTTGGTGACCAGTCAGAGCCACTAAACAAATGTCACACAGTGCAGCAATGTGGGCACCGCCATTCTTTCCAGCAGACCCTGGGCTATAGTCTGAATCTTTACATCCTATATTCCTATACTGGAACTTCATCCCGGTCTGATGGTATCAGGAGGAAGGTCTCACCAGGGTGAGTAGGTCACAGGGCAGAACCATGATGAAAGACGCCCCAGGCAACTTAGTCACCCCTCCACTGTGTGAGTACACCTGAAGACAGCGGGGTCAGAAGAGAGATGGGAGTCTTTACTACATAGCACTGAATCTGTGGTCATCTTGACTTTGAACTTTTCAACCTCAATGGCTATGAGAAAAAAAAAAATGCGTTGTCTAATAAAGCACCTGGCCAAAAGCATCTTGTTACAGCAATCTCAATTAACTGGGACACTGGCTCATCCAATTGACAAGTGACTGAACAGAGCTGGTAGCACAAGAGGACAGAACTTTTCCCATGTTCTGAAACTTCATGTGTGCAGACACAACCTAAGTCCAAAGTTCTGGGATTACCAAGTAAACTGCTTTGCCAGCCCCGGCCAGCACCACCTATTTCTAATACAGCTTTTTCTACAAATCCGTGTGGACAGTAGTTAATAAGACTCTTTAAACAACTTTTTAAAACAGCTTTGACCCCAGGGACCTGCCTGGGTATCCCAGCACACACTCTCCTTGGAGCACACAACTGTCCGTCTGAGTTTTGCATATCTCCCCAAGTGGAGATCGTCTCAAAAGCTCCCTCGAACCCCTCTGACAGAGACCATTCAAAGATCCTCCACTATGAAATGTGCAGCGGCACTCAGGCAAGCAGAAAGCTGTCCAATTTAGACTTCTCCAGCATGATTTATTAACACTTTGTGGAGAGACTTGTCAACTCACACCAGCTGTGTCGTCTTGAGAGCGAGATGGCAGCACAGATAAATTAAAAATCAATTTTTTTATTAGAAACTATTTTGAAGCATTAGAGGGGATGTGATTTTTGAACCGTCTTCTGTATTTTCACAGGAAGCTGTTGCGATCATCCCTTATGGTCCCAGGGATGCATGATGCTCTTTTTGGGAGCAGGTACCAGTGATCCCCAAAATCATTACATTTATCAGAATCATTAGACCTGCCTGACAAGCTCTGAAAAGTCTGCTACTTCAGGCTGAATGTTTTCCCATGGGTTAGTCAGGACATAGTGCTTGGTCACTGCAAAAATTAGTAAGAAATAAAAGCAGAACACACACACACACACACACACACACACACACACACACACACGGGTGGGGGTAGGGGGGGGGTCATGAAAGCATAAACAAAGAATCCAGTCGCTGTCTGGTCAATCTGGTCAGTTTGCTTCCTGGTTTTGCTGGAGAGAAGAGTTTGCTAACGTTTTGTTAATGAACGTTAACCTGCTCTAACCTGCTCTGATCTGACCCATGGCTGAGTGAGAACACTGGACTGAGAAAGGACCGTCTTACTAACTTTCCCTCGTGCTTCCTCTGGGGAGTAGGTATCAGGCAAATTCCCACTGATAACTTTAATAGAATCCAAGCCCATATGCGCGTATGGCTGAATTGATGCTAATGGTGAAATTTTAAAGTGCTGATTGCCATGGGTTACGGACATACAGATACAGTAAATGCATTAAAACAACCTTCCTGAACCCATCCCTCTTAGCCTCATGATCCTAAACACAGTGTTTGAAAGGCCCAGGCCTGCCACAGAGCCCCGGAGTCAGCCTCCCTTTCTTAGGCTGACAGACCCTTCTTAGGTTACCCTCTTTGGGATCCTGATGAAGACAAGTGCCTGCTTCAGCTCAAAGAACCTCTAGGCTGGACTTTATTAATGAAAGAACTTTTGTGGAAGAGCCACCAACAGCAGTTGAGTCACATTTTTAAGTCCCAAAATGAAAATTACTGCATTAAGCCAAGAAACAGGGGCCTTAATTTTGAATAATAATTTTAAACCTACCTTTCAAGGTTTAACTTCCTTGGCTGGGTGGGACTTCCGAAAGATACTACAGACCCTCTCTATGACATGTAAATAGGACTACTTTATCTTCACAGGACACACTACCTTTTTCTAGTACAGATGAGACGTCCCATGTAGCACAAATACGACACACATGTGCGAACACACACACACACACACACACACACACACACACATACTCCCCTCCTCCCCTTACTTTTGAGGCCCAGGAGGAAATGACTGTAGAATTTTAAATCAGAAACCCAAAGCTAAGGTTAGTAGTGTCAGGTTAAAGGCTCGCCCATCTCCAAAGCTAATTCGGTTCTGAACAGTCCCAGGGGTGTCTAGCTGAACAGAAGGAGCTAGGAAACCCTAGCAGGCCGGAGCCCAGCCTGGGGAATTGCTAGTACTGTGTGCCAGGAGCCAAGGCTCACCCCAGACTTGGTATCAGATAATACCAAGTGCTCGCCTGGATTTCCAGGACTAATCCACTCTAGGGTGGACTATCCAGGTTCCCCAGTGTCTGTACTGTGGGAAGACAGTGGGCTTTGCAGGGCCAGACTGTTCCTAGATAGTATTGTCTAATGTAAGAAATAGACTCCACTCATAGACAACATCTGTATGTGGTAACGGTGTCCCATTGCTAGGAGTGCAAGGGCCAAGGTTGCTGGTGAAAATGGAAAGTATTTCAACTGTTCTACAAATTCAAACAGTAAGAGAGAGAGAGAGAGAGAGAGAGAGAGAGAGAGAGTGTGTGTGTGTGTGTGTGTGTGTGTGTGTGTGTGCGCACATGCTGCACTTCTTAATGTTTACAGGTTCTATCAATTCTTAAATCAACACATCAATAGTGGCTTTAATAACTTCTGCATTTACTCAAAAAGGTCCTTTTGCCTTATAAGCAATTTAAATTTCCCCAGTTCATTCATTAAACCACCTCCTTGCCTAACCTAAAAAAACATCACTGTGGGGGCGGGGGGGGGGAGGTAGCGATTTTTAGGATTGTCTCTAATACTAACAGGCACCTTTAATCCAAAGACTCGACTGTATTTTAACCTTGATACAGCAGGGTTCTCCCAGGGAAGGAGCCCTTTCCCACACAGGAATTAAAAAAAAATAGTTCAGTATTGAAAACTAGACCATAAATCTACAACTCTATTCTGTACTAAACGGAAATTAACATTCATTTCCCCCCAAATCAGTATGCCTTATGTCTGTATATCATTTTCAAGTCTCTAGGATCCTCACTGAGCTCTTAGCTAGCCCTGGGTTACTATGACTGACTTGGAAAATACCCCATTTGCCCAGAAATTGCTCTTAGTCAAAATGTAAATTGCTTATAAAACATGTGTAAACCTCGCTTAGAAAAGGCAGCACAAATGCACACAAAAAATCCATTCAATGCAAAAAGAGGTGGAAACGCTTTACAAATTAAGGCATCCCTTAAAAAGAAGGGGGGAGGGGTGAAGGCAGGAACGTTTACTGTGCTTCCAAAAGTAAATTGCTTCTTACTTAGGTTAAAGTGGCTTAATGTGACTGCAAGAGGGAGGCGATTTTTTTTTTTTAAGTAGATAACAGTATTCAATCTCAGGACGAGTAGGGAGCCCACTCTCAAAATAAAACTTCATCAACAGGCAGCAACCCGCGGGAGAGGCCCACCAGACACCGGAGCTAAAATGGAGCCTGAATTTCCTCTCAGACAGAGGGTAGTCGCAGGAGGTCAGGGTCAAGGTCACCGGCAGGGCAGGCTGCAGCTGCCCGACTGCACTGCACACCACGGGAGGGGCGGCGTTCCAGTCGTCTCAGCCGAAACTGATAAATCCCTTCTCTCCCACCCTCCCTCTAACCCCGCCAACATTTTTTTTTAAAGCAGGGGGAGAAGAGAAGAAAGGGAAATGACCAAGTAACCTCACCGCCCTGGTTTTCGCATACAAGCTCATCAGCTGCCAAAGTTGCCATCTAAGGGCAAGTTCGCAGAGAACACTGAAGCCCATTTTGTGCGAGCAGGGCAAGCCTCCCGCGGTGGCGCCCGCCCGGGACACCAGCCTCCCCCCCCCTCGCTGCCCACGCGCGTCCGAGCAAGAGGGAAGCCCGGCCCGGCCATGTGCACGCACACTTCCACCAACTGCTGCGAGTTTTCTGTGAATCGCAGCGCGGAGCCTCCCGCCTTGCCCGCCCCGACTGCGCCGCCTTCTCCTCCTCCTCCTCGCACAAAATTTTCCTACACTCGCAGCCGCCTGCGAGTGATTTTATGTGCATATATATTACATATGTGATATTATCCTCAGAACCTCTAGCGGGCAGGCGAAGAAAGGACTGCACCGGGGCATTTTTTTTTTTTTTTTTCTTTCTCTCTCCCTAAAGGAAGGGGAAAAAAGCACAACCCTAGCCCTGTGAGTCGACTCCTTGCATACCGGGAAGGGGGAAGAAAAGAGGAATGTTTGCGGAGCAGACTGCCCGTGCGTGCCCTTGCTCGCCACTCCCGGTGCCACCGCGCCCGCCCGGGCCGCAGCAGCCCCGTGGCCCCTTCGCGTGGGCACCGCCGCGGAGATTTCGCGAGGGGGAGATCGATCGCGCTCGCCCGTCTGCGGCGGAAACACACACGCTCACATACAACCGAGACACCATAACCTTAACCCTTCCCCCACCCTCCGTGAACTTCAGGTGACCGACCACGTCGGCCTGACACCCGCGCGGGCGGGCGGGCGCTCCGGCTCCGCTCCTGCCCCCAGCCCGGGTTTTGCAGGATCGGGCTCCGAGCAGCGCCAAGCCGCCCAGGAGAGGGGAGTGGAGCAGGGGGGGCGGAAGGGGGGGAAGAGGAGAAACTGACCCTCCGTCTCCCCCGACCCCTCCCTCCGGCGCCTCCCGCGTCCCCTCCTCCCGCCACCCCGCCCCACGCCTTCTCCCCTGCCCCCTCTCCCCTGCATTCAAGGAGCCCAGCGGCCCCGGGGGGGATATTTTTAGTTGCTTCTTTCTCCTTCACTTTTAGCTTCAGCAGCATCTCGGAACACTCCGAGCGGAGAGAGCTTGGGGGGGGGGCGAGGGGGGAGCCCGAGAGGGAGTGGGGGAAAAGTTAAGAGTCTCGCAAAGAAAAGCGGGAGGGCGGCGCGGAGGGACCCGAGGCGCGGGTGGAGGAGGGGACGGGGACCCGGCCGCTCAGCCCGGCGCGAGTCTCCAGTTGGCGTGTGTGGCTAGGGCCAGGAGGACTGGGATGCACTTTAGTCGCGGACTCTGCTCGGGCTGGCCGGGGAGGGGGGTCTGCGAGCCCGCGTCGCCCCGGCTCCGTCTGCTCCGCCTGACCCCGCATTTTATTGCGGCCGGGAGCCCTGCTCCGCCCTCCCCTCGGCTCTGCAGGGACCTCGCGCGCCGCGCGCCGCCCTGGCTGCCTCGCCTCAGCCTCGGCGCGGCTCCCGCACCCCACATCCGCTCGGCTGCCCGGCCTCGCCCCCCGATCGGCCGCCCGCGCCCCCCGGCGCCCCCACACCCTCCTCGACCGCCCCTGGCTCCCCCTCCGCCGCCGCCTCCACCTCCGCCTCCAGCTCTAGCCGCCCGCGGCTCCGGGGCCGACCCACCCCGGCGCAACCTTTAGCCGGAGACCGACCTCTCCGGTCCCCAGCCCGGCGGGCGGCCGCGAGCCCTCGCCCTGACACCCCCCAATCGCCATGTCACGGCCTCGGCCCGGCGCGCGCCCCAACCCCGCACCCCCGTGCACCGGGATCCACACGGAATTTCTTATTTTTTTTTCAAGATTGCAACCTCTCCCACCTCCCCCCACCCGCGACAAAAACCCGGCATCCACACTACTCCCCTCCTCCCTCCTCTCGCCCCCTCCCCCGCAACCCGGAGTGAGGAGGGGGAGGGAAAGGGGGGAAAAGCCCGATCTCAAGGAAAAAAAAGAGGGGGGCGAGCGAAAGAAAGAAAAAGAGAGAGAGAGAGAATAGAAAGGGCACGGGGCTGATCATCACCAACATGGCTGCCTCGGCATAGACCTAAACGAGGAGTAACCCTGGCTGTGTCTTTGTCAGTTTCACCTCTGTAACCCTAAACTAATGCAGAAAACAACGGCGGAGGCTGCGGAGGGGAAAGAGGAGAGGGAGGGCGAGAAAATGGCACGGGAGGAGGTGGAGAAGGGATGACTTACGTGAGGGAAGGCGCTTGGGCTGCTCCTGCTTCCTCCTGGGCATTTTCCCCCTTTTCTCACATTCTCCTCCTTGGTTAATGTGAGATCAAATAAACCCCCGTGGGGGCAGACAGGCAGACACTGGCAGGAGCGGGGAGGTAGTTGGGGGGCGGGCAGGGGGAAACCCCTTCTCTCCGGTGTGTTTCCTGGAGCCAGAAGAGGGGTTTTCTTCTTTTCTTTCCTTTCTTTCTTTCTTTTTTTTTTTTTCCTTTTTTTAAAAAAAAATTTTTTTTTTGGTCGTGCACCTGGCTTGTCCCCGAGCGTAATATTCTTCAATGGAAACGGATCTAATAGGTGTGAGTGTGTGTGTGTCCTGTGCTCGCGTGTGATGGGAGGTATAAATAAATGAGCGCCGGTGCGGCGGTGTCTATGGCCGCGCGCTGTGTCTCCGAGCCCCTAACACTAATGTCGGGATCAAAGGGCAGCGGCGGCGGCAGCACAGCTCGCAGCTCGCTCTCTCGCTCTCCTCTCGCGCTCTCTCTCTCTGTCACACACACACTCACACACACACACACACACAGAGGCACAGACTGAGGGAAAGAGCGAGAGCTAGACACACGCGCGCACACACACACACACACACACACACACACACACACACACACACACACACACACACACTCAGCAAAGAGGAAGGTGCCCTAAGGCTCTCAGGGCGGACTCAGCCTCGCATTTACAACTGCTCTGTCTGGAAAGAATGGGGGGCGCGCGTGCGGGGGTGGGATGGACTTCTTCGAATTTATCCCGCTAGTCGCCCAATCAAGGGGGGGGGGTGGAAAAGTTACCCCCCCCCGCTCTTGAAACATTATTTTACAGATTTTTTTTTTTAAGGAAATAGGTTGCACTAACCACTTTCTTTTGTGTATTAAACTACGTTTGGTTCTGTGTAAAATTCCCCAGGCTTTTGTAACTGAAAGATTGACTCTCTCGCCCCATCACCTTGAGTCTGGAGGATAACAGACTCTCGCACACGATCTCGAAACAGCCCAATGAAAATAAATCTTTCAAAATAAAATAAAATAAAAATAAAAGATAGCATAGGGTAGGATCAGCGGATGGGTGGAATGGATGCACTAGTTTGGAGGGTCTGGTGGAGTTAACACTTGAAAATTCAGCCTAAACTAAAATTACAGGTCCTTAAGAAAGAGGGAAACTAAGATTAGGTCACCCGGAGGGTTGACTTGACTGCCAGGATATTCCTACAGTGCACACAGTGATCCTGACTTCTGTAATTCACTTTTCCCCACTCCTGGAACCCAGGTAGCTGAGGCTTACCCCCAAGCCGTTCTAGTGTGCGGTTTGAGCTCCTACAACAGTTTTCATTAAGCCACACACTTTCATTACTTCAGAAATCTCACATCCTGCTTCAAAGAGCCACATAAAGAGGAAAAACAGAAAAGGATGCGTCTCCTCACAAAAGATACTCGGCGAAGGGAACAGTTCTCTCTCTCTCTGACTGTAAGCCATGTGGATAGAAGTTCACTGGGAGGTTGTTAATGATTTAAAACTCCAAAATCTGCTACTATAATTGAAGTAAAAAAAAAATGGCCTGAAGAAGAGCTGTTTCATAAAACTCTTTTTGAGGGGAAACTTTGAACTTGGTGGAATACATTATATGTCATGAGTCAGAGCTAAAAAGAAAAAGGTGCATTATTTAAACTACATCTTCCCATTTGAGCTTAAAAAAACCTCGACTCATCAACCTATTATGTTAAATATTTTCCTACCAATTTTTAAATAGGTATTTTCATCGAAGAAGGCGGAGCATAGTGAAGACACAGAAGTTTAAAATGGCATTCTATCAGGTGACATGAGTGACTGATGAGACTTAGAAGTCTCCAGTGGTGTTAAGGACAGACACTTGGGGGGTTTGGTTACCTTTCCTTTTTAAATGACAATAGCTTTATACAGTTTTCACTAGGAAATTGTAAAGGAGACTGTGTCTCCCAAAAGATGGCTTTCATAGTGAATTCTCAAGATGAACCCCTTCTTGTTGATGCCTACCAACGTATTTGTCACCTCAAGATTGTGATGTTACTTGAAGCAGGCTAAAGTGCCGGCCGAAACAAGTGCCACATAAAACAATTAAGTTCAAACTGGAACATTAACCTGAAACCAATTCCAAAAAAAAAAAATGTTTTTAAATGATAGTTAAAATCAGACATGGTGACCAATGCCTTTGATCCTAACACTGAGGAGGCAGAGGCAGGCATGTCCTGGTCTAAGGCCAACTTGGTCTAAATAGCAAACTCCAGACTAGTCAGGACAACAAGTGAGACTCTGTTTCAAAACAAACAAACAAACAAACAAACAAACAAACACACAACAAAGGAAAAGAGGCAGTTAAATGTTCCTACGCTATGATTTGAAATAGCCTGTCTTTTCACTCAGATCAAGTCCTGTTTGCCAGGCTGTACCTCAGGCTTGTAGTTCGTCTGTCTGTTCCAGGCAGATTGCTGTGGGCTTGTCACACCTGAGGAGTGGTAAGGACATTGATCACGACACCGACCACAGCTTCCTCAGAACTTTTACCTAGGATATCAGGATCTCGGCTCCAAATGGACACAGCACCACCTTTTCCTGAAACTGCAATGGCCGTTCACAGTACTTAGTACACTGTAATTGAAAACACACTTTGGCCCTTCCTCCAAGCTGAGTACATTTCCTGCCACTTTTTAAAGGCATGCTGGCAAAAGCTGTCGACTTTTAATTATATAGGTATTCCATCGACAGCCAAAAGCATTTTAAATGGAATTTATCCATACCTCCACCTTTTTCCAAAAATTGTTTGAGGTAATACAAAACAGTGGGAAACAGAGATAAACAGGCTATTCTGGTTAAATCTCGTGTTGGTGTCTGAATGGCAGGCAACACGGTTTAAGGTCAATTTAACTACCCTTCATTGCTAGAATGCTAGACCAATCTAAATGTTAGGACGATAAATACTGGAGATCTCCATGACAAAACTCAAAATCAAAATTTGATAATACCCAAAAATTTGGGTGCATATACCCAGGAACAATCAGTTTGGATTCTTATCCAGCAGTAACATTAGACACAAATGTGTTTGAATCACTAGGCTTTTAAGACCGCGTATTTCTTAAAAAGCACAGGGTTCTCCCCAGCCCATCTCCATCAACTGTCAAAAGTGAGGTCTATTTAAATTCTTTAGAACTAAAGGCGTGCATTCCGGGATGGTTCCGAAATGCTGGCTTACAGTACAAATGCCATTTAAGGCCAAGAACTGCTAAAGGTGGGTAGACAGTGGGTCCGAAACCCGTAGAATAGTATACAGCCTGCATAGGGTCTCCAGGGTTAAAGGCATTTTTATAATGAAAACGACTTGACAGGGACAGACATTTACTGACATGCCCAATGGCCCAAGTCCTGTCTTTGACACTCGCTCGGTGGAACGAGAAAACCAACTTTCAGCAACATGTTCTCTGACCTCCACATGTGTACCGCCATGGCGTGGGCAACATCCCTCCCAGTAACATTAATTAATGATTTTTTTTTCTTTTCTTTTTTTCGGAGCTGGGGACCGAACCCAGGGCCTTGCACTTGCTAGGCAAGCGCCCTACCACTGAGCTAAATCCCCAACCCCAATTAATGATGTTTTTAAAGGTTTTGTAATGATATTAAGGTATTCTCTTCTCCACGATGGCAGTGGTACTGAGGCTAAGGAGGTGGGGGTAAAATGGTGATGCACTGGCACAGATCGAGGCAGGGTGCCACACTTCCCATTAGGCATTCTGTTTGTCATTGCATGCACTCAGGGAAAGCACAAAGGAAGACTCGCTTAAGGACATCCTTGATGGAGCAGTAAAAACGGTGAGGCTTACTAACTCTGATCCCCGAGACAGGACTTTTCCTTGTGACCCAGTAACGAATACAGAGGCCGCAACTGAAGTACGTCAGTTTCTGGGGGAAAAAAAATCACTCCTGAGATTGTTTGAAATAGTCTTCATTTTTTTGTGGGGCGTTATCTTTACTTGAAAAGAATGATTGGCAGAAAAACTTGGTATTTCTCAAAAAATAAAATTAAATTAAAAAAAAAAAAAAGAATGAGATGAGTTTGTAACTTCAAGGAAACGGGGCAGAGTATTTTCCTAGCAGTGGAAGCATTTGTACTTACAAGTAAAAATTCACATAACTTGTTTGTTACCGTGAACTTCAACGACTTCCTAACACCTCACTTGTATGTGATCCATGGTGACATTAATAAATGTGATTTTTTTTAAAAGTAGTGTCGACACTTTGAAAGGTCTGCCTAACTCAATTTAACTGACATATTGCAAATATTCAACACATAATGTTACTAAGTTGTGCTATCGTAGAAGACTCACTCAGAGTGAAACCCGGGTCAATGGATTTTAGTGCAATTATTTGACGAGATTATTAATATATTTCTCCCTTTTCTAACTACATATCTGTGTGAGGCTGTCTTCATGTAAATATTACTCTCCTTTTCTTTAGATTTTTTTTTACTTTTATTTTATTTTTATTGTAAATTTTGTGTGTTTGTGTGTGTGTGTGTGTGTGTGTGTGTGTGTGTGTGTGTTTCTAGGCATGCGTACATGTGCATGTAATGCCTGTGGAGACCAGAAGAGGGCGCTAGAAGCCCTGTTAGAGAGATCTAGAGTAATAAATTGTTGGGATCAACCTGAAGTGGGTGCTAGGAATCAAACTTATGTCCTCTGCCAGAGCAGTACGAGGTCTTAACTACTGGACCATCTTTACATAAATCTCCACCCCTTTAACTTATGTGTTTTACATTTTTAAAATAAATACATTGAAGCTGGGTGTGGTGGTGCAGACTTTTAATCCCAACACTCAGAAAGCAACAGGCCGATCTCTGGGTCTGAGACCAGCCTGATATGCATAAAGCATTCCAGGCCAACCAGAGCTCCACAGTGAGACTCTGCCTCAAAAGAAAAAAAGTATATAAATAAATACAAATGATAATAAAATAAATTTTATTTTATTTTTAATTTAATAAAATTAAATTATTAAATTGAAAATTTTTTAAAGATTTGTTTATTTTATTTATATGTGAGTACACCGTAGTTGGTCTTCATACACTTCAGAAGAGAGCATCCCGTTACAGATGGTTGTGAGCCACCATGTGGTTGCTGGGAATTGAACTCAGGACCTCTGGAAGAGCAGTCAGTGCTCCTAACCACTGAGCCATCTCTCCAGCCCCAAACTGAAATTTTTGAAAATTAAAATTTTTAATTAAAATATAATGTAATTTAATTTAATGGGGCGAGGCCATACAGAGTCTCCTGCATGCTATACAAATAGTCTGCCAGTGACTCACGTCCTCACCCTCTTCATGAACACCTTTAAGCAGAACAGTATTTGATAGCAGACAGAATGCCGATGCAGCTAGATGACCGAGGCTGTGCTGCACTGATCCAAACACTACAGAGGTAACTGAGATGTATTACACTAACTGATGTCCACCGATGCCCCTCTCGTCACAAAACGTTTTGAAAATCATAGGTTTTTTCATAAAGTGTGTGATGTACTGGTTTTATTAATTATAAATCACCAATCAATCATTTTTTCTAAATACTGGGGGTGGAAGGGGACAAGTAGACGTGGTAAACAGGGAGCGAGAGACAAAATGGGAGAATCAATCAAAACGACATACATCAGTGTCCCAGGAAACTTTACCCTGGATGTGAGTTTTAAAAAGAGGAGAAAAGAAGCAAAAAAGAGAAAAGAAGAAGAGCGGAGAGATCAACTCTGGTATTTGACTAAAAGAGGTGAGAACTGTACGACAGACATTTCTACAGTAAACGGTCATTTGAAATAAACTTCCAATTTTTTTCAGACTAAATAAATAAGCAAATCGCACCATAACTATCCATTTACTAACACGTTCCCGTTCGGCTATTGAGATGGTCGTTTCCAAGCTGTTTAGTAAGTATTGCTCACAGCGTTTTTTAAGAGTGCCTGTTACTCTTGCGGCCGGCTTGGGTTCAGTTCCCAGAGCCCCCATGGCTGTTCATAACCAGCTGCATGCAGGTCCTTGTGGGGGATCTGATGCCCTCTGCTGCCCTCAGACATGCATGCAGGCAAAACACCAATACTCACGAAAGAACATGAGGAAATATAAAAATTTTAAAATATCTATTGATCAAACGTAAAATACATAACTCCCCGTAAAAGTTCATAAAAGCAGGGAAAATACAATTTCAACGTTTAGAACGGTTTTTAGTAAGTAACACAGCAAATATCAACAGATACAATGAAACTAAAACTCAGACTTTTACTTTGCTTCCAAAGAGTCTGGTAACCTGTGCTCTGGAAATCAAGGTGCGATTAAAGAGAAAAAGAAAGGCTTGTATAGGGGTTGTAGTTCACATCCTGTGAGCCAAGCACAAGCTCCTGACCTACTTTGCCCCTGGAGCAGAGACACGGTCTGTGAACCCCATAAGTGGTTTCTCTGATACCTTCCTTTGGAGATGCAGGGAGCTGACCAGAATGTTCCACAAACCTCATGGAAACAGGCTTTTCCGTCGTTGAGAGAATCCCTACCCCAAGTGCAGGACTCCAGCCTGTTCCGGCTTCAGAGCTTTGAGGAATGTCCCAGCGGTAAGAGCTTCTCTCTTTCCCAGCACCTCAGCTATCTGCAGCAGGACTTGAGATAGAACACTCTTTGCCCTAAAAAGTGTAGCGAGTCTGACATTTTAAATAATGAACATCCCTCAGAGCAGAGCTCTAAGTTTGGCGCCTCTCCTGGCCTGGGCCTCACGTGCCATAAATCAGGATCTGGTGACGATGACCAGCCTTCCTTTTAAGAGCGGAGAGACATTTTTGTTCTAATCTGTGCTTAGGGAGTGGGGGTAGGCTGGGGCTAGCAAAGTTTGTTAGGGTTTAGATAAGCTGTATTTTCAGAAGTAATGGAAGGGGCCAGGGGTCTATCTTAGTGATAGGGAGCCTGTCTTGTATGTATGAGGCCACGGCCAAGTTAATGGTTAATAGTGATGGCAATGATGATGATGATGAAGATGATGAGGACAATAATAAATAAGCTGTTGTGAGTGTATGTGAGTGTGTTTGTGAGCAGCTCCATAACCCGACAGAGGAAACCATTTCCAGGTGTCTGAATTTTTAAATCTAAACACACAGTCTAAGACCCTTGCTTAAATGGTTCTTCAACTTAGCATCTTGGGAACACACCCAAGTATAGAGTCATAGTCATCTTCAGCGAATTTCGGACTTCTCCCTAGGTCCATCTCACCCTCTGACACTTGGGACCCTCGGGCCATCTCGTGTTTCTGATAATTGGAACACCAGTTTGAAACAGACTCTTACCCACAACTTCTAGCAATGTTGCTGCCTTTAGGCCCTTGTGATCGGGATGGGTAAAAATTCTCCTTGGAAGTTGCTCTCCATTTTCAGGTGCTTTAAACTGATTTGCCCAGTTCCCCACAAAACCACTACACATCCCTGTTACTGACCATTGAACCTCGGGCCTTCAGGGTGCCTGGCGAAAGCTCTAACCACCGAGCTGCATTCCAGGCCCGTCTGATTCTTTCATTGTTGCTGTTGTTATTTTGAAGCAGGGTCCCACTAAATAGCTCTGTGTGTCCAGGAACTCACTCTGTAGACCAGGCTGACCTTGAACTCACAGAGATTCTCTTCCTCCTGAGTGCCGGAATTAAAGTCAGGAACTACTACATGTGGCTTGTCTAATTTACTATACTTCTCAGCCTAGTAACCCAGGCACCTTGTGCCCAGCCTCAAATAACACTGTTGCCTCTTTGCAACCCCCGCTCCCTTGCATTGTAGATTCTCATGCAGCCCCCCTCATGCAACCATGCATGAGTGCTAACTGTGGTTCCCTGTCTCTATTGTGCCTCTTTCCCTCTGTCAAACTGGCTCCCCCTCCTTTCTGCCCACTATGGACACCTTGGACACCCTGACAAAGTTGTTATGCACTAAGAAATTTCATCTGTAGAAAATAGTACACACTCAGAAAACTACTACATATGGTCTGCTGCGATAAAATATCATGACAAAGGCAACTTATTAAAATGAAACTTTTAATTTGGGTCTTACAGTTTCTGAGGGCTAAAGTCCACGATGGCAGAGAAAATCTGTGACAGCAAGAATAGCCCAGAGCTTTCATCTTGATTGGCAGGTTGAAGGCGGAGAAAATGAGACAGACTAGGAATGGCAGGGTCTCTTGAAAGCCCTGAACCCACCCTACTCCACCCCCCAGTGACACACCTCCCTCAACAAGGCCACACCTCCTAATCCTTCCTAAACACTTCTACCAACTAAGGACCAAGTATTCAAACATACGAGCCCACGGTGGCCATTTTCATTCAAATCACCACACGTATTTTACATGTTTTGTAATTATTATTAAATATTAAGTATCACATATTTTGGTGATCAACAAGTGAAATGGAAATGAGATCTAGCCAAAAAGCTTTTTGTGGGTTTCCCTCATGTCTTAGTTTGCTATTGCTGAGATAAATACCATGACCAAAAGCAACTTCAGAAGAACATAGGCTTCCATGTTCCAATCACACTCCAACACAAAAGGAAACCAGAGCAAGGAAATCGGAAGCAGGAACTGGAGCGGAGGCCATGGAGGAACATGGATATGGAGAAAATGCTTGCTCAACCTGCTTTCTTATACAACTCAGGCTGCCTGCCCAAGGGCGGTACCACCTACAGTGGGCTGGGCCCTCTAAATCAATCACCAGTCAAGAAGAAAGAAACAAAGCAACAAACAAAGAAACAAAGAATAAAAAACAAAACAATCATCAGAACCAATTTGTGCACTATCTTCCCTGATGTTGTATTTGTTATCTACAGTTACCTCTCCTGGAAGTTTGGTTATTCTTGGCCGCTGGGAAGTACTACTATTAGGAGGTGAGAACTTTTTGGAATAGGTGTGGCCTGTGGGAGAATGTGCTCCTAGTGTGCATTTCCACCTGCTGTGGGAGACAATCTTCTCCTGGCTGCCCTTGGATCAAGATGCAGAACTCTCAGCTCCTTCTCTAGCACCATGTCTGCCTGGACACCGCCATGCTACTGCCATGACGATAATGTACTGAACCCCTGAACCTGCAAGCCAACCCCAATTAAACGTTAAGAGTTCCCTGGGTCATGGTTGTTGTGGTTTGCCCTGGGGTTATCTGTATTTTGATGCTAATTCCGCTGCCCCAAGGAAAGCTGTCTAGTCACATACTCAGGACTCAGATGACTTCACCAGAACCTTCTCCCCACTTAATTTGTAAAATACAGGTGGGGCCCAGTACAGGATAGAACAAGGCCTGTCATTGGACTAGAAGGAAGGATGGGCGGGAGAGAAGTTTGAGGGAAGAGGAGAGAGGAGGAGATGAGAGAGTAACCTCGGGACAACATGGAAGCTGACGTTAAGATTCCACGCTGTACCTTTACAGGTTGCTATGAATGTTCTTAAGGGATGGATGTGTACAGGGCTTTGTATGTTTAGGGGGGCAATTATATCTTATCAATTGGATCAGAGGTTATTGTGTTGGTCTTTCTTGTAGCAATTTAAGTGTAAGAGAACGTGCGGCGGCAGAGACACTGGGCTGCCTCGGAACTGGGATGTGTGTTTCTGGCAAGATATCTAGCAGTTATCTTGGGGCACTGTAGAGCAGGAAAAAAGCCTGGTTTATTTTTTATAGTTTTACAACAACACATGGTGTCTCTTCACAGCAATGAAACCCAAACTAAGACCCTCCAGCTCCAGACTCCCACTGTAGGTGGTGCCACCCCTGGGCAGCTGGCCTGGGTTGTATAAGAAAACCAACTGAGAAAGCCATCGAGAAAATGACGGTTAGCAGTATTCCTCTATGGCCTCAGCTTCAGGTCCTGCTTCAACCTCTGCCCATTTTTATTCTCAATTTGATTTTATCTTATATAGTCAAATACCTCATGGGAGAGAGGATCAACTACTTTGAAGCATCGTTGTGGCAGCCGAGTTTACCTATGCCCTTTATTAGGCTAGAGGTCCTCAAATATAAACGATGTATGTATGGTGTGCGTGTCTCAGTTAGGGTTCCACTGCTGTGAACAGATACCATGACCACGGCAACTCTTTTAAGGGCAGCATTCAATTGGGGCTGGCTTGCAGGTTCTAAGGTTTAGTCCATTATCATCATGGCAGGAGGCATGGCAGCATCCAGACAGGCATGGTGCAGGAGGAACTGAGAGTTCTACATCTTGTTCCAAAGACCAACAGGAGAACGCTGTCCTCCCCACATGGCTAGGAGGAGGGTCTCAAAGCCCACACCCACTTCCTCCAACAAGGCCACACCTACTCCTACAAGGCCACACCTCCCAATGGTGCCACTCCCTGGGCCAAGCATATTTAAACTACCACCATATATACATATATACATACACACATATGAGGAAGGATCAAAATTACACACACACATACACACACACACACACACACACACACACACACACACTCATGCTGCCGTGAGAGCTAACTACTTTGTGGGCAGAAGGAATCTTGCAGATCACTGGGTTTGGAGCTGGTATTTTGTAACTGAAGAATCCAATAGAGTAGAGCGCTGGGAGAAGCTGCTAGCTGAGATCAGGCTAACGAAGGCTCCACACTGCCAGGAAAAGGGAGCTTGGACGTAAAACAATGTAAAAGTGTTGCTGTGCATCCTGATGTAGCCATAAACAAACTTAAGGAATTAAGTATTTTCTAAGACCATGGGAAGGGATGCAGAGAAGACATTACCGCCTCCGAGCAGAAGCCCATTTTTTCCAACTAGAATGTTTATACCACCATGAAAAGTGTTTAAGAAGCCTGTACTAATTGGTAGGCAAAGGCAGACAGATCTCTGTGAATTTGAGGCCAACCTGGTCTACATGGTGAATTCTAGGGCAGCCAGGGCTATATAAAGAGACCCTGTTTCAGATCTGTAGATAGATAGATGATAGATAGATAGATAGATAGATAGATAGATAGATAGATAGATAGGAAGGACAGATTAAACAAAACAAACAACTTACTATTACCACAACCAAATTCCAATTCAACATCAGCCAAAAGTACTCTTATGGTTGGGCACTGGTCTTGGAAAGTTTTAGGATAGGTCACAGGCTCGCTCCAAGGGGGCAAGCTTATTACTTAAAAACCAGGAACCACGAATTTCCCTGCTCAGCCCACCTCCCGATGGCAGTCCCTCCAGCCATTGTCACTTCCAAGGGATGGACGCTGTAGCAATGACAGGTTTCGAAGCCTCTGTTTCCTCCACGCTGCATTCAGGAGTCCCTAGTTGAGGGCCAACAGGACAAGTGGAATTTTACAAAAGGTCTAGGACAATAAAAAGAGTCCTGTGAATTGCTTAGAACAACAGGAAGGAGCAGATGGGATAAGCTACAATACACATCCTTGTCTTGGGTCTGAAGCACAACTGGTTCCGCAAGTGTCCTTTCAGCAAACACTGGCCCCTGAGCAGTGAGCTGAGGTAGAGGCATGACAGCCGACCTGTGTGCCCGCCTACAGGAACTTCCTTGTTTCTTGTGGAAAAGGCGCCTCTGGTCCAGCAGCGGCTGCCATGTAGATCTTGTTAAAGACGTCCCGAGAAGCAGACAACGGACATCACAGGAATTTCTTCATTTCCAAAGGTCATGCCTCTAGAAGCGTGTGCCCAAGATTCAAGCTCTGTTTGTGTCAAATCGTTTATTGTTTTAGGAAAAAGGTTAGTTTGGTAACTTCTTTTTTCTTCCTTTCTTTTTATTTTGAAAAACAAACGAACACGCAAGCAAACGAACATATTCCAACTCCTTGGAGAGTTACCTGCCTCTTGAGACATCTGGGAAGCAAGTGTTTCAGTTCAGCAGCGCTTGTGTCTGAGGGTTGACATAGTTCTCTACAAATTTGTCCTCGTGTCCACTACCATAACCATTTCATTGTTCACTTTATGGCTGGGGAAACTGAGGCATGACTTAGACAGGGCTATACAATTAAATCATTAGGGAATGGCATAATTTGTTAACCACGTGACTGACATTCTCTTACAGTCCTAGTTGTTCTCTTAAATCAATCAGGCACAGGAACAGAGCAACCAGTCTTATGCCCTAAAGGTCAAGAGACTCCAGCTTCTGTTTCATAAGAAAGGAGTAATCTGGATCTTCCAGTGCTCTCCCCAGGAAATCTTGCTCCCAGTTTCCTGAAGGGCAAGTGTGAACTCCCAGGTAGATCACATTAAGGAAAGTTAAGTCATCTCCAGGAGTAACCAGGATGCAAACAAGCCGAAACAGACAGCACCTATGCCTCTTGAGGTAGCCTCGGGCTAGTTTTTCCACATTTGTTCCTTGATTGCGATCCCCTCCTCTGCCCATTCCCTGCTGCAGAATCTGACCTCTTACAAAAGCGCACCACCCACACCCACCCACACCCACACCCACCCACACTCTGCAGCGCCCTGATGTACTTTTGGGTCTAGGCAACAGGCGCAGGTAAGAGGAAGAGAGTGGGAGGGGAGAGGGCAGGGCTAGCTCTTCCGAAGCCTCTCTCAGCTTGCTGCCTGCTGGCTGCAGTTTTGCTCCTGTGCAAATGCAGCCTCTTAGCCTTTCATTAGCTGCTTCTGATTTTAGTCTACAGGTATGCTATTTCTTGCTTGCTCCTTCAGCCCTGAGGTGGCCATGGCTTGCCACTGTCACTAGTGTCTGCATGCTCTACTAGGTGTGGTTTTCCTTAGTCAATTGGTCCTACATACAGACTGGCCTGAGATTCGCCACAGATCAGAGGCTAATGTTACGTTTCTGATCCTTCTGCTTTTACCCCTTACATACTGAGATTGTAGGTGTATACCACCACGTCAGTTTCAAACAGTTCTTTCATGGAAGATTTCTCAAGTGTGGTCTGGGAAATGGCTCAGCCAGGGAAATGGTTTTCATGTAAACGTGAGGACCTGAGTTTATCCCTGGCACTTATATAAAATGTTGAATGTGCTAGAAAATGTCTGTGCTCTCATCACAAGGGAGGAAGAGACAGGCAGATCTCTGGAGTTCACTGGTCAGTCAGTCTACCCCAATCAGGGAGAGACCTTTTCTCAAAAACACAAGTTGGAGAGTGACAGACACCTGATGTCAATCTCTGGACATGATCACACACACACACACACACACACACACACACACAGAGAGAGAGAGAAGAGAGAGAGAGAAGAGAGAGAGAGAGAGAGGGAAAGAGAGAGAGAGAGACAGAGAGAGACAGAGAGAGAGAGAGAAAGAGACAGAGAGACAGAGAGAGAGAACCATACAAAAATAAAGACTTTCATTTGAAGGATGAATTCTATTCTCTCCCTGAACCCAGACTGAGAGAGAGAAGGAGGGATGGAGGGAAGGAGGGAGGGAGGGACAGAAGGAGGGGGAGGGAAGAAGGGGAGAGAGAGAGAGAGAGAGAGAGAGAGAGAGAGAGAGAGAGAGAGAACCATACACAAAATAAAGTCTTTTCATTTGAAGGATGAATTCTACTCTCTCCCTGACCCCAGACTGATGAACATACTTTCCATTCATTCACCAAATAGCCAATGAAAGCCTACTGTGTGCTAGGCACCCATGGACCACTGGGAACAGTAGAGATATTGACTCTGACCTTGTAGCTTTTACAAAGCTTCACAGCTCTGAGACCAGGAAATGAGGCTATGGGAGAGGTAATATTGGGCCCTGACTAAACCAACCATCTCATCAGCAGGTGCCCAGAGGAAGGCATGACAGGGAGTCCATTGCTCAAAGCGAAATCGCGGTGTCCTGGGATCTAAGACCATCTTGGCTCTGTAGAAATTCAAGGTGACCTTATCTAAACTTCTGTGAGTAACAGTCCTCCCTAGACTGGGCCCAGATATTTCC
Organism: Rattus rattus; assembly: GCF_011064425.1. Taxonomy (NCBI): domain Eukaryota; kingdom Metazoa; phylum Chordata; class Mammalia; order Rodentia; family Muridae; genus Rattus; species Rattus rattus. The sequence continues at coordinate 21,088,546 of NC_046170.1, forward strand.
TTTGCCCCACCCCAACGCCTCCCTTTAGCTTTTTCATTCCCATTTCCTGTTCTTGTCCCTAAATACCCCGACTATTGACACTTTTTTGTGAAATTGATTCATTTATATCTCTGTATATTTGTATGTGTGCCTTGGTACACACGAGGAGGTCAGAGGACAACTTGTGAGGGTTGGTTATCTCTTTTACCACATGAGTCCCTGGGATCAAATTCAGGCTGTGAGGTTTGGCAGCAGTCACCGTTACCCACTCAGCCATCTTGCCAGCCCAGTCCTGATGGTTTTACACCCAGAAAGACTCGCTATGGTAGGTATCCCTCCCAAAGCTGCTCTCTGCTGAGGGACTGGCTTCATGGCCATCTTTAATTTAAAACTTGTGTCCTACCTCTATTTCCCAAGGCCTCCTTATGCTTTTATTATCCCAAAATAATTGTCAACAAGATAAGTGTTCATTTTTTTTTATTTTTTAAGTTTTAAACAGTGAAGCTTATGTGATTGCTATAACTTAATTAAAAACCAGCAATAAGCCAATTAACTAATAATGCCAGTGTCCTCAGTAGTACAAATAGCTTATTTTTATGCAGTTCCAATAAGAATGCATATGGATTACCCAGAAGACTAGGGCAAATATGATTAACTTTCTGGGGATGCTCTTTTTGTTCATATATTTGTTGAGGAAAAGTCGAGCAATTTTAACTTTCAAAAAATTTACACAAAAATTTTATTAAGATATATATGGATATACCATACACCCTTAGATAATGGTAGAAATATGCTTATCCTGTATTGGGTTGGGCGTTAATCATCTTTCCCGACAAAATACCCGAGATAACTTATAGAGAAGGAGCTTCCAGATCACACTGGTCAGCTGCTGTTTGGGGGCAGAGTAAAGCCCTACGCAACATGTTCAGGGGGCAAAGATGAGAGAAGGGGCGGTGGCCTCCTTTGGGGCCATGCCCGGGATGACCTATGGACCTCTCACTCCCCAACAGCACCAACATGGGCAGAAGCCCTTACCCGGTGAGGTGCAGATGACAGCAGGTGACTTAGCCCGATCCCTAAGCACAGTAATGCTCCTGCTCCTGGTGGCTGGAATGAGGTCCAAGCTCTTTGTGAACCTCAGGTCAAAGGGCAAGGTTCAAAGAACTTTTTCCTGGGAACAGATTCCAGCTCCAGATCCCCAGGGGCCGGGCTCTCATCTGCTCTGGCTACTTGAGGAGAGGTTGAAGCACACTGGTTCTGCCGTTGAGATCCTCATGCTGTGGCCATGGCTGTGACCTACCACAGCGGGAGTTTTAGGCATCATGACATTTACATGGATAAGGTTTTCGGTTAGGAAACATTTGTTGATGGCCTCAGGATTTCTAACTTCCCGCCCTCTACTGTTGTGCCTGAAATAAAATAAATGCCCCAGAATTACTTGGCACTTGTCCGTCACAAATCATAGCGAATACTTCTTTGGCCTTTACTCTTAAGAAAAATAATGTGGAATGCCTCTTCTTTTGAGACATTGCTTTACCTCTGTCCAACATGAGCAGAGAGGTTCGAGGAGAGAGGGGAAGAGAATAACTCATATTTTATGAACTATGATTCTCTCTACATCACAAAGTTAGTCTTTACACACAAACTAAAAGAACACAAAATCTATAGAAACAACTTTAAATAATGTGTAACTGAAGCCAGGGCTGGGTTCCCACCCTCAGGAAGACTAAAGTTGTGTAAAGAGTCTGGTTGCCTCATGAGCTTTGAATGAATGGCTTTAATCACACACTGCTTTAAGTACCTGTGTGACTGATGCTTGCTGTGCTGCGTGATTTCATTCTACACATCACAGACACCCTTGGGAACAACAGCAGCAGCAGCAGCAACGGTGTTAGATGCAGTTACACAGAATTAGCCCACACCGCTTAGACGGGGGTAGATGATGTGGACGAAGACTCTGGCTTCCTGTTGTCATGGAAAAACATACCTAAGGACAAGTCTTCGTCATGTTTGGAAAAACGATCATGGTAACAGCTACCTTACACTTTGATAGCTACTTTCGTTTAATGATTAACAGGAGAAAAATTAGCTCGGTAACCGAACACATGAGCATAGCAAATAGTATCACAATATCTTCCCACTTTAGATGTCTTGATCAAAGGACTTGCACCTTATTGAAGGCTTTTCGTCTGTTTTTTCCTCAGGAAATCTCTTGACTCTACTCTTGATTTGTAATTTAACAGTTTGTCTAAATGGACATCTTGGGCTGGGGCGGACAGGATCATCTCACATGATCATGTCACACGTTTGAACAAGTCACACCGTGACCAGGATCCGGTCATTTTTATGTTTTCCCATGCTTCAAGGGAAACAAGAAATCTGAATTTAAATGAGAAGTTGTCAGGTTTGTGGGGTAGACACACAAAACAAAACCGTATCTATAGGTTGGTCTGTGGTGGTTTGCTCACGGTTCCTCCTTGAGATGCACACAAATCATTGTCATTTATACATAGCTCTTGTCTGGCATACACAAAAGCAAACAATAGACAAACAAGGTCCTTGAATGACTTAGCAGCAAACATCCACACTTTCATTCCTGGCGGCGAACTTACTAGAGAGATCGTATCATGAGACTACGCTATCGTAGGGTCCTTGAAAATACAGCATTTCCCTTCACCCTGTTAAGTTGGCCATTACATGTTAGAAGTTCAAAGAGGGTATGGAACTGATAGGATTCTTACGAACGACTGGTGTGGATGTTAAATGGCACTGTGCTACGAGCCCTCAAAAAATTACACAGGTCACGGGGTTGGGGATTTAGCTCAGTGGTAGAGCACTTGCCTAGCAACCGCAAGGCCCTGGGTTTGGTCCCCAGCTCCGAAAAAAAAGAAAAAAAAATTAAACAGGTCAAATTACCGTGTGATTCAGGAATTCCAGTTTTGCGTATAGATATAAAGAGCTGAAAGCAGACACATTCAAGCCTGATATTTGTAGACCCCCCGTTCACTATGGCCTTATTCACCGTCACCCAAAGGCAGAAACGGGGCTAAGAAGATCGCTCCAGAGAAAAGCATTTGCTGCCAATCCTCACCATCTGAGTTTGATTCCCGGAACCTGAATGGTGGAAGGAGACAAGTAGCTAACCTCTGACCTTTGCATAGACTGTGGTGCTGACTTGAGCTCCCCACCCTTGCTCTCCTGCTCCCTCTGTCTGTGTCTGTCTCTCTCTCTCTCTCTCTCTCTGTGTCTCTCTGTGTCTCTCCTTCTCTCTCCTTCCCTCCCTCTCCCATTTCTCTCCTCTCTAAATAAATGTAATTTTAAAACAAAGTTAGCAAGGCACTGACACTGTGCAAACCAAAGCCAGACTGAGTCCCAGCAAGGATCAGGGGGTTGGCCATGAATCCATGAATCCTGTTGTCCATAGCCTAGGAGCTGTTGGCAATTCTTAGCCTCTGAGAAAAGAAAGTCAGGTTTCTGTAAGAGTGTAGCACTCTGGTAAGTTGACCAGGCTCCTGAGGAAGGTCATCTATCCAAGAACATGAGGGCAGCAAAAACGGCCCTTGACCGGAGAAAAGAGACAAAGGGTTGGGTGGGAAGAGAAGCACAGTGGATCTCTAGGGGAGGGAAAGTGAATATGAACAAAATTCATTGTATGAAATTCTCAAAAAAAAAAAAAAAAAAAAAAAAAAAACCTGGAGCTCAGTGGGATGCCCCATTCCCTTAGGCCGAGGCAGGTGGATCTCTATGAGTTCCAGGTCAGCTTGGGTGGCAAGGTGAGACTGTAGACATAAGAACTGTAGTAACAATTAAATGTCCACCTATGGAGAAGTGTGCAAATAAGATGAGGCAGGGTAGGGTAGAGCTTAGTGTAATAGGGGTGACGCTCTGGGTTCAATCCCCAGGACCACAAACAAATGAAGGAATGCCACAAACAGGAAGGAAGGACATTCTGTCCTGCATTACAGCATGGACGGCGAAGACCCAGTGCTAAATGAAGTGAAGGGTGCAGGAAACAAATATTGTCTGGTCCCAATTATGTGAGATTCTCTGACTAGTCAAGTTGACAGAGCTAGGAAATAGGATAGAAAAATGGGAGCCAAGAAAGATGGAGAACTAGTAGTTCTCTAATGGAGGTAGAGTTTCCATTTGGGAAAACGGAAACTTCTAGCGACGACATGCGTGTAGCGATGTGAACATACTTCATGTCACAGACTATACATTTAAAAGTATCTAAAACAGTAACGTTTCTGTCATGGTCTGTTGACCATAAAAACAATAGAGAAAGAGCCAAGCTTCCCCACCCTCTGTGCTCTGAAGCCCTTGAGTGAAGGTTTGCTGTTACATGCCTATCCTCCAGACACTGCCAAGCGGCCCAGGACTCCCCAGCCTGCCCTCCCTCATCTTTCCTGCTCTCCTGCTAAAGCCTGTCCACTCTCTCTCTCTGAGCATACTCAGGCCAGACTCGGCACAAGCAAAGGGCAGGAATCAGGTGTTTCTGCTCTAAATACTAGACCCTCTGGGAAGCTGCACTCAACCGCACAGCTTGGGTGTGTCAGTCTTCATCAGAATTGCTTTGGGGTCCTCCCAGATTGTAAGTAGTGGTTCTCCTTGGGGCTCTCCCAGGTTACAGGGAGGAGTCCTGCCATCTTTAGTCTGGCTCACTGTCTGTCATATTGTAGAAAACAGCTGAAATAACTATGTTATAAAGAGATGAGGTCTATTTGGCTTCCAAGTTTTGGAAGCATCAGGCCGCATTGTCCTGGGTCTGTGGCAAGGCAGAATATCAAGGTAGAAGGGTGTGGTGGAAGAAAACTGTTGCTCTTGAAGTCAAGATACAACAGGAAAGAAAGAAAGAAAAGATTGGGAGCCTACAATCCTCCAGGGGTCCCATCCGCATTAGCCTAACGTCTGCCAATGGATCCCACTGGGTAGAGCACCGTAGCACTGGAAGCACCATACTGGGGATTGGGTCTTTAACACAAGAACCTTCGCAGGGTCCAGATCCCCATGTTATTTAGAAATACCAGAGAACTTTAAAGGGATGGAATGAGGAAAGGCAATATCCAGGACTGTTCTTCTGTGATCAGCCTTCAAAGTGGGTCCATTCAACACTTCACTTTCTGTTTGGATTTGAGTTCCACAGAAAACTAGTTTATAGTTGAAAAACTCCCAAACTTCACTCTCTGATTCACTCATGAGCTTTTCCATTTGGAAGCTACATACAACAGAAATCAGAGGCTGTGCTTTTATATTAACTTAATATAAGCAACAGCCATCTAAGAGGAAGGAATCTCAATTTAAAAACTGCCTTCAGGGTATCAGGCTGCACGCAAGTCTGTAGGGCCTTGACGGGGGAGGGTCCAGCCTGTTGTGTGTGCTGCCATCCTGGGTTCTCTATGAAAGGCTGAGCAAGCCACAAGCAGCAAACCAGTCAGCAGCACCCTCCATGGCCTCTGCATCAGCTCCTGCCTCCAGGTTCCTGCCCTGTGTGAGTTCCTGCCCCCGACTCCTTCAGTAGTGAGCTGTGATGCGGAATGTAATGCAAACGAACCCTTTCCTTCCCAGTGACTTGCCCTCGGCCATGGCGTTTCGTTATACAATAGTAACCCTAACTAAGACAGATGCTAAAGCAGATGTCAGGAGATGGCTCAGATTAGGTCAAGTGCCTGCTGTGTAAATATGAGGGACTGATTTTGAATACACAGCGTCCATGTGAAAGCCCGATGTAGTGGCATATGTCGGCAACCCAAGTGCTGCGGGATGAGTCAGAGGTACTTAGATCTCTGGAGCTGCTTGGCCAGCCAGTCCAGACAAATCGAATACCCTGTCTTAAAAAAAAAAAAAAACAGAGCAATTGAAGCCATCTGATGTTAGGCTCTGGCCTAACATGAAGATTTGTCTAGCACGCAGATATGTCTAGACATTCACACCCATACATGAACACCACACACACACACACACACACACACACACACACACACACACACACACACGGAAAGATGCTAAAACAATTTAACTCCCACACCTCCTCTGGCATAATTCTTTCTGAAAAGTAAATGCCTCTTCATAATGTTGTCTCACAGAGTTTCAAGTCTAAACCAGGGGTCCTGTGTCATTAGTGGGACTTGTCTTTCCCTTAGGTATCATTAAAACCAATTGTTCTTCTTCCTCTAACCGCCCCCAGGCTGAAAAACGCAGGGCTCTCTTACATTAATTTTCATTTAGTATTTGTTCACACTGAAGAATAGAATAAAAGGAGACTTCCTAAAGTTGCTCTGGCAAAATTCTCGAGCCCTTTGACCTCACAGCTTTAAGGCATCCTGACTTATTTCCTTCTTGGGGTGCAGAGGAGGGTAGGCATGCTTCCTCAATCAAATAGCTAGCTTTACAAAGGACCTTGAGGCTGGGAATGTCATTCCCAGCTTGGTGGCTTGGCCTCCAATCCTACCAGGTCATGTTAAATACTCATGTGCTCCACAGAGAATGGGAGATGGCCTCAATTGTCTCCCCAAGATGTAGGATAGCAAAGAGGCCATGCAGCAAGTGGCCAGGCTCTCCGTATTAGCTGCGTTAAATATCATGGACGGGCAGCCATGAGCGCTGTCATAAACACTATGAGTTCACAACTCAGTGCAACAAACCCTTCCTGAAATATTGGCTGTGGGCTGAGAGATTCCTGATTGTGCTGGGTATGGGCACATGGGTAGCAGGCCAGTAAGAAAGGTCATTTACATCCAAGCCAAAGTCCATTCACAGGCTGATGTGTCATTTCTTATTACTGGCCATCGTGACAACACTCTGTCTTTTTATGGTGTCTAAATATTGCAAGGGGCTTTGACACCGCTCTTGAGTTGCCATTCTTTCCCGTGGTGGAGAGGGGGGACAGCCAGAAAGAAACAAACTCAGATGAAGCAGAAGCTGATCTTGAGATTTAGGGGACCATTGGTATCCACAAGAAGCTATTTACTTTAACTGCCAAAGAATGAAGAAGTCAGTGGAAGTCCTTTTTGGAGGTAGCCAGTGCTGTCCAGTCCCACTGTGGACTTCATGGTGTTGGAGCCTCGGAGCTGCTCAGGTTTCTCCGTTGCTTCTGTTACTCAGCTCCCAGCTCTTGTGGAGAGCTGAGGACCTGGGCTGCACCGCTGCTCTTACTGACTGTTGTCCTTTCTACCCAGACTCTCCTGCTCACTTTTACTTTTCTTCCAGCAAACCCAGCCTTTTCCTACTTCAAACACCTTGGACTGCATTCTGACTTGGGTAGGCATAGTCTCAGTCAAAAGTTAAATTTATGCCTTATGACTATATTAGTCAAAAAATAAATGTATAAATATTACATATTAAAACATTTCCTTTGGCCTGAAAATTACCTTCTCTGGTCATAGAAGAAATAAAAATATTTGTGAGTCCCTAATATATGATAGGCCCTGGTTTTCAGTCCTTGATGGAGAAGTTTGCTCTCTTGGGATCTTTGCAGATATTTCTCTGCTTTGGGTACCCTAATACCAGACGGCTGTGCAGGGCAGTACCTGGCTCCATGCATGCTTCTGCCAATACCATATCAAAGGCAGACCACACCCAACTTCAACCAGTCATATCTACCTTCTTGTCACCATCTGTAACTTGATGACTTTTCTGTGGGAGACGTGAGATGCAGCACCAACAAGAAACTGAAGGAACCATTCTGCCCCAAGCCTAGCTTACGGAACCAATGAATTGTGATTGAGGTTGCTCACAGGAGCTTGAGGCCCGGAGGCAGCTGCCTTCTCAAAAGTCCCTACCCAGCATGGTGGTGGCATGGGGGAGTTGTATCCATGGAGCTCCCTGCACAGCCTCCAGGCTGGTCTACAGAAGGGTCCCCTCTCCCTGGAAAAGTTTCCTGCTCTTATAACCATAGGGCCTGTGACTCTGGTGACTTTCTGAGCTCCCTCCAACAAGGGCGGTTCAACTTGAAGGAAATAGATATACAATAACCTGTCAGACAATTCGTGTGTGTTTCCCTTTGACCAACCTCTCCTGCTAGAATAAAAATTCTGTGATGAATTATTCTGTCTCCAGGGTCCACAGAGGACCAAATATGCGGTGGATACTTGAACATTTGTGACCTAGTATCCTCCTGTATCTCAAAATCTTCATCTTTCAATGTGTAAACAAGATTAGAAGTGACAATAAAGAGGAAGGACAGACTGGTTCTGATGTCAAATCTCATGGAAGGCCTTCTTTTAAAACTGAGAAAAGCTTTTGATTCTATGCAAGATCACATGCAATTAGCAAGAATGCCCTTAGGAAAGTGGACAGTCCTTACCAGGGAGTATTCGTGTGACAGTACAAGATGGAAATCATATTTTTCCATATTACGAGGAGAATTTATGAATGTAGCAGGCATCCTATAAACAGGGATTTGGGATGGAGATGCAGGCACATAGGACTCTTCAGTTGTGGGGTGCCTGGCTTTCTGTTGCTGTAATGGATACTGGAGGCAATCATCTTCGGATGTTCTAGGCACTGCTCTAGGCCTGCGGTGTGCACTATGGTGGTGGCACAGCATAGTGATGACATCACTCTTGGGGTGGGGATGCGGGGTGGGGGGAGGGGGAGGATGAGGGTGAAAACAAGGTCACAGTCTCCTTCAAAGGCTGCCCCAGTGTCCTGATCTCCTCATTAGGCTCCTCCTCTTAAAGGCTCCACCACTCACAATAGAGTCTACCTGGGGACTAAACATTCATGCGAACCTTTGAGAATGTTCCAGATTCAAACTATAGCATGTTGCAAAGTTCTCTCTTGAGGAAAAATGACTTAATGGCTCTTTGGGAAGCTCTGGCCTTGGAGTGCTCTGAGCCTTCTTTCCTGTATTCAGGGCTCTAGAAACAGCTTTGGGGCTTGGTTTGCTGCCTCTCCTCAGTAGCCGCTTCTCCTGAGGAGGATCTCATCTACTATCCGCTGCAGCAAATATCCCAACTCTAACCCATCGGTCCCCTCAGGGTCAGCACAGAGAGACAGAGATGCTCATTCCCGGAAGAGTCTGCTGGGTCTCTCTGTATCTCAGCTCTGATGCAGCAGGGTACTTTACCCTGGACCAGCCACAGTGTCACAGAGCCCTGTGCCCTATCACAGTGCCCTGCCCACAACAGGCTTGGGTGAAGATGCCCCTGAGTTGTGAGAATCAAGAATGAGTGGACTGGGCAGTTTCGGGACGGAGGGTGTTTGGACACTGGTTTGCCAAAAAGCATATGTCCACTTCGCTTGGCTCAAGAAAGACTGTGATGGATTAGTTTGGTGTTATTGCCATGGACTCCAGCTAAGAGGTTGCAGGGAAGTGTGACAAATTTTTGGGAACCTTAGGGAAAACTCGAATGGTCCAACCTGGAGCCTGAGCACTGGTGTGGGTGTTCTTTCGCTCATGAAAGGAAGGCATGTATTCCCAGAGGAATCAGTTATTAGGAGGGGATGGCTTCCCCAAGCCGTTCTGCTGGGTTATCTTAAGCAAGTCATTTCTGTGTCTTGGACAGGCTGGACCGTGGCCAGATGTCTTTCTGGCCACACTCAAGTATTGGGCAAGAGAACGTAGCAGGGGTCCTCTCTTCTCCCTTGCTGTATTCTTATGTGTTCACATGGGCATACGCATGTGTGCATGTGGCTTCATGTGAACACAGGATCCAGGGGGTGGCATCAGGTACCATCCTTGGTTGTTCTTTACCTTGTATTGTTTTCCTTTTTTCCATTTTTTCCATTCAGTCTCCTGGCCCTCTCTGCCAACACGTGATCTCCGCCCCTCCTCCTTTCCCCCTCCCCATTCTCTCTCCCACCCAGTTCCCCTCCTCCATCCACCCCATGACTATTTTATTTCCCCTTCTGAGTATGACTCAAGCGTCCCCCATTAGCCCTCCTTGTCATTTAGGTTCTTTGAGTCTGTGGATTGAAGTGTGCGTATCCTGTACTTCATAGGTAATATCTACTCAGCAGCGAGTACATACCATGAATGTGTTTCAGGGTCCAGGTTACTTCACTCAGGATGATATTTTCTAGTTCCATCCATTTACCTGCAAATTTCATGATGTCCTTAAAAAAAAAAAAAACATAGCTGAGTAGTGCTCCATTGTGTAAACGAGACACATTTTTCTTTATCCATTCTTTGGCTGAGGGACATGTTGGTTGTTTCCAGTTGGGGCTGTTACAAATAAAGCCGCTATGAACATAGTGGAGCACGTGTCTTTGTGGCCTGGTGGGGCATCTTTTGGGCACATGCCCAGGAGTGGTATAGCTGGGTATTGAGGTAGAACTGTTTCCAGTTTTCTGAGAAACTGGCAGATTGGTTTCCAGAGTGGTTGTACAAGTTTGCATTTCCAGGCAGAAATGGAGGAGTGTTTCTTTCTCCACATCCTCGCCAGCATCTGCTGTTGCTTAAGTTCTTGATCCTAGCCATTCTGATTGGTGTGAGGTGGAATCCCAGAGTCGTTTTGATTTACATTTCCCCGATGACTAAGGACTTTGAACATTTCTGTAAGTTCTTCTCAGCCATTTGAGATTCCTCTGCTGAGAACTCTGTTTAGCACCATACCCCATTTTTTTTTTTACTCTTTTTTTTTTCGGAGCTGGGGACCGAACCCAGGGCCTTGCGCTTGCTAGGCAAGTGCTCTACCACTGAGCTAAATCTCCAACCCCTCCATACCCCATTTTTAAATTATGTTATTTGTTTTGTTAATGCCTAACTTCTTGAGTTCTTTATATATTTTGGATATTAGTCCTCTGTCAGATGTAGGGTAAGTGAAGATCCAATCTGTAAGCTACCATTTTGTTCTGTTAATGGTGTCCTTTGCTTTATAGAAGCTTTTCAGTTTCACGAGGTCCCACTTATTAATTTTTGATCTTAGGGCCTGAGCCATTGGTTATCTGTTCAGGAACTTGTCTCCTGCACCAATGAATTCAAGGGTATTTCCCACTTTCTGTTCTATGAGATTTAGTGTATCCAGTTTTATGCTGAGGCCCCTGATTCACTTGAACTTGAGTTTTGTGCAGGGTGATAAATATGGATCTATTTGCATTCTTCTACACAAAGACATCCAATTAGACCAGCACCATTTGTTGAAGACGCTTTCTTTTTTCCATTGTGTGGTTTTGCCTTCTTTGATTTGATCCCATTGAAACCTCTCTGGTTTTTGCTGATACCATGTAGTTTTTATGACTATTGCTCTGTCATGCAGCTTGAAATCAGGGATGGTAAAACCCCTAGAAGTTCTTTTATTGTACAGGACTGTTTTAGCTATCCTGGGATTTTTGTTTTTCCAAATGAATTTGAGAATTATTCTTGTCATACAGGTCTTTCACATGCTTGGTTAGAGTTACACATATATACACACTCTTAGAAGGCTTCCTTCTGAAGAAGTCGTCCATGGACCAAAATTCAAATTTGAGGTACCAAGTGTGATTGTGTTCTGAGGGGGAAGGGTTTTTCTCATGATCTTTGCTGCCTAGTCCCGGTGAGTTTTAGCTGTGCTCTGGATTGCTTTTGAAAGCTAGAGTCCAGAAACACTACCCACCGTTTTGAGTCTCTTTTGGGGCTCATCTCTATGGAGAAAGTTTTTTCTGGTCCTAACAGTTGCGACCTGTCCATCCTGTGATGTTGACTCATTTATTCTGCTGTCATTCCATCCTAGTAGCCAGGGTGGAAACAATAAGTTCCAGTCACTGGTTTATGATGGGAAGTACAAGTCCTCTGGCGTTGCTAATGTCAGAAGGTTGACTGCATTTTTCCTCTACTCCTCCCTCACCTGATGTCCTACCTGCATTGCTGTCTTTTTGCATCTAGGCACCAATCCAATAGCTTAGCTTCCTGTTTACACTGGTTGTAATGGCTATTCCTGGTTGTCAACTTGACGATATCTGGAATGAACCACTATCCAGAATTGGAAGGCTCACCTGTGATCTTGAGGCTGGGAGATACAAGTTTCTGACCTGGATTTTGGTATGGAGGTCTTGAGGCAAAGTGGCTATGAATCCCAGGAAACTAAGGCAAGGAGATCTCTGAGTTCAAGGTCATCTGGGACAAACCAAGTCCCAGATCCAGGAGTAGTGGTACACACCTTTCTACTGGAAACCTACAAGGACATTGGGAGAAGAAGACTCTCTTCTTTGTCTCCTTGCCTTGTGGGACTAAGCAACTATTAGATCCTTGGACTTTCATTCACAGTTGCTGCTGGCCATTGTTGGGGAGTTGGATTACAGACTTTAAGTTATCATAACAAATTCCCTTACTATATAGAGACTACCCATGAGTTCTGTGATTCTAGAGAACCCTGACTAATAAACTGGTCATTGCCGTTACCCTAGATTCTGGTGGTTGCCCTCTTCTTCTAGAGACGCCATTCCTTCCTTACAAGATTCAAGTTGTGTGTGTTTGTTTAAATTGAGTCATTTTGAGCAGTTGGATGACACAGTGGGTAAAGGCACTGGATGCACGAACCTGACAACGTGAGTTCGATCCCTGGAACCCACATAAAGGTGAAAGGAGAGAGCGGACTTGGCAGTGTTGTGCTCTGACCACCACATGGGAGTGCCCTGACTCTCCCCACCCCCAAAGGAGAATGAAACACAAAACTAAGTGTATGCGTGCATGCATGTGTGTGTGTGTGTGTGTGTGTGTGTGTGTGTGTGTGTGTAAGAAGTCTACACACATGCATTTGCACACATTCAGTTGTTTACATGGAGCATGCGTGGAGGTAAGAGGATGACTTAGTTTTTAAAATGATTTTTTACTTTGTACTGTGCTCATCTGAGTATATATGATCTTCCCCATGTGACAGTAAGCAATTTGAGAGTAGGGACATTCATTGTCCATCCTTGCATACCAGCACCTACTATGTGGCTCCCGACTGTAGTAAGGACTCAACAAGTATGTGTGGAGGGACTTGGTGACACAAAGTGATAAAAGGCGGGGTGGACGGCACCCTTGATGGGCGTAGGCAGAGCTGAGGGTCAGTGTTTTCTTAGAGCTCTGGCCATTGCTTTGTTCAGGACTGGGGATGCTAAAAGCCAGGCAGCACAGGGAAAGCCGGCCACCCTACAATGCTCAGTCAGGTCATCGCTCCCGGGGTGGTTCATCCACGATGCCACCCCTGGCGGGAGATGACCCAACTTCTCAACCTTGGGAGGGCAGTGACACTTAGCATCTAAGCATCCTCCAACCGAGCTGGGGAAGTATTTCTGCATGTGGGAAGTTCCCACATAGTGATTACCAGGAGGTGTCAGCCCCGGGTACAGGGCTTGGAACTGCAGGTTCCACCGAGTCCTCTACTGTGCAAGCACTGCTGGCTTCACCCCGAAAGTCAAAAGGGGGAACTATTTTTCTAATTTACATTTTTTAAAATTTTTTTATCTTTATTAACTTGAGTATTTCTTATTTACATTTCGATTGTTATTCCCTTTCCCGGTTTCCAGGCCAACATCCCCCTAACCCCTCCCCCTCCCCTTCTTTATGGGTGTTCCCCTCCCCCTCCTCCCCCCCTTACCCCCCTCCCCCCCACAATCACCTTCACTTGGGGTTCCGTCTTGGCAGGACCAAGGGCTTCCCCTTCCACTGGTGCTCTTACTAGGCTATTCATTGCTACCTATGAGGTCAGAGTCCAGGGTCAGTCCATGTATAGTCTTTGGGTAGTGGCTTAGTCCCTGGAAGCTCTGGTTGGTTGGTATTGTTGTTCATATGGGGTCTCGAGTCCCTTCAAGCTCTTCCAGTTCTTTCTCTGATTCCTTCAACGGGGGTCCTATTCTCAGTTCAGTGGTTTGCTGCTGGCATTCGCCTATGTATTTCTGGTTGTGTCTCTCAGGAGAGATCTACATCCGGTTCCTGTCAGCCTGCACTTCTTTGCTTCATCCATCTTGTCTAATTGGGTGGCTGTATATGTATGGGCCACATGTGGGGCAGGCTCTGAATGGGCGTTCCTTCTGCCTCTGTTCTAAACTTTGCCTCCATATTCGCTCCCAAGGGTATTCTTGTTCCCCTTTTAAAGAAGGAGTGAAGCATTCGCATTTTGGTCATCCTTCTTGAGTTTCATGTGTTCTGTGCATCTAGGGTAGTTCAAGCATTTGGGCTAATAGCCACTTATCAATGAGTGCATACCATGTGTGTTTTTCTGTGATTGGGTTACCTCACTCAGGATGATATTTTCCAGTTCCATCCTTTTGACTATGAATTTCATAAAGTCATTGTTTTTGATAGCTGAGTAATATTCCATTGTGTAGATGTACCACATTTTCTATATCCATTCCTCTGTTGAAGGGCATCTGGGTTCTTTCCAGCTTCTGGCTATTATAAATAAGGCTGCTATGAACATAGTGGAGCATGCAGGCTGCCCACTTTCTCCCTACTTATTCAATATAGTTCTTGAAGTTCTAGCCAGAGCAATCAGACAACAAAAGGAGATCAAGGGGATACAGATTGAAAAGAAGAAGTCAAAATATCACTATTTGCAGATGATATGATAGTATATTTAAGTGATCCCAAAAATTCCACCAGAGAACTACTAAAGCTGATAAACAACTTCAGCAAAGTGGCTGGGTATAAAATTAACTCAAATAAATCAGTAGCCTTCCTCTACACAAAAGAGAAACAAGCCAAGAAAGCAATTAGGGAAATGACACCCTTCATAATAGTCCCAAATAATATAAAGTACCTCAGTGTGACTTTAACCAAGCAAGTAAAAGATCTGTACAATAAGAACTTCAAGCTTCTGAAGAAAGAAATTGAAGAAGTCCTCAGAAGATGGAAAGATCTCCCATGCTCATGGATTGGCAGAAATAATATAGTAAAAATGGCCATTTTACCAAAAGTGATCTACAGATTCAATGCAATCCCCATCAAAATACCAATCCAATTCTTCAGAGAGTTAGACAGAACAATTTGCAAATTCATCTGGAATAACAAAAAACCTAGGATAGCTAAAACTGTCCTCAATAATAAAAGGACTTCTGGGGGAATCACTATCCCTGAACTCAAGCAGTATTACAGAGCAATAGTGATAAAAACTACATGGTATTGGTACAGAGACAGACAGGTAGACCAGTGGAATAGAATTGAAGACCCAGAAATGAACCCACACACCTATGGTCACTTGATTTTTGACAAAGGAGCCAAAACCATCAAATGGAAAAAAGATAGCATTTTCAGCAAATGGTGCTGGTTCAACTGGAGGTCAACATGTAGAAGAATGCAGATCAAGCCATGCTTATCACCCTGTACAAAGCTTAAGTCCAAGTGGATCAAGGACCTCCACATCAAACCAGATACACTCAAACTAATAGAAGAAAAAGTGGGAAAGCATCTCGAGCACATGGGCACTGGAGAAAATTTCCTGAACAAAACACCAATGGCTTATGCTCTAAGATCCAGAATCGACAAATGGGATCTCATAAAACTGCAAAGCTTCTGTAAGGCAAAGGACACTGTTGTTAGGACCAAACGGCAACCAACAGATTGGGAAAAGATCTTTACCAATCCTACAACAGATAGAGATATACAAAGAACTCAAGAAGTTAGACCACAGGGAGACAAATAACCCTATTAAAAAATGGGGTTCAGAGCTAAACAAAGAATTCATAGCTGAGGAATGCCGAATGGCTGAGAAACACCTAAAGAAATGTTCAACATCTTTAGTCATAAGGGAAATGCAAATCAAAACAACCCTGAGATTTCACCTCACACCAGTGAGAATGGCTAAGATAAAAAAACTCAGGTGACAGCAGATGCTGGCGAGGATGCGGAGAAAGAGGAACACTCCTCCATTGTTGGTGGGATTGCATACTGGTACAACCATTCTGGAAATCAGTCTGGAGGTTCCTCAGAAAATTGGACATTGAACTACCTGAGGACCCAGCTACACTTCTTTTGGGCATATACCCAAAAGATGCCCCAACATATAACAAGGGGGAACTATTTGCATCTGTTTCATAGGTGGATTGTGAGGGTTTGGAGGAAATTATGAGAGAACATTTTAAAATTTCAAAATGTAATTTTTTAAAATTTATCATATCTTACTCCCTTCAGAATGCTGTTGCAAAATACCTTATGCTGGGGCATTTATAAACAACGTGAATTTATCGTTCACACTTCTGGGCACTGGGAAGTCTTAGACCAAGTTGCCAGCAGAGGTTAAGACTGAGCTAGGGTTTCACTGTTTTCTAGGTGGTGGCTCTGCTGTGTTCTCACATGGAGAGATGGCAAGCCAGCCTCCTTCACTTGTACTGGGCATGAAGCTCATCCATGTGGCCAAGCCACTATCAATCACACTGGGTGTCAGGCTTCAAAAGATGAACAAGCAGCTTGCTTCTGTTTCACAGTTAAAGTTCAGAAGGAGAAGAACAGGGTGACTGGTTAGGGCTGTAGGGGAATGCACCTTGACGAAGGTGGAAGGGACTAGGCTTGAACATGGGAGTGGCTACCATGATACTTGAAATAGTGCAAGAGAAAGGGAGGCTTGGGGAAGAGGTGAAGTACACAGAGGGCAGGATTAGATGGGGACCACTGATGCTTAATTGCTCCAAATTCCTCAGGAAAATAAAAGGTAGTGCCATTCACTAGAAGCTTGTGTTGAGAGAACTCCCAGAACCAAAGCAAAGACTACTAAGGAGTCTGGAAGCACTAATGTGGTGAGCTGCCAGGTAGTTCTCTCTCTCTCTCTCTCTCTCTCTCTCTCTCTCTCTCTCTCTCTCTCTGTGGTGTGGTATGGTGTGTTCAGGCTGTCTGTACGTGAGTCAGGAACAGATGTGAGGGGCTGAACAGGTATACAAAGCCTCAGCTGATGGAAGAAACCCATTTTCTCTCCTTGTCTCCCTGTCTTCAGCCTTCTCCGTCTTCTTTCCTCAAACTGACCATAAAGCAGGCAGTCTAAAACATTAGTCTTATTACTCATATTTATTGAGTTCAATATTGCTTTAAAAGCTCCAGAGTTGATGATTCCTTTGCCTTTTCATCTTTCAAAAAAGAAATTCTTAGTAAAAGTGTTTTCATTTCCACATGGTAGATAATTATTTTTTAGCGGCTCCTCTATGACTCTTGCAGGAGGAACGCTCCCTACTCCTAGGCTGTTCCTATAATGTGTAAAATATGTGACTTTAATGGCTCTCCTTGCCTCATCGTTTATTACATTGGGTGCCACATTTGATTTTTATTTCCCATGACACTTTTTGGTGAGGCAAAAAATCTCCCTTTTTGACCATCTTTCTCGTGGTGCTAACGGCATCTAATAGCTGGGGCCCTCAGGAGTTTGGCCTCTCCTACACCAGTGCTGTCTTGTGAAGAGGGTTTAGGCATGACAGCTGCCTCACCCTCCTTCTCCAGCACTGGGTACGCATTGAGTGGTTGTGATTATTCTCATCAATAATGGATTTCTTTAAATTATTGCTCCGGTCCTCACACTGTAATTTAATTTGTTCCCATTCTGATGACCAGCCCCTCGCCACTTCTTTATTTATTATGAATACTTGACTCAAGCATCTTTTTTTTTTCATGCTTCCGGGAATAATCAGGACCGCATCTCTATCCTTGGCCTGCAACAAGTGAAGGATTAACCTGCTGCCGTTTCTCCATTTATTGATGTCTGAGCCAAGAGATCATTTCTAAAGTTGAGTTTGAGTATTTGACTTTGCTGTTTGGCGTTAATTTACGACATGTCTAACTGACTTATTACCTCTCTGCTGGCCTAGAATTGTTTTGTTTTGCAAAAAGGGAAAGTGGCGTTATAAAAGTATTGAACAGTCCTAGACCTTAAAAAGCTATCTGTATGTTATTCTGGGTAACTAAATATCAGTCATAAAGTCAAGCTGCTATCTGGTATTATTATTTATATGTAAATAGATCCTTCCAACCAGGCAAATCTGGCTGTTGATTTCTTTGAGCTATTGGAATATTTGTTGAATTCCACATTAATACAGGGAATAATTCAAGACATTCATTATATGGATTTTTGAACTGTCCAAACCAGATATGTAGAAATATTTATTCAGTTTAATCCATGGTTCTCCATCGAGATAACATTAACAGGAAACTTACTTAGCATCAGAATGAAGACACCGGGCAAGGCCGTTTCCTCACTGCAACGTGTTTAGTCTACCAGGTCCATAAACCTCCCAAGGCTTTGCAGATTCATTTGTTGATGACGTCATTGTGCTGCGCCCTCTCCCCGTGTTTACCTGCCACAGTCCTCCAGATGTCAAGTAATCCTGACTCCGAGGGACTTCCTGTTTGTTCCCTTCCTTCCATCACTCCATGCTTCCTTAACTTGTAATGGCCACCAGTGTAGGTCTCTGCCTCCCCAGATCGCTACTCTCTGGAACTTTGCTATGATCTGGACAGCACCCCACCTCCAAGGCCAGTTCTGTCTTCTCTTCTTGGACTCTGTCTCCTGTCCTGGTTCTCATTCTCTTTTCTGGAAGAATCTTATCTATCCCTGGGCTTCCATGGCCATTGGTGCATTTAAGCCACTACTGAATTTGTCTTCTGTATTTCTTGACCCTCTTCTAAGGTCCAGAAAAATGTCTCTTGCTACGTAATAATAAAATTAGCATTCACAGGGAAGTTACTGTAGAGAATGCAGTGTTTTAAGTGTCCCAAGCACATGAATTCATTTATAATCCTCTGGGGTAGTTTTTTTATTTGTTTGTTCGGCTGGTTGGTTTTTGTTTGTTATTTCCAGACTGGGCTTCTCTGTGCAGTCCTGGATGTTCTGGCACTTGCTTAGTAGACCAGGCTGGCCCTGGACTTTAAGAGCTCTGCCTGCCTCTTCTCTAGTGCTGGGATTAGAGGCCTGAGCCACTACTGGCCAACTGGTTATTTTCAAGTACTAGATTTCACTCAATCTCAGTTGATGTGATCCAGCAATCTGACTTCAAAGCATGGACTATAACAGGTATTTGCACACACACGCTCACAGCAGCACAATGCACAATAACTAAAAGGCAAAAGCCACCCAATAAGTGACTGGCAATGAGGCCTGCACATACGTGGTCTGCACATATAGCGGAATGTCATTCAATCTTAAGAAGAAGACACATGTTATATAACATGAGTGAGCCCTGAAGATAAGCTAAGGGAAATAAGGCAGTTACATCGCAATAAATATTACATAATTTCAGCTTTACGCGCTCTCTAAATAGTTCTAAAGGCTACAAGGACAGAATCAGGAGCTACTCTTTAGTGGACACAGAGTTCTCCTCAGGATGACGGGAAGTCCTGGAGACAGAGAGCCGTAACAGTTGTTAGCGAGTGGGCATACTTCAAGCTACTGATTGCACACTGAAATTTGTTAGGAGGATAAATGTTGGAGCCTAGAAAGATGGTTCATCAGCTAAGAACACTGCTCTTCCAGAAGACCTTGGTTTGAGCATCCAAGTGACAGTTCATGACAGACTATGACTTCAGTTCCAGGGACCCAATGCCCTTTCTACCCTCAGAGGGCAGCACACACAGATGTGGCGCATAGACATCAGGCAGGTAAAACACCTATACATACAAAGTAAAAATAAATATCTTAAAATGGAGATGTGTTGTGAGACATGTACAGTAATGGAAATGAAAATTAGCAAGATCCCAGGGATATATTACAAACACAAAGTAATAAAATAAATTTAATGTATCATAAGATATATTATCACTGGGCCCTAGAATGCTGGACGGGTGGTTGAGAGGGCTGCAGCTCTTTCAGAGGATCCAGTTTTGATTCCCATCACCCATGCCTGGGGCTCAAAACTACCTGTAAACTCCAGCCCCAGGGACCTACTTTTCCTGGCTTCCATAGGTACCCGGATTCAGATGCATATAACCACATACAGATACACATGTGTATACAAAATTAAAAATAAATCTTTATAATCATGCAAACGTATCATCCTCTGCACTGCTAGGAAAAAGAAAGGAGGACATTAAGAAACGGCATTGATTTATTCATGAACCCATGCACATAAAACCCGGATTCTCTGGCGAATTGTTTGGAGTTCATGGAAGACTATGCAGATGACATTTAATCATTTCTATTTCCTTCTCTCCTCTAAGCTCCTCTGAGCATTTCCCTCTAACCCAGGAGAAATATTCCTTCCTTCAAGTCTCTGTGAGACAATCTGGTGTGCCCATCATTTTCTCTCTCCAAAAAAACTTATGCTTTGATCATGCCATGTACTTTACCCAGTAAAAATGCCAAATTATAGGAGCTAGAGACGCAGCTCAGTTGGTAAAATGCATTCTAGCACTCAGAAAGCCCTGGACTCGGATCAAATAAACTGTGTGTGGTAGCGTACACCTGCCCTCAATCCTAGCACTCCCGAGGAGGCAGGAGGATCAGACATTTGAGACTATCCTTATAGTAAGTGTGAGGCTAGCCTGGGATACAGGAGATTCTGTCCTCCACTGTAAAAACTTATGGCCAGCTGACGTGGTGGCACATGTCTTTAAGTGCGGCCCTTAGGAGGTAGAGGCAGGTGGATCTCTGTGAGTTCAGTACACAGTGAGCTCCAGGGCAGCCAGTGCTACACAGTGAGACCCTGTCTCAAAACACAAACGCAAAAATGAAAGCAAAGCCCTCTGATCACAGGGGTGCCTGAGGAGACATAAACATCTATGTTTGTTATGGTATGTGTGACAGCAGTCTGACCAATGGCAGTTGACCAACAGTGTTACAGTGTTACAGTGTAGCTCTTAAAGCGTCCATCTGCACCAGCATGAAGTGAACACATTTTTCCTGATTTCTTTTGCTAAGTAAAGTTGGACATTATGAAACAAACCGATTCAGAATGTCTCCCAACAAAAAGGCAATGATACCAGAAAGATTAGAACATCAAGAAGAGGAAAAAAACCATGTTCAGCAATAGGTATGAATGTATGTGTGTATTTATGTATATATGCATAGTTTAGCATTCTATATATAAAATAAGCAATATAATAGATAATAGGTCATATGTCATATATCATATATTATATATGGATAAAATTATACATTATATTTATATGTAATATATGTATATATATTAGACTTTTCTCCTTGAGTTTTCTAAATTACGTTTCCTGGATAAGGCCAAAATAGTAGCGTTGTCTGGTGTATATAAATCTATGCAGAGGAAATACCCAAGACAATTATACTAAACAAAGGACACAAATCTAAATAAAGATGAGGTTGATATACTCATTGAAATTGGTAAAATGGTGGCACCAGTAAACTGAGGAGTTAATATACTATGTGACAACTAAAGTAACCACTAAAAATCTACATAGTCACATTCCAAAACTTCTAAAAATGTAAAACACATCCAATTAACCCATAGAACGGCAATAAGAAAAACAGAAAGAAACAATAATATAAAAATACCAGAAAGAACCAGCAGAAAATAATAACAAAAACTAAAGTGAGGGGCTGGAGAGATGGCTCAGCCAATAAGAGCACATACTGCTCTAGAGAGGACCTGAGTTCAGTTCTCAGCACCACTTCTATCAGGGGCCTCACAAGCTCCTGTAACTCAGGCTCTAGGGGATCTGACACTCTTTTTGGCTCTCATGAGCATCTGTACTTGTAGTAAAAAAAAAAAAAAAAAAAAGAAGGAAAAAACTCATTACACCGACTCTACACCTGCGGTCTTCCCACCCGCGGCAGCGGCCTTGCCTGGTTCCCTTGACCAGATGCTGCTAGGCCGCTCTGATCTTCCCAGACCATCACCCCTGTGGCTAGCCTGCAGAAAGCCAGCTATCGCTCGCTCAAATTCCCTTAGCCCCATAAAATGGTAGCACTAAAGACTTGTAACAATCAGATTTATAGCGGTAAATCTCCAATCCCAAAGCACAAAGAACACAAAACTCAATTGATATAAATATAAGCTACACACCTACATTGGACAAACATGGTCATTTTATTGTCCTTCTATGGAATCCCTAGCTTCTTGTGGCTTCTCCAGACCACGTGGGGCAGCTCTATCTTCCGGTTCCATCTTGTTTCTCTCTCTCCGACCGTCTCATCTCTCTCGCTGTCTCCGCCTTTCCCCTCTCTAAAACTTTCATCTCTGCCTTTCCTTCCACTGCCCAATCACAGGCTCTAGCCTTATCGTTTGATTAAGATTTCACCTGACCTCTCCTGAGTCCGGGCGCCAGTCTTAAGGGAGCAGAAAAACAAGTGCTCAACGAGCACAAACTCACACACAGACATTCACATATCATTAAAACTAAAATAAAATCCTTAAAAAGCAAAATAAAATGGAAGTCAATTTTAACACACAAGTAGTTATATTAAATATACATAGCCTAAATTTAACAATTAAAAGATGGAAGTTGGCAAAATAAAATAAAATAAAAAACATGACTCAACTTCTCGTGTTCTATGAGAAATGTAGTTTAAATATTAAATGAAGTAGAAAGTAGGAATATACAAATACAAATCATTCAAATATCAGTAAAAAGGAAGAGTTACGTTAAAATTGGAAAATTCAATTTCATCCAACGTAAATTACCCATACAGGAAGCAATGGTGTATAATGTTAAAAGTACCAACTCCCTCTCCAAAAATGTTTTCCAGAAAATGGAATTTTAAAAAGGACCTCCTACCAAGTCATTTTCTGAAGCTCAACTTTTCCTGATATCAAAATATAAAAGACACCAAAAAGGAAAAGAAAAACCTTTAGATAGATTTTTTCGTTAATATAGATTTAAAATCTTTAACAAAATAGTAGCAAATAGAATTTAGCAGCTCATAAGAATTATGTGCCATTACTAAGTATGATTTATTTTATGAATCTGAGGCTGGTTCAGTATTTGAAAAACAATCAGAGCAATCCATTCCACTAACAGCCTGAAGAGAAGGCTCACATAAACATATCAATTAGAGAAGAAGCGCTTGGCACAATTCAACACTTCTTGATGATAACTGATCTCAACAAGAAGAGTAGACTAGACTGGACCAGACCAGAATAGAATGGAAGTTTCTCAACTTTATAAAAGGTTATCTGCAAGAAAAACCCTAGCATCTAGAGAGATAGCTTAGCATTTAAGAGCATTTGCTAGTCTTCCAGAGGATCTGAAATGGGTTCTAGCACCCAGGTTTAGTGCTTTACAGCTGTCTATAATTCCAGTGTCAGACAATCCAGTATCTTCTTTCGGCCTTTGAAGCCATACACACAAAGGTGGCAAACACACACACACACACGTGGGACTAAGAACAAACAAACCTGAGCTAACACTGTATAAAATGCTAAAACATTGCATACCTTCTCCTGAGGCAGGGGACAAAGCACCAGGTTTTCCTTCCACCATGCTCAATCAACATAGTATTGGAATGTGGGACTGGTAAGAAAGCAAGAAAAGGAAATAAGGTTTTGAAAGGAAGGAACAAGAGCATCTCCATTTTCAGAGAACAGGATTGTGTAGATAGAAAGCTCTCAAGAATGTTTAAAACCGGGCTGGAGAGATGTCTCAGCGGTTAAGAGCACTGACTGCTCTTCCAGAGGTCCTGAGTTCAATTCCCAGCAACCACATGGTGGCTCACAACCATCTGTAAAGAGATCCGATGCCCTCTTCTGGTGTGTCTGAAGACAGCTACAGTGTACTTATATATAATAAATGAATAAATCTTAAAAAAAAAGAATGTTTAAAACCCACATAGAAATAAGAGACAATTTTACAAAGACTGCAGGATATAAGATAAATATACAAAAGCCAGCTGCATCTATCTGTTGGCAACAGACACATGGGCACTGAAATTAAATGTGTGATATCACTTATAATTTTAAAAACAAAAAAATGGATACATAGGTATAGATCTAACAAACATGAATAAGACATTGGTGGCATCAATTAATATTTGAAAAAAAAACCCAGTGAATGGAAAAACCTACTATGGTCAAGGGACACATGGCTTTAGTTCAATATTTATCAAACTCATAGAGAAACTTTTTAATAAACTATAAAAAAAACCCTTTTTCTGGAAAGGCAAGAAACTGGGATAGCTAGAACAATTTTGGAAAGGGAGAAAATGGAAAGAAAGCAATTTCCAACTCTGTAGTTATAACAAAGAAGACAACAGCATAGGGGGTAAAGAATGGGACAGAATGGAGAACCGTAAATAGAGTCACAAGAGCCCACCAAACTGATCTGTGCTACTTCTAAAGATAGGAAGTCACTGTGAGTCTCAGGCTGGCTTTGAACACCTGATTCTTCTGCCTCAGCCTCCCAAGTGTTGAGAAACAGGTTGTCTTGGCTAGGGTTTTACTGCTGTGAGCAAATGGAACTCATAAGGATAGCATTTAATTGGGACTGAATTACAAGGTCAGAGGTTCAGTCTAGCACCATCAAGGTGGGAGCATGGTAGGGCCCAGGCAGATGTGGGGCTGGAGGAGCTGAGAGTTGCACCTCTAGTTTGGAAGGCTGGCTTCCAGGCAGCTAGGATGAAGGTCTTAAAGCCCACGCCCACAATGACACTCCTCCTCACACAAGGCCACACCTACTCCAAGAAGGCCACACCTCCTAATGGTACCACTCCCTGGGCCGAACATATACAAACCACCACATGGGTGTATACACTACAGCTTCAGATGATGGATGACTAGAATCCAGTGAATAAAGGAAAGCCTCTTCTGCGGACGCTGCTGCAGCAAGCAGACATGCGAGAGCAAAACACATCCTAACTTAGCCCCGAATCTTATGTATAAATTACTTCAAAGGGGATCACAGACTTAAATGTGAAATGCAAAACTTGTAAGACTTACAAATACACTTAGGGTAGAAATCTTTAGGATTTAGCGGCGGGAAAGAAGTATTTGACTCAGTCAATAGCATAATCTGTGAAAGTGAAAAAAATTGATTTCATTAAAATTTAAGCTCTCCCCCCCACTTCTGAATAACCTTGTTAAAGAGATGGAAAGGCAGTCTATAGACTGGGAGAAAATATCTGCAACCAGATACCACAGAAGATGACTGTGTTGAGAACTTTCAGAACATTACAGGAAAATGTTAAACAAAAGGAAAAGAAAACACAAACTATCTATCTTTAAAAGCTGGACAAAAGAAATAAAGAGATAGTTTATAAAAGAAACCACCAGTACATAAAAGATGTTAAAGGTCACACCGGCCCCTAGGGAAAGGAAGTGCTTGCCTGCACTGCAATGGCAGTACAAAGTTAGCACAATGGCTACTGTTTTAGAAAGTAGCAACAGCCCATGCTGGTGAAGATTCGGTGAAATTAAATCTCTCCTAGTCAATGGTTGCGTTTCTGGTCATTACGCCCTGGAAAATCAGCACTTATACAAAAACTGTATATAAAACTGTGGATGGAAATATCAGTTTTAGACACCAACTGGAACCAACATAGATGTCCATTAACTGGTAAATAAACAGTCTACCCACACTGTAAATTATACTCTGACCCACAAGAGTGGAAGGAGCGAAGACCTGGTAAATTCTCCACCTGGAGAGATCGCCGATGAATGACACGGAGAGAAAAAGCTCACCCCAAAGTTGCAGAGTGCAGAATTCTAGAATCGGTGGGATTTTAGCAATGGAGGACAGGTTTTGGTTGCCAGGGATGAAGAAAGTGCTGGGAACACGAAGCGTTGGGTGTAGCTGTGAAAGCCTACTCCTGAGGAACTGTGTGCCAAGAGAAATGATCTAAATATCAGTTCATCAATATCAATATCCTAGTAGGGACATATAGAGTTCATCTCTGTTATTTCTTAAAACTCTGTTACATACAGAAAAAATATAAATTCATCAAACAAATGTATATCTTATAGCTGATAGATTAGAGAAGCACTCTGTGTGTGTCTCCCTTATACATACACATATACACACACATACACACACACACACACACACACACACACACACACACACACACACACACAGCGTAGCCTGTAGAACACATGTTCCTGGTCTGCTCAGAGCTCATTGCCATGGTTTTTTCCATATGTCCACCAGGCATTCCCTGAATTTTCCTGTTCTCTCTCCCCTTCCTTATTTCCCTTTCCATTCTCCTCTTTGCTTCTCCCTCTTCCTGAAAAATTTGGTCCAAAGGCTGAGAGATGAGACGGAACAGGTGTTCTGAACCTGAGGTAGGGAATGATGTGACTGGGAAGACTATTCATTCTCTGAAGGGCATTCAGGCCCATAGCAGGGTGACAAGGTGTTCATGTCGGGGAAGACAGCAAAGTGCTCAGAAAATGTTCGAGATGGACAAGGAGGCCCCCTACTGAGGGAATTTACAGCGGAGGAGAATGGACTTGTGCGAAGTTAGAATCCACCCTGGTATTGGTTTGGAATTGGTGGTATTAGTACAAACGCCTGGTTTTCGAGGCACACCATGTAGAATAAATAAAAGTTAAATGTGTGCATTTGTAAGCTGGGAGGTGGGTCAGTTGGTAAAATGCTCCTGTACAAAAGTGAGAGCTTGAGTTTGACTCTCAGAACTCATTTTTAAAAAGCCAGGTGTGATGGCACAAACTTGGAATCCTTCAAAGGGGAGACAGTGATAACTGTGTCCCTGTGCCCACGGCCAGCCATACCTGCAGAACTCCAGGCCATTCTACCATACCTGCAGAACTCCAGGCCATTCTACCATACTTGCAGAACTCCAGGCCATTCTACCATACCTGCAGAACTCCAGGCCATTCTACCATACCTGCAGAACTCCAGGCCATTCTACCATACCTGCAGAACTCCAGGCCATTCTACCATACCTGCAGAACTCCAGGCCAGCAAGAGAACCTGCCTCAAAAAGCAAAGTACACATTGCTTGGGTTTGACCTCTGACTTCTATATGTCTTTCACACGTGTCCACCTGCATGTGTGCATTTACACACATATAGACACATGACAAAACAAACATGCATTTGCGAGTGTGGTTACGTGTGTGCACACATATATACATGTACACACATATATAAGTGTACTGGAGTACACTTAGGTCTCAGGATTTGGCTTCCTAACATCATTCCACTGGTGCTCTTTGGAGAAATGGCTAATCTCAGAGCTGGTAAGAAAAGTACAGGGTGATCCGGTGTGTCTCACTAATGCCAAAATTGAGGAAATGCTAAGAGAATGACAGAAAAATTTTATAGGAACTCAAGAATCAACTCAAACATGTTCTGATGGCTAGATCTAGGAGTTTACGTATATAACTAAATACGGCTAGGAACACATTATAACCAATTGATGACAGAAGTTCCACATCCATTCTGAAATAAGCTAATGAACAAACCGAAAGACTGATGAGGGGTGACAGATTTGCTTATCAATAACACAAGGGAAAAGAATAACTTGAAGCTGAGGAAAACTGTCAGGCGGCTCTTTAATCAAGAGATCAAAGCCAACATCACCAGTAATGAGAGGAACTGAATCGCGTGCCACCTGAGAAGAAGCCAGCAAGAGAACCTCGTGTGGCTTTTTTGATTTCCCACAAAGATGCATAACCTGGATCTCATAACGAGCAAGCATCAGACAGATTCAATTTGAGGGTCAGGTAACAAAATATCTGCCCTGTCCTTTCCAGAAGTCGGAGGTGTGAAAACCTGCTGCTGACTGAAGGGAGCCCAGGAGATCTGACAGTGATCACAGCCCACACAGCAGAACTGACTCCACTAGGCAAGCGGGAGGGAGCATTTGGCAAATGTACCTGAACTGTGGGGATTTGAAGGTGGTTTTCTATCTATTCAACGTCCCGACTTTGTGGCTTTCTTTTGGTGATGGGAATCAATGTTGCCATCTCTCTTTTAGCTAGGGTTTTATTGCTGTGAACAGACACCATGACCAAGGGAGCTCCTATAAAGGAAAACGTTTTATTGGGGTTGGCTTACAGTTTTAGAGGTTCAGTCCATTATCCTCATGGTGGGAGCATGACAGCATCCAGGCAGACATGGTGCTGGAGAAGGAGCTTTCTACACCTGATCAGAAGGCAGCCAGGAGGAGGTTGTCTTCCACTGTGCACTGGGCAGAATTTGAGGACTAGGAAACCTCAAAGCCCTCCTACACAGAGACACTTCTTCCAACGAGGCCACACCTCCTAATAGTGCCACTTCCCATGGGCCCAGCATATTCCAACTACGACACTATCTGTAGAGAATAGCTATGGAGGAATTGAGAAATAATGGGATATAAGGCCAGAAACTTAGTTAGATATGGGCAGGTGGGTTTGCAAAAACAACACAAAAGCATGAGTTGAAGGGCCTTGTTGTTTCTTGAATGAGAAATGTCCTTGTGAGGTCCTCGGATGTTGGCGCTGTTTGGAGAGGTTGTGAAGCCTTTAGGAGGTGGAGCCTTGCTAAAGGGGTGCATCACTGGGGTTAGCTTTGGGGTTAGCTTTTAGCCTGGCTTCACTTCCCATTCTGTCTGTGGCTCTCTGCTTCCTGTGTGCCTAGGAAATGCGATAGCCATCTTCCTCCTTCTGCTGCTGTACCGTCTGCATCACGATGGACTCCATCCCTCCATTTCCAAGATGGACGTACTTTGCATTTTCCACCCATCAATCCTGAAGACTTTTATGATGTCTCTCTGAACAGGGCTCCGTTCACAACACCAGAATAAGGCCAGCGGCGGGACCTTGAGCTTTCTGCTTATGTGCCGTTCAGCTCTGTAAGTTCTCACAAGAACCAGGAGTAACCCAAATTCTACAGAGACAAAGCCATCCAAGGAGACCATTGCCTCCTGCAAGTCCTTCCCTAGGTGGGACTTACTTCTCACTTAGACTGCTTTGAGTTTCCAAAGGTAAAACCCGGAACCTTCCTTAGCATGAGATCCCAAATGACACATATGTTAGAGGAAAATTTGGAAGGGCATGGGGAAGGCTTTGAAAACCTTTCTTAATGAATCATTTTGGCAAGGTAAGGATGCTAAATGATTGGCTCAGAAATGTGTATTTTGTTGTCTTATACTTTTCAGTTATTTGATGAGTAGAATGTAAGCAGGCCCTTAACTCTGCTGTGGCTGACTCTCCATCTGACCGTAGACCTTTGGACACACAGTCAGCAAAGACATCATCTATGTTACAGTAATTTAATAGCCTTTTGTTTTGCGAGTAAGCATCAGCCTCCAGCCCAAACACAAATGAAGAAGAGGGCATGGTCATTCTCTACGAATAAATATGGTTAGGACACTAATCTTGTTGAATTTTTGGTTACGTTGAGGGGATTCTAGTTATGGCCTCTCACTATGTATTTCAGAAGGTTTTAGAAATTAATAAACAAACAGATGAACAGAGATGAGGAAACAACCGCAGTCCTCAGGGGCTGGATTCCCTGGGTGCGACCATAGTTCTCTTTGCTCTAAAAGGGACTCATTAGGACTCTTAAAAGTCTGTGACCTCGAGGGTGGCAACTGGAAGCAAAAACACATGTGTCTCGTTGAGATCATTTTTCTGTACTTTGGAGAGCAATTTCTGTGGGTCCAATTCTTGAATCCCCAACTCAAAGCATGTCTTCGAATCTTCAGTGTGGTGGCAGAGAAGGAGGTGAGGCACTTAGGAGATGGCTCAGTCAATAAAATGCCTGCTAGAAACTGGAGCACTCAGTTCCGATCTCCAACCTGCAGAAGAGGAGTGGGAAAAGAGTCTCAGAACCATAGGACACCAAAGAAACAAGGCCGTCCATAGCCACATGATCAAAACTCATGTGATCTCATGGAGACCGAAGCACCATGAACGGTGCTGCCAAGGCACCAGATAGGATCCCAAAGTCCAAAGGCAATGGGAACATGTGTCCCCAGGAGTCTCACCGGGGAAACGAACGACCCTTAGGGGTAGATGGCCAGATGGTCAACAGAAAATGAACTAAGTGGCAGTTCTGGAGGTTCCGTGTCTCCTGATGATATGTCAGGGTTGTTCCTTTAAAAAAAATTATCTCGGGTCTCTCTGGTCGTCTCAGGGTCCTGCGCCACGAGCTCCACACAGTTTAACAAGGGCCCATTCCATTGGCAGGGGTCAAGACCCAGCTCCTGTCCTAATGTGACCCCCAAAAGGAAGCTGAACTCTGAAGCTGGTTAGAGGAACTCAAAGGCCTCTCCATCGGTTCTGACTTCCAGAAGGGCTGAAAGATGTGGTTATCCCAGGCGCAACACAAACAAGCTGCCACCCAGCGGGCTCTGCGTGCCTAAAGATCAACTGTTCCGCGCAGCGCTGGCAGCAGTGGGGAAACTCCGATTTCCTCAAAGCTATGCTCAACCATGGCATGAACCCTGTGGACCTGTTCGAAGCCTACGACCTGTGAGAAAGAGAGGGGGAAGGGGAGGGAAAGGGGGAGAATAAAGAGGGGAGAGGGGAGAGAGGAGAAGGGAGAGGGGAGAGGGGAGAGAGGAGAAGGGAGAGGGGAGAGGGAGACTTCTGGAACTTGCTTCAATTCTCCTGCCTCAGCTTCCGGAGGGCTGGGATGACAGACGTGTGTTATCTATGCTCCCTTCTCACCCACCATGCTTCGCTTCCTTCCCAGGATTGACCCACAAGGCAGGGAACGTGGGAGTCCTTGAAGGGATAGCCAGGCAGTGGGCTGTAGGAGACACTGGCCCCCACAGATGGAAATGAGTTGGAAAGAGTTTCCATTTTCTCATCCCTTCTGCATCGGTTTGTGGTTTATGAAACCGTAGAAATTGTAGGCAGTTCTAGTGAAAGAAAACAAGGGGTTTGTGTTTTATTTGTTTTTCCCAAAATATGGGGGAGCACCTGGCTTAAAATACTGCAGGCATCATGGGGATTGCGTTTGCTATACCAAGGCCCTCAGACCTCACCCTCCCAACCCCTGAGGGGAAAGTGAGGGCTGGAACTGAGGCAAGCCAGACAGGAGGAACTCACCTGCCGGCCTCGGTTCCTCTGGGGTTTGTAGGTCCCAGCTCTTGGTGTGCAGGTCTTGTTTAGCTGTGCTGGGCTCTTCCTCCTGCAAAAGTGCTGCGTGTGACCAACAGGGGCTCTTCCTACATGGCAAGATAATATAAAACCCCTAGTGTGGACCAAAAACAACAACAAAAACCCTCCATTTCTAAGAAATAAATTATCTCATTTTTTTAAAATTTGATTTTATTTATGCACACCCCTCCCCCAAACTTTACACTACAGGTGTTTTTGGCTTCCAGTTTAGTGTTTTTGTGGGACTCCTGAGTAAGCAAAGAGAGGTTCTCTGTTTATTCTGTCTTTTGTTGGGCTCTTTTCCTTTTATTTCTTTGTTTTGTCTAATTCTGGTGTGTGAGTTTTCGTTTTATCTTTATTTCATTGTATTATTCCCACCTAGAAGCCTGTTTTCTTTCTAATGAGAGACGGAAAGTGGGTCCAATGCAAGGGGAGGTTCGGAGGAACTGGGGGCGGGGGGAGCAGAAGGGGGAGAGCAGTACTCAGGGTATGCTATGCGAGGAAGAAACATTTTCAATACATAAGTTAATTGGGTTGAGATTTGGAGTTTAAGTGGAAGTCAGTAAGTCTGTCTGTCTATGCTGTTCCTTAAAATACCATACTAATTTGTGACTTGGGGAAAAAATCTAGATAGTTCTATCAGGTAGCACGAATTGTCCCTGCATCCCTGGCTCCCACAGAAGACAGCAGACTCGGGGTCGTGACATAGAGCGCTGCCTGCCAGGATGTCAGGGAGGCTTCCCACTGCCCACCTGAGTTTTCAGTCAACTCCTAATGAAGGGGGATTCTCTTCTCATTGCTGGACCTTGTTCTTTCCTGGAAGTGAGAAAGCGGCTAGCATTAGTCCACACACTCCTGGTGTCCTCCAGTCATCTGATAAGCAAAGGACAGAAGGTGACTCCACAGGTCTCCTGGGAACCACGATGAAGCGATGGAGTAAAGTTGAAACACTCTGGAACTCACTCGCGGTTCCATACGTCTGTTTATATGCACAGCCCTCAACTTCATATTCCATGGAGTGTGGGCTGGGGGCAGCTGGATGAAATGAAAGGGTACACAGACAAATAGGCAATGTCCCCAAAGCAATGAGCCACATTTCTCTACTCTTAGTTTTGGAAAAGGCAAACATGCTACGCTTTCCTGCTAAGAGTGAGGCATTGAGTTTTTCCTGTACGGTGGGTACAGGAAGGGGCTGAGGAGGACTGTAGTGTTTAGCCTGAAAAAGTAAATAAATGTCTATATTTAATGCCATGACTTTGTTACAATATAAAATTGTAAAAGACAATATTACATTTTTCTTAACTGTACATCCATAATTAAATCCAAATAAAGGTTTATTAGAGCACAAAGTTATAGGGCATTTTCTTTTTAATTTATTATATTTGTTGCCTATTTGATTTAATCATTGTTCAAGCTAACATCATACACATCAATGTAAAAACAGATTTTTGTTTATGAAAATTCTTATTTTCTAGATTATTTTGATGAATGCTTTCTTGGGCTTTATGTTTAGCTGAGAAAGATCAACGAAGTTCTGCAGAATGCTTCTTGAACTTGAAGTTGGATGTGATTATGTTTACAGGACTGGCTTTCTCTTCGGTTCAACACATTAAGCACTATTGTTTCAACAGCCTTGCTGTGTCAAACTGTTGTTTCTGGCATTTCATATAAGCACAAGGTCGAGCAGAATAGAAAACATCAAATAAATTTCTCAGCAGGAATTCCAGCTTCCATCCCCTATAAGTTCATACTTTTGATTTCTAGGAAGAAACAAAAATCTTCTAGGGGGATAAGATTATTTGAATTTGGCTCTCGTGGCTTATAGAGCATTGAATGTATAGTATTGCATATCTTAGTGGAGAATCTGTACAGTAGATGCTACCTATGAATCTTGGATGGTACAGAAAGAATAATCCTAAAATGAAATATATTTTGATTCTTGTACTTATGCATCTGAGTCCCTCCTTAGATAATACTCCTCTAGGAATATGAATCCTAATGACATCTTATTTCTGTACTTCCCATTGTTTCAATCGTTCTAACTTTGATATAGGAATGTCTTTTAAAGTGTTTAGTCATCGTCGTGCATAAAACAATGTGCAGCACTTTGACATTGTTTGCCTTTGTGTGGTTGGGGAAAAGGGGGAAATAAATTGTTTGTATAGTGCTGAAAATGGAGGTTGGGATTAAATTGACCTAAGGTTAATGATAGGATGAAGGTCAACTGTCAAGTAGCAAGAAAATGGTATCGCCTTGGCAATAATTAATGTTGAGCAATGACTAGAGTTCAGATTATTGTAATGAGAGATGATATGGTGTTGTGGCTGTTCAGAGGTCAGTGTTACTTGGCTTCCTATAGTTCGGGGGTAAACAAGGAGAACTTTCTAGTAAAAACAATGTAACTTGATACAATGAGCTTTCTGTGACACACAGTTCACAGGAGGCATTGTTAGTGTGTATACAAAGTTTATAAAATATGTAGCAGTCAATGTTTTAAGGACACCCGCCCCTGAATGGACATGCTGGGGGGATGAGCAGGGAGGTGTTTATTTAACGGTAGAAAACAGAACAAAATTATAGTTTTCAGACTTGCATATGCTGGCTATTATCCTGCAATTCTAATGAGTCTGTTTTTAAATCCCTCATTTTCTGAATGGCACCATTCTTCCCATAATATATCCCCAGTTGTCCTTGCCCTGATAATGTATTACACCAATATATCATTAAAGCAACAGATATATTAGAGTCATACATTATCAGAGCAAAGCACTCAAGGGGTGATGTGTTTCATGAATGATGGCTCCATCTTGTGCAGTGCAGGTACAGTAGCAGAATCAGTTTAATGAGAAGAAAGAGCCCAGGTTGCAGCCCTGGAATTGACGAACCTGGTAAAAAGTGACCTCAAGTGTACTGTGGATTCTGGTTTCTATTGGACCATTGTATGTGCTGAGTTTCGATTTCAAAAAATAGTGGCAGGAAAGTCTTCCATGGGAGAGGATGCAGTATTTTTTTCTGGTAAGGAAAGTTCTTCTTGGAGGACAGTCTTGAGTCTCTCAGGTCAGACATACAACATCTCCTGAGACAGGCTGTCAACTGTGTTTGGTTTCCTGACCCATTCCCCACATCCAAGCACTATTTTTCCTTCAACTCTGCCAAATTCCCTAATCTTGGACAATCTTGGACAGGTGCTTTCCAAATCATGATCAATAAATGAATAGGACCAGCCCTAAAGATGCTCAGTACTTCCAGAAAAACAGAGCTGCACAGTCGGAGACAAAACCAGTCAGTTTCCCCACAAAGGGCGTCTGTCAGCTCTGCCCTGCTGCTCTTGAAGAGTAGATAGGAGATTCCAGTGTCTCCTCAGATTTCAGAAAGGATGGGTGCTGTCTGTCGCCATCTTCACTCTGTCAATGCTCAATTTAGGACTTCAGGCTGGGGGAGGGGAGGGCCTTGAGAATACCTGTGGGTATACTGACTTTATACCAGATATGCCTGTGACTTGTGTATCCTGGCCTCTCACTGTTGCTGTGATCAGATACATAGCACATTCACATTTGGAAGGATTATACTCCTTTGAACACTCCCAAGTCCTTCCAACTCTTTGCCGGAAGGACCTCCCTTTCAACACCCCCCCCAACCCCCATCTCGCCTTCCATCGGATGGCGGCCTTTCATACTCTCTCTAGGTGTTGTTGGCTGCAGATTTTCATTTCTAGGAAGAAAAAATCTTCTAGGGGGATAAGATTATCTGAATTTTGCTCTCATGGTTTATAGAACACTGAAAACTGCTGTTCGCTCTCATTCTCTGCCATCATTCCTACATACTCTGGAAGCCCAGGAATGAAGCTGTCTATAATCAGAGTGGGTCCTCTCACACTGGTGAATGTAATTAAGAAAACCCAGGGCTGGAGAAATGGCTCATTGGTTAAAATCACTTGCCACTCTTAAGAAGGGCCTGAGTTCAGTTTCTAAGACCCATATGGAAGCTTGAAAATATCTATAAATAGCTTTTAGAGGACCCAACACTTTTCTGACCTTTGAAGCCACCAGACATGCAGCTGGTGCATGTACATACATGCAGACAAAATATTGATATTATTTAAAAATAAAACATTAAGAAAGAAAGAGCAATTTGCAAATTCATTTGGAATAACAAAAAACCCAGAATATCGAAAACTATCCTCAACAATAAAAGAACTTCTGGGGGAATCACCATCCCTGATCTCAAGCAGTATTACAGAGCAATTGTCATGAAAACTGCATGGTATTGGTACAGAGACAGGCAGATAGACCAGTGGAATAGAATTGAAGACCCAAAAATGAACCCACACACCTAGAACCACACACCTTGACAAAGGAGCCAAAACCATCCAATGGAAGAAAGAGCATTTTCAACAAATGGTGCTGTTGGTTAAACTGGAGGTCAGCATGTAGAAGAATGCAGATCGATCCATTCTTATCACCATATATAAAGCTTAAGTCCAAGTGGATCAAGAACCTCCACATCAAAACAGATACACTCAAACTAATAGAAGAAAAAGTGGGGAAGCATCTCGAACACATGGGCACTGGAGAAAATTTCCTGAACAAAACACCAATGGTTTATGCTCTAAGATCAAGAATCGACAAATGGGACCTCATAAAACTGCAAAGCTTCTGTAAGGCAAAGGACACTGTGGTTAGGACAAAACGGCAACCAACAGATTGGAAAAATATCTCTACCAATCCTACAACTGATAGAGGGCTAATATCCAAAATATACAAAGAACTCAAGAAGTTAGAAGTTAAAAATGGGGTACAGAGCTAAACAAAACATTCTCAGCTGAGGAATATTGAATGGCCAAAAAGCACCTAAAGAAATGTTCAACATCTTTAGTCATTAGGGAAATGCAAATCAAAACAACCCTGAGATTCCACCTCACACCAATCAGAATGGCTAAGATCAAAAACTCAGGTGACAGCAGATGTTGTCGAGGATGTAGAGAAAGAGGAACACTCCTCCATTGTTGGTGGGATTGCAAACTGGTACAACCACTCTGGAAATCAGTCTGGAGGTTTCTCAGAAAATTGGACATTCCACTACCTGAGGACCCAGCTATACCTCTCCTGGGCATATATCCAAAAGATGCTCTAACATACAACAAAGACACATGATCCACTATGTTCATAGCAGTCCTATTTATAATAGCCAGAAGCTGGAAAGAACCCAGATGCCCTTCAATGGAGGAATGGATTCAAAAAATGTGGTACATTTACACAATGGAGTACTACTCAGCTATCAAAAACAATGACTTCATGAAATTCATAGGCAAATGGGATGAACTAGAAAATATCATCCTGAATGAGGTAACCCAATCACAGAAAAATATACTTTTGGATATTAGTCAAAAGCTGGAACTACCCAAGATACAATCCACAGACCACAGGAAGCTCAAGAAGAAGGATGACCAAAATGCAGATGCTCCCACTCTTTCTTAAAAGGGGAAAAATCCATAGGAGGGGATATGGAAGCAAAGTTTAGAACAGCAACTCAAGAGTCTGACCCACATGTGGCCCATATATATACAGCCACCAAAACTAGATAAGATTGATGAAGCTAAAAAATGCATGCTGAAAGGGACCGGATATAGATCTCTCCTGAGAGATACATCCAGAGCATGTCCAATACAGAGGTCAATGATAGCAGCAAACCACTGAACTGAGAACAGGACCCCCTTGGGGGGAATTAGAGGAAGTATTGAAAGAGTTGAAGGAGCTTGCAACCCCATAAAAACAACAATGCCAACTAACCAGAACTTCCAGGGACTAAATCACTACTGAAAGACCCCAACCTATGGGTGACCCAGGGCTCCAACTGCATATGTAGCAGAGAATAGCCTTGTTGGGGCACCAGTGGAAGGGGAAGCCCTTGGTCCTGCCAAGGCTGGACCCCAATGCAGGGAATATTGGGGGCAGTAAGGTGGATGGATGGGGAATACTCATATGGGGGAGGTGGAGGGGATGGGGGGCTTATGGACAGGAAACTGGGAAAGGGAATAACATTTGAAATGTAAATAAAGACATATATCTAATAAAAAAAAGTATTAGAATCTAAGCAGTAAAATCATAAAAATAAATGCTAAATGGGTTAGAAAGAAGAAAGAAAGAAAGAAAGAAAGAAAGAAAGAAAGAAAGAAAGAAAGAAAGAGAGAGAGAAAGAGCAAGAGAAAGAAACACAAGCCCCTTATGGACCTGTCCACAGGTCAGTCTCGCCTAGACCGCACCTCACCTGGACACTCTTTTCAGATGATTATGGATTGAGTCAGGTTACAATAAAAACTAACCATGCCAGTTAGTGTGGGGATCTTTATAGCAAAACCCCAGCTGTATCGTAACTCTTTCTAGGTAAAAATCACGTTTCTTGTTCCTTGCCACTTGGGGCAACTAGGCATGACCTATAAAAAAAATCCAGGGAAAGGAACATGATATTTATAATAACTTAAAGGTAAGCTGGCTAGGAACTGCAACTGACAAAAAGAATTCCATTAATCATGGTGCTGGAGTGGAGAGCGGTTGTGGTCTACGTAGCAACTTCTTGCATTTGAACACGTCTTCAAGAAAGGTTTATTCATTTACAGTCATGATTCAGAGTATACTCACAGCCGTGAACTTATCCTGTCCTTTCACCTCCCTCTTTCCCTCCCTTCTTCTCCCCTCTTCTTTCTCCCTCCCTCCCTTTCCCCATCCCTCTCTTCCTGCCTTCCTCTCTCCACCCTTCTGTCCCCAGAAAAAAAAAAAAGCAATCTCTTTCTACTGGGAGCCCAGAGCCAGCAGCAGCCACCACAGATAGAGCATGAAAGGCTGGCATCCTCTGGAAGGTGAGGTGGGGTGTGGGGTATAGAACGGAAGGTTCTTCTGGCAAATATTTGGAGGGATTTGGGTGTGTTCAAAGGAGGGGTATAATCCTTCTAAATGTGATTTTCACAGTAATTTTTGGGAGCATTTGTCACATGGGTTTTTCTTAGATTCTTCTTGGTTGGAGATGTTTGTTAACTAATGGACCATTTTCCAAGTGGATGACTCAGAGAGGTGAATCTATTCCTTAAGGGACTGAGCACCTTTTAAGAGACTGACAGATATTCCTGGCGGGAGATGGAGAGAACTGGCATGAGTCTTTCTGCTTTCTTTCTTTGTTTGAGAATGCGTTCCACAGCAACATGCACGTGTATTAATTGTATGCAAAAAAAGAGGGCAAATTCTGGGTCAGATTTGTGGCAAAGGGGTAAGGAGCTCATTCAGCAGATACTGAAGCAGGACTGAGGGTAAAGGTTCTTACCTCACAGATGGACTTGAGTCCTCTCATATGCGTTGATTGGCAGCTGTGCCACGTAATACTGAATGTTAGGAGGAAAAATTCAGTGTTACTACTAATATTTGTTTTACCAGAACAGATTGAGTCTCAACAATAGTATCCAGTCTCTGAGGTGCCGTGGGTTAATCTATTAATTTTAAGACTCTCATAAAGTGCACCCATTGAAAAGTAAGAAGTGTATATCCACCAGTGAAAAATTTAACAATCATAGCAGAATAACACACACACACACACACACACACACACACACACACACACACACACAGGAGCTTAGCCACACCATCTGTTACTATGAACCAGTCCATGGAAGAAAAGACAAATATTTTAAATTGAAGCTACAAGTAAAACACATCTATCAGATCTCTTACTAAGTGGTTCTTGACATTTAAGAACCCAATCTACGTGGTTCTGTACCAAGAGGGACGTCTACACACCTTCATTTTCTGAGTTGCGTATCTAGGAGTCACGTGTGAGCCAAGTCACTGTACAGAGATACAGTGTACCCTATCACTGTACAGCAATACGGGAGTCACTTAAGACAGAACAAGTTCACATGGGAAGCTTTAGGATCCTTTTGTAACATCGTGGTTTGAACTGGAAAACGGACGAATTATCAAGGTCTTTGAGACAGGAGCATCCAGGGACCGGCATATGTCACTGGGGCTTTGTGTGACTCTGCCTCCTTGGGAGGGTTTGACAACACACAGTTGAAGGCCTTGTTGGTTTTCACTTTCTTTGTCTACAAAGTCTACTTACACAAATTTATTTAAGAATAATCACAGAGATTGAACAAATGGGACATTTGTTTGACTGTTAACCAGAATAGCTGGGTTTTTCCAACAATGCAAATGTTTAAAACTAGAAAATTATTTCAGTCTACCATGAAATAAACAGTGGATGCCTATGTATATTTCTGAAAACAATCATAGAAAACAGTGAGTGAGGCCACTGTATGAAAAGTCTCTGCAGCAGCGGTATCCAATTGTTCCTCTTTGGTTAATAAAACACACGCGTGTGAACACACGGGCATACTCCGGAAGCTCTGTTCATGCACAGAGCTCAGCTGCACGCTCTGACATTGGCCGTGATTGAGTTTGTGTGGCAGTTGTATGAATTTGGCCTTTGCTTATTTGCAGCACTTTCATGTCTAAACGGAACCAGTTCAAACTTACTTTAATGCACTAGAATGGGAAGGCGGGCTAGGACGGTGGAGAAGGAGGAAGAGCAAACCTGAGTAGGATTATTTTCCTCCACGTGGTCTATTTTATTGGTGTTATGTGAAATTGGTAAATCACTGTTATCTAAAGTATTGACAGGTTCATTTTATATTCAGAATCTGAGACACTGATTCTCTGCCAACTCGATAAGCGTCAGTAGGAGCGACATCCTCGTAGAGCAGGTGAGGAGTCTGGCCCTGCACTGACTCTGCTCACAGGGCGGGGCTGCCTTACCTACCATCATCCTTTGTGAGGACTCGAGGAGCCACGACGTGGGTGTGTGGGAACAGCAGTGTACGAGTTGATGGCGTCTCACGGTTCTTTAACATTTGGTGCCGCTAGAATTTAAAATCTTCCTTATATCCTACCTACAATGCTGTAGCAAGGTCACCCAGGAGTTCATCAAGGGGAGAGCTGTGAAACAGTCAAGGAACTCGGGGGCTCGGTAACGGAACATAGGTGCGCTAAATCTCAAGCGAGAAGGCCGAATAGCCACGGTGACTCTCTGCGCTTTTAATTTAAGAGAGAGCACTTCAAAACATTAGAGGGAATGCAGGGAAAATAAAAATCGTCCTTAAGCAAATACATGCTTCATTTGCAGATTTATGCGCTCTCCGATCGTACCCCCTTCTGCCCACACTGTATTCAGTCCCGTGGGGGAAGGTAGGCTGGAACTGTGCACGTTCTGAGTTATACAGGATGGTTTAGCCAAAACACACGTTCTGTAGGAAATGTGACCTTCACATCAGGTGGACATGGCATGGGTAAAGGTGGGAATGGGCAAGCGACATGGTGACAGAAAAATGCCTGAAGGGAAGTTGAAATGAGTGTCTGGCATAAAGGGTTTTGGAAGCCTCCTTAGATTTCTCCTCAGAGGAGCAGAGGAGTTGTAGGTCACTGTAGGTGGGGCTTGAGAGGTGACTGGAAAGGGGCAAGGGAGAATTAAAATGAATGAAGGAATCAGTACAAGGCTATAGGAAACAGGTGTATTCGTATTGCGTGTCAGATACCAACAAAGAGGCATTGTTTCTTCTTGATGGAAAGAGAAAACCAGAGACCCTCAAAAATAGTGCCTGGAAAGCTTTATTATCAATACATCAATTTGGGTTTCTCTCTTGACTATTACTGAATTAAAATTTAATTACAGAAGTAATGTATACTTCAACCCAGGCCTGGTAGCATATATCTTTTAATCTTAGCACTCAGGAGACAGAGACAAGGTTAGTTTGGTCTACACAGCAGGTTCCAGGCCAGCCAGGACCATGTAATGAGACCCTTAATCAAGAAAAGAAGAGAAAAGGAGAGGAGAGGAGATTGTAGTGTATGATTTAAAGAACAAGAAATAAATTCAGATAATGTGGAAATGGGAACTGAGGGTGTAGGACGGTGGTAGAACATGTGTGTGTGTGTGTGTGTGTGTGTGTGTGTGTGTGTGCATGTATACATATAGACACATACACAAAGAGAGATGTTATTTAAAAGTGATTGGGTTATTTTCTTGATTTAAATTTTCAGTTCTTTATATATTCTAGATATTAACCCTCTGTTGAAAGTACAGCTGGTGAAGGTTTTTTCTTACCTCTTTATTCCATTGAGAGTTTCCTTTCCCAAACAGAAACGTGTTACTTTTTGGGAGTTTCTATTTTAAAACGCTGGCCTTATTTCCTGCACTCCTGGGTGTCACCTGCGTGACACGTGGAAGGACACATGTTACTGTCTCCTCTAGTACTTTCACAACATCTGATACTTTTAAAAGCAGTTCTTGCGCAGAAAATCCAAATGAACCTGAAAAAAAAATGCCAGGAATTAGTAATGACATTATAGCAGTTTGTGTCACTGAAGATGAGAAGGTTGGTATGTGCTGTGGATTTGGTGTCCTGAGGTTAGGTATACTGTCTATTTCAGATTAACCCTTGCAAAGGATGGAACGTAACTGGACAGGTAGAAGAAATTCTGCATATGGATGACTAATTGGTCTGGTACCACTTTTTGTTTGCTTATTGCCTTCCATTCAAGCCTTTGTTGAAAAACAGGTGACCAGTTTTCCAAGCTCGTTTGTTCAGTTACTCTGTCCCTCCTTTCACTGTCTTGATTATAATAGTTTTATATTAAATTAAAAATATGGCACTCTCTCAACTTTGACTTCGTGGAGGACACTGGCTTGGCCACTCTTCAGTGGCTTCTTTGTATCAATTTGATGGCATCCAGTACACTGCTGGGATTTTAACAGATTCTAGTCCATCTATTACCAAGACTGTTATGTTGACTACATTGGGTCTCCTCATCCATGAATGCAGAATAGCTCTTATCTAACTCTGCTCTGATTTTTTTTGTCAGACTTGTTTTTTATTTTACTCATAAAGATGTGTGTATTTTGTTAGACTTATTTATTTTGAACATGCACGAACAAATGGCAAATGCGATTTTAGTTGAAAACAGATTCTTTGTCATAAACCATTCTGATCATCGTTTCTCCGCCCCCAACTCCTCCTTACCTCCCACCCCCAAATTCATACTCCTTTTTCTCTTTCACACACAAGGAAACAAACGCACATTGAAACAAACAAGTGAATAACGAACTAATAAATAAACAATATTGAATTAAAAACCAACAAACCAGAATAGGATAAAACAAACAGAAAAAAAGCCAAAGAAAAAGCACAAGAGATACAAATAAATTCAGAGTAAATAAAGTTTGCGTAAACTTTATGCACACACAGAATCCCATAAAAACATAAAATCAGGAACCATAATGTATAAACAAAAGACCTGTAAGGTTTAAGAAACAAAACACAGTGACACAAAATAACCCCCAGGCAAAGCATTATCAGACCAAACAAAGAAACAAACAAACAAAAACAAACAAACAAACCCAATCACTCACTCCAAAATGACCACTGAGCTTTTCTGTGTTGTCCATCTACTGCCCAGGCCGGCCCCTAAGTGTGCTTTATATACCCAGCAAGACTACTTGCTTTGTTTGTGAGTAGTTACTAACTGCAGATAGCTTCTGGCTTAGAGATGAGGGTCTTTGTCCATTTCCTCCCTAGCACTGGGCTCTCATCTGGCTTAGACCTGTGCGGGACCAGAACTTGCTGTCACAGTCTGAGTTCATGTGCATACTGCTTCCGTTACATCTAGAAGGCTCGTTTCCTCGGTTCCTCCATCCCCACGGGCTCTTTACAATTTTATGTTTCATCTTCTGCTGAGTTCTCTGAACCCTAAGGAGAGGGGTTTGACGGATACATACCATTTAGGACTGAGTGTTCCAAGATCTCTCTTTCCCTCCCCACCCCCTTCTGCACATTGCCCAGTTGGCAGGTATCTCTGTTTGCTCCCATCTGCTGTGAAGGGGTGAGGAAGACTCTTACCTGTGAGCATATCGGAATGTCATTAGGACTCATTTTATTGCTATGTCGCTCTAGTAGAATCATAGTATTTGGCTTTCCCCTAAGTCTACTGCCTGTCTGATCTCAGGTTGTTGGCCACCAAAACAGTATCAGGCATGGGTTTTGTCTCATGGAGTGGGCTTTAAATCCAACCAGACTGTCGTCCGTTATTCTCACAGCTTTTGTGTCCCTGTTGTGGCAGCAGACCTTGCAGACAGCGCATCATTGTAGATGAATTGTAGAGTTTGTAGTTGGATTAAAGGGATGAAGGCTCTAGGTTGACACTAGTTTGACTTCTCCATGTTCAATGAGTTACATAGGTATTGTCTCCGTCCAGTCCATTCGCAGAGAGCAACCAAAAGCCTTGGGAATAGCCTGGGGTGTTTTGGGGGTTTCCACAGGGCTGTTTTGGCATTGCAACTTAATTAAGTGCAACCCATTCCCAGCACTGGAGATTTCATTTGGTGGTGACAGTTGTCTAGTTGGGGCTTTCTCTCCTCTGTAATTTGGTAATTCCATTTAGGCAAATGTGCTTTGACTTCACATTTTGCTTAACTGTTTCTTATATATAAGAAAGCAGTGAACACTAGATATAAACCTTCTGAATGTAGTGTACAATTTACTATAATTTATTAGTTCTTGGGATTCTCTAGTTTTCCAGTTCATTTGGATGTCTTGTCTAAATAATCATGTCATCTATAATTATTTTTTCTTTACCAAACTGTCTACCTTGATTTTATTTTCTTGTTTTACTTGACCAGGAAGAATTTCCAGGACAATGATAAAGGACAGCGGTGAGAGAGGATGTCTTCCCTTGCTATCCATCTTAGCAGTAAAACATTCACCTTCTCCCCAGTATTATGCTAGCTGTTGAATATTTGTACCTATTAGAGAGATTTTCTAATATTCTAAAAGTCTTAAAATGTGTTCGAGGGTTTCTTTTTGCCAGATGCTTTTTCCTATATACACTGATATGATAATGTAATTATTATAGAAGTGAAGGATTTGTCAATATGGATTCCTCAGTTGTAACAAGTGTATCATTGTTAGCCTGTTGATAGGATGGATTGTAGGGATTGATTTTCAAACGGTGAACGAGCCTTTCAGAGCTGGGGTAAATCTCATTTGATTATGATATATAATTCATTTTAGACATTATTGCATTGTCTTTCCTGATATTTTGTTGGGGATTTTTGCATCCATGCTTATGAAGAACATTGCTCTACAGTTTTCTTTTCTGGTAACATTTTTGTCTCAACTCAGAGTGACTTAAATATTCAGAAAATTGGATGATCTCAGATGTGATTTTTAAAACTAAGTGCTGCAAAGGAACTTTGGGCTATCCCATGGCCCAGGCAGAATCAACTCGATTAGACTGTGCTTGAAGCTGGTGTCAGCTGGTGTTCCTGCCTCCCTGGTCCTCAGAACTGCCTGGGTTCCCAGGCTGGTGTATCAGGGCCCCGATGACCCTACAGCTCCTCCGGGCCCCCAATAACCTGTTGTTCTGACTCAGGCACCTAACGTGAACTGGTGCTGTCCCGTGTTGTGCCACATGGGCACAGTACACAGAAAGATCAGATTTATGACATTGTGACAAACCAAGATGGCCTTGCAACCTCAGCCTGGTTCTAGCTGTCTTGAGAGGTGAAGTGACCAATCCCTGCCCACCTACACCCACATGTGAAGGAATCTCGCCTTCATTTTATGCTTTTGACGTACACATTTAGATTGTTCTTGATCTGTACTGTATCTTATAAATAATTATCTATTTCAAAAATAATTGTAATAAAAGTAGATCTATGCAGGTGACCTGGGTAAGAGAGATCTATTTTATCCACTGAATATGAAGAACTATTAAAGAGGACAAGAGAGATACAAAAACTATATTCTTTAGAACATTTAAAATTTTTATTTTTGTTATTTATTTGTGAGTAGACGTACATATGCGTGTGTATGTGCATGTATGTGTGTGCATGTATATGCGTGCATGTGTGTGTGTGTGTCCACATCCGTGTAAAGTAAGTAGCACCTCAGAGCTTCCCTGATCGTAGCAGGACAGGTGGATGTCATCCCACACACAGCGGTCATTGGTAAAAAGTCCC
The DNA here is from genome assembly GCF_011064425.1 of Rattus rattus. Lineage (NCBI taxonomy): Eukaryota > Metazoa > Chordata > Mammalia > Rodentia > Muridae > Rattus > Rattus rattus. Next base: position 21,133,416 of record NC_046170.1, read on the forward strand.
CAGGGGGACTTCCAAGCAGTTCACTTCACTGTGAGCTTGTGGACAGTGGGGCTCCTGTGGCAGTGTGACTCCTCCAGGAAAGGTCTTCAGGCACTAGAAAGGGTTCCCTGAACTCATAAGGATGCCAAGGACAGCAATCAGATAAACTTGTTCTAGACTAGGGCTCAGATGCCCGAGAGCTGATAATCTCTGGTTTAGCCAGTTCCCTTGGTTCTTGGAGCAATTTGGAGATGAGTCATAAAAACCAAGGCAACAGCATTTGGCATCTAGAAGAAATAGGACTCAAACTTCACTGTTGAATTAGGGTTTTCTCAGTCATGGAATTGTTTCCTGTTTAGATATCAACAGTTACTATAGCTTGTCAGACATCTGACTGTTCTGAAGGCTTTAGTAGGTGTTAGGTATCTGAGGGAGTGTAGAGCTCAAACACAGAAAGGCAGTGCTTCAACCTCTACCTCTCTACCCACTGTCTTCTATGACTGTGTTCAAGTATGTTCAACGCAGCACCCTACACAGACACCTTCTCTCCCTCTCCTAGCTCTACCTCCCACCTTTTGACACGGCTTCACTATATGACACAGTTGGCTTCAAACCCCTCATCCTGCTGCCTCAGCTCCCTGAGTATTTCCTGGGTTTGTGGGTGAGCACCATGCTTGGCTTCACAGGCTACTTAATGAGCTCGAGTGCCCTTTATCTGTGCTTTGGTAGTTTCCACACTTTTTCCAGGGTGCAGGTTACCCCATCATAATAAGACATAAACTATGCCTTCCTTGTCTGTGGCTCTCCCTGTCCCTGGGGATCGTTGATTTGGTCCACGAGGGCAATGGATGATCACACCTGGACCAGCTGCAGAGAGTCTGATCAACTTTACGTGGGGCAATTCAAGGCTTATGTAATTTGGGAGGACGGCAGGTAGGAATACCCAGGATGGGCAAAGACCATTGGCTGAGGACTTAGGGTACCAAAATGCCTCATTAGCATGGGAAAGCATTTCAGGAATCTCAGGAGCTAGCTGAATGGGCTCTAGGTCTGTGTGACATTCCTGAGGGTAGAGGGTTTTGAATTCCCCAGAGGAGATGCCCAGCTAATGAAGAGAGGCCTCCATATTGCACTGGGCCCAGAGGCACTGGTCAATGGTAGGCTGGGACCTTAAAACTAGCAGAGTTTCCCCACATGCGCACCATAAGAATGCCTGATATGACAGGTGCTAAAGTTCGGCAGCCATCTCCAGCACCCACTCACTACCATAGGCTGTCAGGGAGAGACACTTGTAGTGGGAGTTTGAGGACAGAGGACAAATATTTTGGTGCAGCGTAGAGGAAGGAAACCTTAAATAGTGGTAACTGTAGCTCTCACACGGGAAGTGCTTTGGTGACAGTTGCTCTGGGGTATTTTACATCGGTCAGGTGCCACCTCAGCTTGCAGCCCTACCATGCTCACTGTCTCTCCCTCTGCTCCTCTCCATCCCAGATCTTCTTACCACATAAAACATGGTAGCCAGCTGAACTCCCAATCTCCTGAAGGCCCGGCTCTGAACTTGCTTTTGAACACCCTTGCTGTCTCACGGAGGAGAGACGTCATCCACCCTCGACCACACTTGGCAGGAGTTTTGAAATTCATTTTTCTTGTGCTTCTGCAGATCAATTTTTTCGACAGGGTTTGTTGCACCCTATAATCTCTGGACCGGGTGTGGGATGCGGGGTGGAGTGGTTTTCATTCTTGTTACAGATGGAGAAAAATGAGATGATTTATCTCAGAAAAGAGAAAGCTAAAAAAAAAAAAAAACAGTTTAATAGTCTTCAAATAAAAATTCTCTTAGTACCCTGAGAGAGGTGCTCAAAGAAGCACAAACTTATGAAGGACTTTGGAATGGGCACCTGATTTTGTTCATTTTTTAATGAGTTTGTATCTACATGCTCTTTGAAAATATAGATCAGCTCGCAACCCCATATGAACAACAATGCCAACCTACCAGGGCTCCCAGGGACTAAACCACTACTCAAAGACTATACATGGACTGACCCTGGACTCCAACCTCATAGGTAGCAGAGGATGGCCTTGCTGGGCACCAATAGAAGGAGAAGCCCTTCGTCCTGCCAAGGTTGGACCTCCAGTGTAGGGGAATGTGGTGTGTGTGTGTGTGTGTGTGTGTGTGTGTGTGTGTGTGTGTGTGTGTGTCGGGAGGTAGGGGTGGAAGTGAGGGGGGTGGATGAGAAGGGGAACACCCTTATAGAAGAAGGGGAGGGGAAGAGGATAGGGGGCTTATGGACAGGAAACCGGGAAAGGGAATAACATTTAAAATGTAAATAAAGAAATATCCAATTAAAAAAATACTGGGAAAGTCAGACGTGGGTTGGTGCTAGATAATGTGTCTGGTGGCAGGAGAAACCCATGTAGGCCTTTCCAATGACACAGTGTAGTAATGAAAAAAACTAACTATCCACGAAGTCAAACTACATCATCGAGTTCTTCAATCCCTGGAAAACCTGGAGAGAGAGGTGAAGACAGATAACCGAGAACTGGGGCAGAGCGGGCACAAGGGAACTGTTTTATCACAGTGCAAACTTCCTGGGAAAGGATTTCTATCCCTTTGACTCAGGAGAATGACATCACGAGGTCCTTCCGCACCAGCTTGTGAGCATCTCACGTCTCTCAGCTGAAACCCTGTGTCCAGAAGCTGCTAATACAAACTACACGCAGAGAGCACACTTCAGCCAAGGACGGCGTTCCTTGGAAGAGCTTCCACAGAGCTTCTGAGAACTAAACAGAGACAAGTTACCACGTGCTGGAGCGCTTCTCTCAGCAGCTCCCATATGTTGTTTCCTGAGTAGGCACGGCGTGAACACACAAGCAGAACAAGAGTTTGGAAAGGAGGAGCATCTTGGTCACCTCCCGTTGCTTCAATACCGACTCCAGCAGTTTAGAAACAATGGTTGGTTTGATTGATTGCCGTGGAAAAGTCCGAGCGTGCAGTGCCTGTGCGGGCTCCGCATCCGCTGGGGCTTTTGTTGTATGATGACGTGGCAGATGGGTTTGTCACGGCCAGACTGGGGAACTGCTCGCTCGAGTCTCTTCCTCTTACGAAACAACTCATACCACCCTGGAGCCTCTTTTTCATGGCCACGTCTAAGCTTAGTGTTGTCCCAATGGCCTCCGATTTAGAGTATTCGATTTCCAACACTCAAATTCTAGGGACATGCCCAAACCACCTCAGAGGACCGATCGGCTGTCTATGAAAAGTCGTGCAGCTGGATTCCCTCAAGCATCCGGGTGCTCCCGCTCCGTGCATCTGGCAGGGAAGGAAGAGCCAAGCTAAATGGTCACTGGACTCAGTCAGGACAGCTCAGCATGTGCTGTAGCTCTGCTCAGTGAGAAGATTTGGTAGATTTGTGGAAGAATGAAGGAGTAGCAGTCAGAGTCCTGAGGGCCCTGCCACTTCAAGCATTCACGGTGCTTCAGAGGTGTTCATAAGCGCATAGCTGGGGAGGAGAATATGACCTCGTTCACATTCACAGAGATATTAAACCTTCACATCTGCAGGACTGAGACCCATGGCCTTTGCTTCCCAGGGTTAGACTTAGATATCAAATTAATCACAAATGCAGAGCACCTTAGAACAGATGGTACCAGGGTTTAATTTGGTAGATGAACAGTCAACTGAAGAATCGGGCTAGACAGGGGCACTGGGACCAAGGGAAAGAATTTTCCCCACCCTCTCTCCTGGTTATTATGCCCACAACTTAGTTGCTTTTCCTTTAGGAGTGATCAGCACATGTGTGCTCAGGTATCTTCAAAACTCTAATAAGTAAGGCCACTGCAATCACTCCCAGGTTATTGTCCACTCTGCACCAGTGCCTACCAGTTAGGTGCACCAGTCCCAGAGGCCTTACAAGGTTGTTGTGGACGTTTTAAATGGAAAACAATAGCCAGCGTTGATTTGGGGGGCGGGGTTAGAGAGAAGACCCACTGGTTGTCATAAATGAGGCTCATACAGATAATGTCACCGACTTGATGGGAGTTGATCTCACATATAGCTCACACCACTCAAACACACGATGCGGACCTGGATAGCTAGAGTGCCTACTAATTAACCATACAGTGACTGTGGCAAAGCTCAACTCCCAGAGCCAGCCAGACCAGCCCATGAAAACTGAAACTCAGTGAGAGCTCATGTTGAGAAGGAATGACGAGGCATTTGTTAGGAGCCACGAAGGCTTAGTGTTATCTGGTGAATGGCCAGTGACATCTGCCCTCACCCTTTGCCCAGGTAAAGCTTGTGAGAACAGATCCAGTCCAGGAACCAGTTAGAGGTGCTCAGCGCTGAGAGCTTGAGATTCAGGGTGCGTTTGCCCTCAGCTTTTGACTTGCAACCTGGAGCTAGGGAAAGGTCACATGACACACTCACCCAGATGCACCTTACGGGGCTTGTGGGAAGAGCTATCAGAGGCAGCTTTGTGTGGACTGAAGAACCCAGGGCCCCAAAGTGAAGATGGCCAAGTGCGTGTTGGAAGTCTGTCAACCTTTTCTGCTCTGTGGAGGTGTGGAGTGCAGTCGGTGGCCTGTCTTGCAGTTAGTCACTTTCACCGTGGAGAAAATGGAATATGGGGCAGCTCCTAATCTCTCTGGAGTACTAAGGCATTAGGTGGTGCAGGCCATCTCACCCGCAAGCCCGGGAAGGGAAGGTAGTAGGAGAACAAAAGGTCAAGCACGACTTCCAGATTGCTTGACTAAGGTGACTTCTTTCTTTCCATTGTCTTTTGATGACCTCTTCACCCTGCCCTGGAACCCATGAAATCAGAATAGAATGTGTTCATGACCTGGGGCGGTGCTTAGCAAGCCTCTAAAATAGGCATGGAATGCGAACTTGGCCCGCTCACCCTTGGCTTTCTCCCTGCACTACCTTAAGTGGAATATTATTCCTTTAGGTGTGTTATTATCCTCAATCAGATTACTATGTTCAGCACAGTGAGTCAGCGCATCCTGACTCTAGGCAATATATATTGATTGTGCTTCTCAGCTCCTGGAGGGGGACCTGTTTTCCTCCCGGAAACCAAGTCCCTTAGCAGGGTACATCCCAGTTAGCTGTCAACAGCATGCTTTCTCATGCTGTCCCCGGTTATGTCATCTAAGAGTAAAGCCGAAGTTAGGAGTGGGGACACAGAGAAAGAACAGAATCGGAAGTACTAGGTGAACAGACCCATTAGGTTGTCAAGCGCCCAACAAGAACCTCAGGTCATCATAGCAGCCTGTTTTAGACCCCACCACTCAGAATGGATGAGCAAAGAGGCCCTCGAGTACGTGTGCTGCACCCTGGGCACCCACTGGGAGAGTTAGAAAAGCAGGCACCCAGCCCTCGAGCTCAGGCTCTAGACTGTTTGATCTGCTGACCAAGGTGTGTTTAGTAAGGCAGCAATGACGTCACCAAGGAGCCTAGTAGGACGACAATAACGAAGACATCCTTTGTGTTTTTCCCTCACTTCCTGTTTTCTCTCCTTTCGTTGTCTCCCACCATTTTCTTAGGAAGAACAGGGGTTCCTCTCTTTCTTCTCTCTTTTCAACTTCTCAGCCCAAGCTCAGTATAACTTTCTTTTTTTTATTTTATTTTATTTTTTTTTTCAGTATAACTTTCAAAGCTGTTGTTTTCCCTCCTGGGGCACTCACAACCCTTGGTGGGTGCGACCCATGAAGTTACCCCTCCAGACTGTTTCCATGAAACAGAACTGGAACCAAGGTCTCAAAGCCAGGTAGACTTCCTGTGCCTGAGTTCCGGTTGCTCAGGGAAGCTGAGTGATATCTTGGAGCCTCAGTTTCCACATCTGTCAAAGGGGGGAGCAGTCCCTATTGGAGAGATCATAATGAGGGTTAAGCATGTTAACAGAAGCGCAGTGCTCAGAATGTTTGCTGACCATGAGGACAGGGTCTAATGGGTGGATAAGAGCGCTCAGGGAAAAATAAGAAACTTCAGAGTACAGCTCATGTTCTGTACTCTGAACCAGTCATTTCGCTCCATCATGTTTCCTCTGCTAGTCTCTCGACAGATCTAGAGCTCTGCTTCCGTTTTCTCTGTGTGAGCTGAACTCGATTCAGAATTGTCTTTGCAGACCAGCAGGCACCCCCTATACCATGAGGACGCGTCTCGGTCTCGTCTTTACCCTGGTCATATTAATGTTCATTTGCTTGTGCCCATGTGATGTATAAGCTAAACAACCACCCCGGTGTTGTGTAACTCCAGCCAGGAGGTATACGGAGAAAAACGCTGGGCTAGCATAGAGGCAAAAAGCCGTCGTCACAGCACTCAGTCCGGCTCCACCCACACCTGCTCTGTAATCGCGGAACTGTATTTAGGCGCACATTTAGGTAATTGCATGTTTAAATGGCTCGCCTCCCCTACGTCACAAGGTAGTGAGTGTCTGGCCCATGTTCTGCACCTCAGAGCTCAGGAAACTGGAACACTTACCTGTGGCTGTGAAAGGGCAGTTTGCTGACAAAGTGAGGCTGTTAATGCAAATCAAATCAAGTACAGCATAAGTCAGACTGAGCTTTAAAAATATGTAGAGCTTGTTAAGTTTACAAACTTTTTTCTATTTTTTTTTTTTCAATACTGGAGGTTGGACCCAGAGCCTACTTATGCTAAGCAGATACTCTACCCTGTTTTTTGTTTGTTTTAAATTTTGAGACATGGTCTCTGTAAATTCCCCTGGGTGCCTTTGAACCCACTTTGTAGTCCGGGGAGATCTTAGAACTGCAATCCCCCTGCCTTAGGCTCTTGAGTTACAGACTTGTGCCACGAAGTCCTGCTCGACTGTGAATGGGAGAAGGAAGAGTGGCAATGATAGTAAATATAGTTAGTTCTCATAGATGGAATTCTCAGAAACTTTGCAATTTTAAATTAAAACGTTTTATATGCCAAAAATTTTAAAAAAATGAAGTTTAAAAATGAATCACATTGTTTATAAATAATTGAGTTAGCACTATTTTAGTTTTTATTAACCTATTTTTTTATTTAATTATTTTGTGTGTTTATGGATGCTTTATGTGCATATATGTATGTGTACCCTGTGTGTGTTTGGCACCTGCAAAGGCCAGAAGAGGACGTCAGATCCCCTAGAGCTGGAGTTACAGACACTTGTGAGCCATGGTGTGGGTGTTGAGAATAGAACTCTGGAGGAATAGACAGTGCTCTAATCACTGAGCCATCTCTATGGTGCATTAGGATCACTTTATTTTATTTTATTTTTTTTTTGTTATATATAAGTACACCACTGTAGCTGTCTTCACACACACACCAGGAGAGGGCATCAGATCCCATTACAGATGGTTGTGAGCCACCATGTGGTTGCTGGGATTTGAACTCAGGACCTCTGAAAGAACAGTCAATGCTCTTAACCACTGAGGCATCTCTCCCGCCCCAGGATTACTTTAAATATCAAGGTTGTTATTGTTAGGTTTCAAACTCAGGACAAATGGCTGAGGCACCTATTTAACATATCAAAGCAGACTGGCCACTAGGTTCTCCCAGCATCCCTCAGTGCCTAGCTGTTACTGTGCATGGCTGGCATTCCGTGCCCTCTACCTTAAATCCAGACACTTTTGTTACCCACCTCCTTTGTACTTTTGGCCTCTCCTGGCTGCAGCATATTGTTCCCCTCTCCCTTTCCTTCTCACACATGACCCAGTTTAGTCTGGTCAAGTCCACTCTGGCCCCTCCCACATGTCTCTACCTCTACCTCTGCCTGTGCTCTCCCACACACGAACAATAATAAACTTTCTCCTCTACCCTACCTAGGAGCAGACATGTTCTTTCCTTTCTATTTCTTTTCTTTACTTAGTCATTATAAACATTAAAATCCATACATCTGTAGCTAATATATATGGTATATATCCAATCATCTAATATATTTTATATATATACTCATATACATATGAGTAGTATGAGGATAATTTATTGGAGAATATGCAAGAATGAGTTGAGATGGTGTTTCACTGGTTTGACTTTGTGAAGAAGAGAGCACCAGTCAATGGCCTGGTGGATCTAGCATGAGAATCATCATGACTGCCATGACATATGGAGTAGTGTACTTCCCAGTGTGATCACAAGGCCTACAGAGCTTCTAGACATCTTCTCCAGCCTTCTCTATGAGCCTTTGTCAGGCATCTCAGAGCTGTGAGCACAGACAGCAGCTGCAACTCTCCTCGTGCTCTCATGGCCAACAATGAGGAGCGTCCATCCACTGGTGTCATCAGAATGCAAGAGAGTGCTGACAGAACAGTGAGTGGCCTTCCAGTCCCACGTTGTGAGAGCATGGGAAAGAGGCTGTGTTTATGAGGTCGGCAGTAAGTCACAGTTATCACAGGGAGCTTGAGTATCCGTGAGAGGCTCTATGTGGAAGCATGTCCCACCAATGACGGTTCTGAGGGATGTCATGAAACACTTAGAGGCAGTTAGCGAAGGAGGCCATGCCCTTCATGGATTGTAGGCTGTCCATCCCTTTCTTCCTGGGTGTCACCAGTGGCTCTGTTCACCACACAGCCCTCTCCATCACAGTCTGCCTCAACACTAGCCAGAAAGCAACAGAGATAAGTAACAGGGAGTGGATCTCAGAAACCATGGGTCAAAAGAAACTTTCTTCATGTTCAGTCACCTCTGGCACTTTGTCGAAGCAACAGGAAACAGATTGACTGATTATCCTGAAGTGTCATCGAATTGAGGAGGATTAGATTTTTTTTTTTTTAATGAACCAATCATTAACACTTACTATGATCCTTAACAGTGGTTTCTAAATGCTGTTTGCTTTGTGAGTAACCATAAATAAAACACCGAGTAGCAATCTCCAAGTGTCTATTTTTCCACTTTGTTCTAAGCAGGCGTTGCTATATTAATGCATTTTATATATCAAACACACACAAAATAGATACATTGAAAAGCTGAACTAAATTGGAATAAACTAATGATGGTCCATTAGTTTATTCATGATGCTCATCTTTTCCTAAGAATGCTATCATAACCAGAGTAATAGAACTGACTGGCCATCACTGTTTTTGAAAATTGCGGCCTCGCGTCTGTGATAACTGCAATTCAAAGGTCTGCATTTCCATTTGGTTTCCTTTGTCATTGGTTTTAGTGGCTGTCGTAATTGAAAAAAAAATACATTTCCCAGACACAATAGAAACTTGATAGGCACAGCTGAATGAGATGTGTTTATACGATAGCAGATACACTTCCATATCTCTGTTAGTCAGCAGTTCACGTTCCGCTGAGGGAGCAACCTCTTGTCAGACCTCCTCAGGTCTGAAGTCACCACTTTGTGACATCACTGAGACAACCTGGTCTAAGTCCACAAATAGGCTAAGCTCCTATCTCACGTGGTTTTGCTTACTTTAATACCATTTTCTATATGGTATATAAACATATATATATACATATATGTATATGTTTATGAGTTCTTACTTAATTGCATATGTGTGCACCCTGGGCATGCTATGCATGCAGTGTCCTCAGAGACAGAGGAGGACGCCAGGACCCTTGGAACTGGAGTCACAGATGACTGTTCACTACCACGGTGGGGCTGGGACCCCAATCCATGTCCTCCGTGAGAACAGTACATATTCTTAACCTCTGAGCCATGTCGTCAGGCCTTTTCTTTTTAATCAACAAGACTTTTCTCATTTTCTGAAATGTTTTAAGACCAATTGTATATACATAAGGGTCAATTTACATAAATTAGACACCACACTCTGTCAATCTCTAAGCTAACTCATGCAGGTAGGCACATGGGAGCAGGAACGCTATGGTCACCCCTTTGTGCTAGAGCTCTGCTCTCCACCAGAGAGACGTCCCCCGAAGTGAGACAGCATGGCTGTTGATACATGACATGAATCTTCATATTGCATAGCTTCCTGATTCTTGGGATGAATTAAAAATGTTCCGATATTTATTCTCATACTTCAGGGATGACATGAAGAGCTGGCAAGATGCACGCACACGCACACTTTGCTTTGGAGACCTTCACACTAGACAGCAGGCTGTCCTTCTACAAGAGGGTCAGGGGACAGGAAGTGGGACCAGATACCCTGATGGCGCTCAGAAATGTTTTCCCTTACACATAAATCCCAGCTCTCTACAGAGAGCCAACCATCATGTTTCAACTCCACACATATATTCTTTCTTTTCAGATCTTTTTGATGAAATAATCAGATTTCTTCTGCCCCATTCCCCAAGAGTCTTTAAGTCTTCTTAACTCTGTGTGGTGGATGAGTGACATTGTGAGATTGGTGCTCTCTTCCCTCACCTGTCCAGAGTGTGACACAGGGCTATTTGTTTCTTAACAACATGAGGAGATGCATGCATAGTTTTGATGTTAATTTGCCTGAAGAGCTGTCATACATCCAGATAGCCTGTACTTTCTTTTCCTACTTCTCTAAATGAAACGCTGCACTCTCTAGGATTCGTGGAACCCCAGGACAGTCCCTCATTGTGTGGATCCATGGGTACTTGCTACACCAAAAAAATGTATGCCTTTGGCTGGTCTCTGAACCCCAGATGATCCACCCCATAGGGCAGTCTTCACGTCCCTGAATTGTCATGAGCACATTGGTATCACAGGGGGCACATTTGAATCTGTTGTTAGTAAAGTTTCTCTAGTCAACAGCTCTGGTGAGGATCTACATAACATTTTTTTTAAGATTTATTTATTTATTTTATACAAGTACACTGTAGCTGTCTTCAGACACACCAGAAGAGGGCATTAGATCTCATTACAGATGGTCGTGAGCCACCATGTGGTTGCTGGGATTTGAACTCAGGACCTCTGGAAGAGCAGTCAGTGCTCTTAACCACTGAGCAGCCCCTCTCCAGCCCCTACATAACTTATAATAAGAGAAAAAAAATGCTCTAACACATAAAATCCATGTCTAGTGTAGCCATCTTGTGAAGTTCATCTTAAGCGAGGATACTTTCCTCAAAACTAAATTTGTGCTAAGAACTAGTTCATAATGGAATTGATTGCTTTTAAGTTTTTTAATTTATTGCCTTTTCTCTCTGCCTCCCTTGTTTAACGAGTTAGCTTTGAAGATGTCTAGGGCACGAGTTTTTACACTGCCTTGCACAGTTAAGGACTGTTCCTTGTGGCAGAAAGTTTATCGTTACAGAGTTACAAAGACCCCTGCTTGTTCCTGAAGCCTGTGCACAGGCTCTAGCTGTTTACCCCAAATCAATTTCTTCCCTTCTTCCTCACTCAGGAACCTGGATTTTGTTGGGGGTGGCAATGTGCCCAGTTGAAAATTTACATTTGCTGGCCTCCCTGTGGACAGGGGTGGCGATGTGGTTAAATTCTTTCCAGTGCAAATCTAAAACGCTCTTTACCACGGCTGCCTCGAAGCCTGCTTCTTTGTAGCCATTCTTTCTTCCTTTTATCCACAACTCAAATGTCATGACTGCAGCACCTGCGGACGTCCTGCTGCTGTGAAGCAAACTTAAAAATGGAAGCCATGCGCGCAGACTGCTGGAGAAAGAGAGTGGCAGAAACTGAGACGCTCCTCAACTCAGAATCCTCCCAGTCCTGCATCCTCCTCCCAGACTACTTACTGGTCTTCAATTTACATAAGGGGGAAACAAATCTCGATTTGTAGGTCAGATAAATAAACAAATAAGTAATGTGCATGCATATGTCAATGACAATAGATAAATTCATATTAAGTCAATCCCCCTATATATACTTTTTTTAAAAAAATCTATAAACATTAAATACAAAAGTCTTCCCCTGGGAATCCAACAATTTAGCTGAATTCAATGGTATCTCTTGAAAGTGAGGTTTTTTTTTTTTCTTTTTTCTTTTTTTCGGAGCTGGGGACCGAACCCAGGGCCTTGTACTTGCTAGGCAAGCGCTCTTCCACTGAGCTAAATCCCCAACCCGAAAGTGAGGTTTTTAAACAGACTGTTTGCATGGCATCAGCAAGAATGTTTCGAATAGAAGTAGGACGTTTTTGAAAAATCCCCAGTTTGAAAGAATTAGTGTCCCTTAATCAAGGTGTTCTTCCATAAAAGTCCACAACCCAAGAACACTCGCATCATTTTTCTGTGGCCGCTATAACAAATTACTACAGACTAATGATTCATACACACGAACAGACCAAGTTTATTATCTTACAGCCCCAGGGTCAAGAATGAGAACCAAGTCTTCCTGGACTGGCATCCTCCTGGAAACTGTGCAAGAAGATGCTTCCTGCTCTTGGGCTCTGAAGGCTGTTGGTTTCCTGGCCTGCACTCCCCTCCATCTACAAAACCGGCATGGCATCGTCGTCTTTCTCATGCTGCATTTCTCGGAAAGCAGCTCTTCTGTCCGCTTGTTCACACAAACAGACCCAGCAAGGTCATCGGCCCCTCATAGACAACCCAGGCTAATCTTCCCTCAAGATTCTCTGTTTACACATGTTCACAGACTTCCTATGGCCACATATAGGAACATAATTCACGGGTTCCCAGTGACCAAAGTGGGGACATGTTTCAAGAAGGCATTATTCCTCTCACACCACTACTCCAAGTTCGGCGGGTCTCCACGAAGACTTTTGGGGGTACGTATTCACTTGTATTTGTAAAATATTTTTATCAAAACAGGATTTCACATTCCTTCTGCTTGCTTGTTTTCCATTTAATAGCAGATGTCACACAACATTTCTAGGTTGAAAAAGATGCAGTGAGGTGAAGTTTTCCTTTTGAGAATTTGAGGAAATATGGTCCGTGTTATTAAAATGGAAAAAAAAAAGTGAGTGGAAAGAAATGGAGAAGAAAGATTTTGGGAATTCTGCCCAAGGCAGGTTCCAAAGCATCGGCCTCACTGATTTACACGCCGCAGGTGAACTTGGCATTTTGACACACGGCGTAAACCATATTGCAGTCACTAAGTTGGTTCCAGCTTGTGTTGGGCATTGGTGGTTATTTTGCCCTCTAGCGTAAGGTCTCCCTACTCAAAGCATCTCCATTCTCTTGGAGATTATCATTTTTCAGCGGATGGTTTGTTTTTTTTTTTTTTTTTTTTGGTTCTTTTTTTCGGAGCTGGGGACCGAACCCAGGGCCTTGAATCCCCAGCCCCCAGCGGATGGTTTTTAAAGAGCTAAAATAGATGCTGTCTCTGTACAGGGTCCTGGAGCAGGGCGGTCACGGGACCTAAGCTACGACAATCAGTAACTCCTTTTAAACCTAAATTTGGGACATATTGACAAAGTGAAAATGATTAATGTTCCTACCTTCATGGTAACCCCAAAGGATTAAGAACAAGGGGACTAATCAGTGAAGCATAAAGCAGAAATCAGAGGTCAACCTCAGAGCGAGTCTCCAGCACTGTACAAAACATCGCTGTAGGAATCAGCAGTCTCCGTGCCTAACGAATGGAAACTGTAACAAGATCATTCGGTCAGGTTTGGAGTAAAACCATGAGGGTGGGGATTGCTTAGACGATCCTGAGAATGTTGAAAGCGCGCTTCAAAGTTACAATTTCCGCCACAGCAGCGCCTGGATGGGGCACTTCCTCCGTGCACTCTGGAGCCAGTGGGCAGCGAGTGATAGCTCAGCCCCCATCTGAACTGAGGGTTGCGGAGAAAGAACACCACTGGACAGCTAGTACTAGCTATTTCTTAGATGCCAGTTACCATATCAAAAGGGAAAGGCCACAGAATACTTGTCCAATTAAGCAGCTGGTTTTTATAACTATTTAAATGAAACAGCAAAAAATGTCAATGAGGTTCCATTAATCAGAGCTCTTGGCTTTAAGGACCAGAAAGTCAGTGTTGTGTCCTTTGATCAGCAAAGAGGGGTAATGGGAGAGATAGGGAAGGAGGCCATAGAAAGGTAGAGGACTGACCAAGGAGACTATGGAGGAAGCAGAGATGGGCTGTAGGAAACCTCATACAGTAGACCCATGTCTCCGTTCTTGTCTTCAGCAATCTCGGCAATTTGGCTTCTTCCCTTAACGCCAGCTTTCTCTTTGTGGCAGATGTGACCATTTCAAGCCACATCGCTAGAAAGAGCTCTCCCTGCCCACCTAGATTCCCAGAGAAGACCTCTAAATGGCTTAGATGTTGTGGCCTCTTAAAGGGACAGCCATGGTATGTACATGGTATATGTGGCCGTCCATAGCCCTGCTCTTGGAACACAGATGTCCCAGTGAATCAGAAGAACTTTGCACTAGAATAGATGCATTAGGATGCACTCAAGTGAAATGGAGAAAGATCAGTTCCTTCTAGAGCAAGGGACTGCTCTCGTCAGATGAGGACAGCAGACTAGGCAGACAAACCACTCAATGAGGGCTGTGCATGACATCTGAATATCCCATAGGCCCATAGGCAGGGTGAGTCAGACATCACTGGGCCCAGACACTCACACTCGGCCAAATTGAAAACAAGCAAGATGGGATTTAGCCAACAAATATTTGTTTAATTTCAAACAAGCACTGTTTGCTTGTTCCCGATGTTTGACCACTTTCTGGCTTTTTCTGGACACTGCTGACATTTTCCTCCACGAATGCCTAGGCCCTTCTAAATTTGCCTGAGTAACATCACTGCTGGAGGGTTTCCTAGTATGCGAGGGAGATAAAGAGCTACTGTGGACTTGCCCTCAGAGTGGCTATCTATGGAAGTTGCATTCCAAAGTCAATACTGCCTGTATTGCCAAAGGGAAATGTATGAATCTATAGAGGCACACTTTGAAAATGCTCAAAAAAAAAGTATGTGTCTGCATGCAAGTCTATGTGCACATGTGCGTGTGTGTGTGTGTGTGTGTGTGTGTGTGTGTGTGTGTGTGTGTGTGTGTGAAATCTTTTGTAAGATGGGTGGTGGGACAAGAAATCTAAACAGCTCGGCAATTTGAAAGGGAAAAAGTTCACCCACTAAGTCTGACTCACGGCACTCATTTTACCAGCCCTGTGAAGGTGTTGAATTCATTAATCATCATAGTTGGTCCATGACAGCGATTTCTAAACAATCTCCCGATAGTTGACGGTCTTGCCAACTATTGCCACAGTCAATAAATTATTCGGTTTTCTTTGGGATAAATGTTCATTAGGGAACTCTCTTAAATGCCCAATTTCTTCATCCTTTACAAGCCGATAAAAACAGCTGTACTCCATAGTTTTGCTAGAAGTACAAATATGTATAATTTAAGCTTGCCAACTAATAAAGTACTATTTTTCTTGTCAAAACTATTAGCTATGTTTGTAGCAAATAGCAAACGAATGTGGGCAGGCGACCAGGTAAGGAGAACTCAGTCTTCATTTGGGTCCTCCAGATTCCATCTCAGGATGAGGATTTTCTTGTGGATATGAAGTTTATGTGGGGATGCTGGGAATGAGGAAGGGGCTTTTGTTTTGTTTTATTTTGTTGTCGCCGTTGTAGTAGTTGTTCTTACAAAGAGCGTTTTAAGCAGCACTTCTCCTTCCCTGAGCACCCAGAGCTCAGGTCCATAGCTCTTCTGAGGACCTAGGAGGTTCCGCATCAGCAGCACTTCACCTGGGGAAGTACGAGTCGTTCTCTTCTGACTCTTGAATCTCATTGGGTAAGGTTGACTTTGAAGGCTTTAAGTCAGTTCTCAGAAGAAAAGCATAGTCATCGCTGTCTGCATAGGAAGCTCACGTTGAGGTGTGTTGCTACAGCTGCAGGGAAATAGTAAGAGGTGCAGGGGTCTGGGGTTGGGGATTTAGCTCAGCGGTAGAGCGCTTGCCTAGGAAGCGCAAGGCCCTGGGTTCGGTCCCCAGCTCCGAAAAAAAAGAAGCAAAAAAAAAAAAAAAAAGAGGTGCAGGGGTCCTAAGTAGGACATCAACAGTAACAATCACCCTCACTCCTTGTTGGTTTTTAACAAAAATCTCAATCATTCAATTTTACCAATGAAGATGCTGGGGCGAAAGCCTGATGGCTCAAGAGGAAAGGAAAGCACAAAGTCAAAAGCCCCTCCCTCACACCTTCTCACAAGACCTCCTCCAGACTAAATGTCCCTCCCTTCCGCTTCCTTTGTGCCTCTCTATCCTTCCTCCTGACTCCCTCTTACTCTCTATGGTTTTTCTCTTAATAATTCTATGTTGACTCCCTGTCAGCTGGTTATTGATCAACCATATAGGGTGGATTTAATTTAATCCTGTTATAAGATTCAAGCAAAAGGTTCTTGTATAAAGGTGTGTGCAACGGCTGAGCCATACCGCAAATAAGAACAGGTTTTTCCAGGAAAAAACACAGTCTCGGGGTTCACAGTGTGACCAAATATCCTGCAACAACTCCATGTTCAGGCCTACTTTGATTTTACTGGGCTCCAGACATCTTAGGGTGGATGAAATCTTAAAAAAAAAAAAAAAAAAAAAAAAAAACAAGTGAAAAAAACCGAAACAAAACAAAAAACTATTAAGACAAAAAGTATTAGAGTATGTAGGATCGACCGTGTTCTCACTTTTAGTTGGCCAGTGGTCCCAGTGCTAGCGTTCATACTCACCCTCTGTTCTATGAACTGATGTAGAGTTTAGGCAGCACATCTGCTAGTCTAAGTTGCTTGCTTAGCACATTCTCATCCCCGAGTGACTAAATCTCGTTGACCTTTGTTGATCTTGTTGTGATGGTTTGCATATGCTTGACCAGGGAGGGGCACTATGAGGAGGTGTGGTAACATTGGCATAGGTGTGGCCTAGTTGCAGGAAGTGTTTTCCTGTGGGGATGGGCTTTGAGGTGCTATGTTCAAGCCCTGCCCATTGAGGAAGGGACCCTGGCTGTCTGCCTTTGGATCAAGATATAGAACTTCTGGCTCCTCTAGTCCCAAGTCTGCGTGCATCATGTCATGCGTCCCACCATGATGATAAGAAAATGAGCCTCTGACACTGTAAGCCAGCCCCAATTTAAATGTTGCTCTTTATTAGAGTTACCTTGGTCACAGTGTCTCTTCACAGCAATAAAACCCTAGCTAAGACACTTGCCTTTGTCAAAAATCATGCTTTATTGTCACTCTTCTACTGTATTCATCAGACACAGAAGAAGTTAGTGGCCTTGTGAACACCCAAAGTTCTAGACACTTGTATCCATAGTGTAGTAACAACTCTAACTCTTCAGGATAGTCAAGTATCCTTACCACTATTAGGACCTTCAGATTTACTGACTTCCAGTTTTGCCTGCTGATATGTCAATGTGTAGATTCCCTGTTGAGGATTGGTTCTAGGTTCTAATGCTTTGTCTTAGTTTAGCTCCTAAAATCACACAGGAATCTGCATGTCCAGATGCTAAGGGTCCCTGTCCCCAGTTGGTTTTTGATTAATCAATAAAAAGCCAATGGCCAATGGCCAATGGCTGGGCAGGGTCAAAGTAACAGGATGTTTAGAGGAGAGAAGGAACAGAATTACCATGGCACAGAAGCAGATTCAGATTTAAGAACTGCAGGAAAGAAATCATCCCAGAACATAGGTGCAAAGAAGTGGCCCCATGGGAGGGTTGCCCAGAAGGAAACAGGGCAGCAAAGATAAAATATAGATTTAGAAGACGTTAACTCAAGAGTGTATGCTAGTTACAGGGAGGTTTGGACGTGTCCAACCTTTGAGCTAGTAAAGGTATATCAAAATTAAGCTGGTGTGTGTGTGTGTGTGTGTGTGTGTGTGTGTGTGTGTGTGTGTGTCTTTCATTTGAAAATCTAGAGAACTCTGGTGGGTGGCTAGAGGAGCGATCACTTGCTGGGAGCTGAGAGCAGATTAACAATTCACCACTATAATCCCCAAATCATCAGGAGAAGTAATTAGAACAGAAACAGTGGAGACCATAATACATCCTGGTAGCAAAGTTCTTTCTACACAACCTGAGAACAATGTCTTTAACCAGGAAGAGAACAAAGTAATGAGGATTAAAACACATTACACAGCAAATCATGGTAGCTCACAGCTCAGATCTCGGCATCTGGAGAGGCAGTTATATTTAACTTTCAATGCATGTCTGTGCTCTAGGTATAGTGGATATAGAACAAAACCTACACGCATCCTCATTGGTCCAATGTACAGTCACTGTCTGAAAACGACAGCTTGCCACGCAAGACACACTACCTCAAGGTTACTGCCTTTTCTGGGACCAGTCAGATCTCTTCTCAGGGCCATTAAAACCAGTGGTCTCCTGTCAGTCTTCTGATAAACACACAAAAGCAGTGTTCTCAGGGGTAGGGTTTTTTATTTTCATTTTTCATTTATGTTTATTTATTATTATGTTCATTTATTTTTATTTATGTTTGTACATTTGCAGATGGGTGTGGCTGTCCATGGAGTTACAGGAGGTTGTGAGCAGCCCAACCTAGGTGCTCAGAATCAAGCGCTAATCCCCTAAAGAGAGCAGCAAGTGCTCCTAACCACTGAGCCTTCTCCTCAGCCCCCAGTGATGGCTGTTTCTATTTTTATAAGTGTTTTGTTTGTTTCTTGAGAGTCCCAAACAATTCATCAAGCATGGACCTTTTTCCAGGGTCATGAATGCAGAATCCCTTTTGGGTAGAATATCTGAAGTTGCCTTAGTTGTTGGTTTCAGAAACCTTGTGAGGGACACAGGTGAGAGCACAGGTAAGACTTCCACTTCTGCTCTGAGGGACGCAGCGGGGGAACTCAGGACACAGGAACTGAGGAGCAGTCTGGGCAGGATTTTTCTGGTCTCCATCTGTGCCCAGAGCTGACACTGTGCCACAGATTTCTGTATCCAGATCCCGCCAGGAGAGAGCTGGTCTCCCAGGAGTGCTTACACCAAGGCTTACAGGAGGGTCAAACCATTGTCAGAGACAGCAAGACCAGCTAACACCAGAGATAACCAGAGATGGTGAGAAGCAAGTGCAAGAATATAAGCAATAGAAACCAAGGCCACTTGGCATCTTTAGAACCCAGTTCTCCCACCACAGCAAGTTCTGGATTCCCCCAATACACCAGAAAAACAAGATTCTGATTTAAAATCACATCTCATGAAGATGTTTGAGGACTTTAAGAAGGATATAAATAACTCCATTAAAGAAATACAGGACAACACAGGTAAACAGGTAGACACCCTTAAAGAGGAAAACACAACCAAACAAGTGAAGGAATTGAACAAAACCATCCAAGATCTAAAAATGGGAATAGAAACAATAAAGAAATCATAAAGGGAAACAACCCTGGAGATAGAAAACCTAGGAAAGAGATCAGGAGTCATAGATGCAAGCATCACCAACAGAATACAAGAGATAGAAGAGAGAATCTCAGGGGCAGAAGATACCATAGAAAACATTGAAAAAACACTCATAGAAAATGCAAAATGCAAAAATCTCCTAACCTAAAACATCCAGGAAATACAGGACACAATATGAAAATCAAACCTAAGGATAATAGGTATAGAAGAGAGCAAAGATTCCCAACTTAAAGAGCCAGTAAATATTTTCACCAAAAATATAGAAGAAAACTTTCTGAACCTAAAGAAAGAGATGCCCATAAGTGTACAAGAAGCCTACAGAACTCCAAATAGATTGAACCAGAAAGAAATTCCTCCACTCATATAATAGTCAAAACACTAAATGTACAAAACAAAGAAAGAATATTAAAAATAGTAAGGGAAAAAAGTCAAGTAACATATAAAGGCAGATCTATAAGAATTATACCAGACTTCTCACCAGAGACTATGAAAGCCAGAAGATCCTGGACAGATGTCATACAGACCCTAAGAGAACACAAATGCCAGCCCAGGTTACTGTATCCAGCAAAACTCTCAATTAGCATAGATGGAGAAACCAAGATATTCCATGACAAAACCAAATTTACACAATATCTTTCCACAAATCCACCCCCACAAAGGATAATAAGTGGAAAATTCCAATACAAGGAGGGAAACTACATGCTAGAAAATGTAAGAAAGTAATTTTCTTTCAATTAATCCAAAATAAGCCACACAAACATAATTCCACCTCTAACAACAAAAATAACATGAAACAACAATCATTGGTCCCTAATATCTCTTAACATCAATGGACTCAATTCCCCAATTAAAATATACACTAACAGACTGATATGCATTATGCTACATGCAAGAAACACACCTCAGTGACAAAGACAGATACTACATCAGAGTAAAAGACTGGGAAAAAACTTTCCAAGCAAATAGTCCAAGAAACAAGCTAGAGTAGCCATTCTAATATCAAAAAATAGACTTTCTACCAAAAGTTATCAAAAAAGATAAGGCTGGACACTTCATACTCATCAAAGGAAAAATCCACCAAGATGTACTCTCAATTCTGAATACCTATGCTCCAAATGCAAGGGCACCTACATTCATAAAAGAAACCTTACTAAATCTCAAAGCACACATTACACCTCACACAATAATAGTGGGAGACTTCAACACCCCACTCTCATCAATGGGCAGATCATGGAAACAGAAACTAAACAGAGACACAGTGAAACTAATAGAAGCCATGAACCAAATGGATTTAACAGGTATCTATAGAACATTTCATCCTAAAACAAAAGAATATAACTTCTTCTCAACACCCCGTGGTACCTTCTTCAAAACTGACATATAATTGGTCACAAAACAGGCCTCAACAGATACAAGAAGATTGAAATAATCCCTTGCATCCTATCAAAACACCATGAACTAAGGCTGGTCTTCAATAACAACAAAAAATAACAGAAAGTCCACATACACATGGAAGCTGAACAACGCTCTACTCAATGATAATTTGGTTAAGGAAGAAATAAAAAAATTAAAGACTTTTTAGAATTTAATGAAAATGAAGACACAACATACCCAAACTTATGGGACACAATTAATCGAGTGCTAAGAGGAAAATTCATAACTCTGAGTGCCTCCAAAAAGAAACTGGAGAGAGCATACATTAGCAGCTTGACAGCACACCGGAAGGCTCTAGAACAAAAAGAAGCAAATTCACCCAAGAGGAGTTGACAGTGGGAAATAATCAAACTCAGGGCTTAAATCAACTTAGTAGAAATGCAAAAAAAATTATACAAAAAAAATCAACAATACCAGGAGCTAGTTCTTTGAGAAAATCAATAAGATAGATAAATCCTTAGCCAGACTAACCAGAGAGTATGGAGACAGTATCCAAATTAACAAAATCAGAATTGAAAAGGGAGACATAACAACAGATATTGAGGAAATTCAAAAACTCATCAGATCCTACTACAAAAGCCTATACTCATCAGAACTGGAAAATCTGGAGGAAATGGAGAATTTTCTAAACAGATACTAGGTACCAAAGTTAAATCAGAATCAGATATACCATCTTAACATTCCCATAACTCCTAAAGAAATAGAAGCAGTATAAAAAGTCTCTCAACCAAAAGCAGCCCAGGACCAAATGGGTTTAATGCAGAATTCTATCAGACCTTCATAGAAGACCTAATACCCATACTCTCTGAACTATTCTACAAAATATAAACAGAAGGAACACTTCCAAATTTGTTCTATGAAGCCACAATTATACTTATACCTAAACCACACAAAGACCCTACAAAGATAGAGAACTTCAGACCAATTTCCCTCTTGAATATCGATGCAAAAATACTCAATAAGATTCTCATAAACTGAATCCAAGCAAAAATCAAAATGGTCATCCATCATGATCAAGTAGGCTTCATCCCAAGGATCAGGGACGGTTCAATATACAGAAATCCCTATATTCATGATAAAAGTTTTGGAAAGATCAGGAATTCAAGGTCCATATCTAAACATAGTAAGAGCAGTATCCAGCAACATCAAACTAAGTGGAGAGAAACTTGAAGCAATCCCACTAAATTAGGGACTAGACAAGGCTACCTACCTGCTCTCTCACTACCTATTCAATATAGCACTCCAAGTCCTAGCCAGAGCAATTAAACAACAAAAGGAGGTCAAAGGGATAAAAATTGGAAAAGTCAAAATATCACTATTTGCAGATGATATGATAGTATACTTAAGTGACCCCAAAAATTCCACCAGAGAACTCCTAAACCTGATAAACAACTTCAGCAAAGTGGCTGGATAGAAATTAACTCAAACAAATCAATAGCCTTCCTCTACTCAAAGGATAAAGAGACTGAGAAAGAAATTAGGGAACAGACACTCTTCACAATAGTCCCAAATAATATAAAATACCTCGGTGTGACTGTAACCAAGCAAGTGAAAGATCTTCAAGTCTCTGAAGAAAGAAATTGAAGAAGATCTCAGAAGATGGAAAGACCTCCTATGCTCATGGATTGGCAGCATTAATATAGTAAAAATGCCATCTTGCTGAAAGCAATCTACGGATTCAATTCAATCCCCCTCAAAATTCCAACTCAATTCTTCACAGAGTTAGACGGGCAATTTGCAAATTAATTTGGAATAACAACAACATCAACAACAACAACAACAACAACAACAACAACAAAAAACAGGATGGCACAAACTATTCTCAACAATAAAAGAACTTCTGGAGTAATCACCATTCCTAACTTCCAGCTGTATTACAGAGCAGTAGTGATAAAAACTGTATGTTATTGGTACAGAGACAGGCAGATAAATAAATGGAATAGAATTGAAGGCCCAGAAATGAACCCACATACCTATGGTCACTTGATCTTTGACAAAGGAGCTGAAATCATCCAGAGAAAAGACAACATTTTCAACAAATAGTACTGGTTCAACTGGAGTTCCGCATGTAGAAGAATGTAAATTGACCCATTCTTATTGCCTTGTACAACACTCAAGTCCAAGTGGATCAAGGGCTTCCACATAAAACCAGATACGGTGAAACTAATAGAAGAAAAAGTGGGGAAGAGCCTTGAACACATGGGCAGAGGGGAAATTTTCCTGAACAGAACACCAATGGCTTATGCTCTAAGATCACCAATAGACAAAAGGAACCTCATAAAATTGCAAGGCTTCTGTAAGGCAAAGGACACTGTTGTTAGGACAAAATGGCAACCAACAGATTGGGAAAATATCTTTACCAATCCTACAACTGATAGAGGGCTAATATACAATATATACAAAGAACTCAGGAAGTTAGACTCCAGAGAATCATTTAATTCTATTTAAAAAATGGGCTACAGAGCTAAACAAGGAATTCTCAACTGAGGGACATTGAATGGCAGAGAAGCAACTAAAGAAATGTTCAATATCCTTAGTCATCAGGGAAATGCAAATCAAAATGACTCTAAGGTTCTACCTCACACAGTCAGAATGACTAGGATCAAAAACTCAGGTGACAACTGATGCTGGTGAAGATGTAAAGAAAGAGGAACACTCCTCCAGTGTTGGGATTGCAGACTGGTACAACCACTCTGGAAATTAGTCTGGTAGTTTCTCAGAAAACTGAACATAGTATTACCTGAAGACCCAGCTATACCACTCCCGGGCATATACCCAAAAGATGCTCCAACATATAACAAAGACATGTGCTCCACTATGTTCATAGCAGCTTTATTTATAATGGCCAGAAGCTGGGAAGAACCCAGATGCCCTTCAACAGAGGAATGGGTACAGAAAATGTGGTACATCTACACAATGGAATATTACTCAGCTATCAAAAACAATGACTTCATGAAATTCTTAGGCAAATGGATAGAACTAGAAAATATCATCCTGAGTGAGGTAACCCAATCACAAAAGAACACACATGGTATGCACTCACTGATAAGTGGATATTAGTACCAAAACTCAGAATACTGAAGATACAATCACAGACTACATGAAGCTCAAGAAGAAGAAAGACCAAAATGTGAATGCTTCAGATCTTCTTACAAAGGGAAGCAAAAATACTCACAGAAGGAAATATGGAGACAAAGTGTGGAGCAGAGACTGAAGAAAAGGCCATCCAGAGACTGCCACATTGTGGATCCATCCCATACACAGACACCAAACCAGACACCTATTGCTGATGCCAAGAAGTGCTTGCTGACAGGGGCCTGACATAGCCATCTCCTGAGAGGCTCTGCCAGAGCCTGACAAATCCCGAGGCAGATGCTCACAGCCAACTGAGAACTGAGAATGGGGTCCCCAATGGAGGAGTTAGGGAAAGGACTGTAGGAGCTGAAGGTATTTGCAACCCCATAAGAAGAACAACAACATCAACCAGCCAGACCCCCCGATTCCCCCCAGAGCTCCCAGGGACTAAACCACCATCCCAAGAGAACACAGGGATGGTTCCATGGCTCCAGCTGCATATGTAGCAGAGGATGGCCTTGTTGGGCATCAATGGGTGGAGAGGCCCTTGTTTCTATCAAGGCTCATTGCCCTAGTGTAGGAGAATGTCAGGGTGGGGAGGTGGGAGGGAGTGGGTGGGTGGTAGGTGAGGGAACAACCTCATAGAAGCAGGGGGAGGGGGGATCAGATAGTACATTTCTGGAGGGGAAACTGGGAAAGGGGATAACATTTAAAATGTAATTTAAAAAATCCAATAAAAGAAAAAAAAAGAAAACGTGTGGGTATGTCTTTCACTCCGACATGCCCTGTTTTATTAAAGCAACAAACGCATTTTCTCCCTCCTAGAAACCAAGTCCACAGGTCAGTCTGTCATTTACCTGATGATCCGGAATGATTTTCTTTAGCACGCTAAGGTAATCAGGGTCCCTTCAGACTACATAGGAACAGAAAGAAGAATCCAGGGCCAGGGATCACTCCTTGGTGTAGTCCTTGCTCCAATCAGCAGCCAAGGGAATGAATCCGAGGCCCTTCCAAAAGCAGCCTGTGGCCACAAGACACACATGGGGATTCACATTCACCACTGGCAACCAGTGCCCCGCTCTTAACATACCTTATACTGGACAGCGTGACGGCTTCAGGGTAGGTGATATTCTTACATGATACCTCAGACACACAAAGGCAAATGTCTTCTTAAACACAGAAGTTTTGTCACCTTTTAGGACCTGGTTTCAGTGTGCCACTAGGTGGTCAAAGTGAGTAAAATCCCATTCAGATCAAGGGGAGGCAAATTCAATTTCACTGATTCTTAAGGTGGAGGATGAGAAAGTTCTTTGGAGAAGAGCAGCTGGAGGGAGGGATATTGTTGAGTCCACCTTAAGAAGCCATCCCACCTCTAGCAGTAGCAGCTGTGTTCTCTCACTCTGGTTATTCTGAGACCTGATCCTAGTTTCTGAAGACAATGAAGACAGGTGGGAGCTGACCTTGAGGGGAAAAAGCATTATCTATAAGGAGTCTGCATCTGAGGAGACTCAAGGCCAGAGGATAGTTCCTCAGCTCGCTGGGCACAGGCTCCTTCTGGAAGTGTAGGTGACTCTGAGACTGTGATCCCAGGCTTATGATGCCCACATCCCCATCTCAGGAACCAGGACCTTTAACCTCTTTAGAGGAGACCTTCCCAGACTGTCTTCCCATCTATTTTATCCTGGGCCACTTTTTTAAAATTTATTTACTTATTATATATGTGTGTGTGTATGTATATATATATATACATATATATACATATATATACATATATATATACATATATATATAATAAAATATATGTATATATATACATACTGTCGCTGTCTTCGGACACACCAGAAGAGGGCATCAGCTCTCATTACAGAAGGTTGTGAGCCACCATGTGTTTGCTGGGATTTGAACTCAGGACCTCTGGAAGAGCAGTCAGTGTTCTTAACCAATGAGCCATCTCTCCAGCCCCCTGGGCCCAGTTTTTTTAGAATTCCCCCTTTGGTTGCAGGCTGTGCAACAAATTACAGCCTTTTAGTAGGGTCTTCTGGCCTTTGTTACTATGTTCCGGATCGATAGTTGGATGACGTAAACCTCTTACTCTCCTCCAGCTCCTGTAAGGCAGGTAAAGGACCAGGAGACTATTTCTTATGGCCACAGTTCCCACAGCTTTGGTGCATACGCCAAGCCTCTGCTTTTATCCTTCTAAATGCCCGATAGATAGAACATTTGCTAACTAGGATCCTTTAAAGTGTCAGGGGCAGCTACAGAGCAGTAATTACTCCTGCCCATGGCCTTCTGGTTCTCCCCATACCATTGCCAATGCGCTTGCTTGGTCATTTGCCAGTGCTGAGATCCTCAGCTAAGTTCTCTTGAAATCAGACCTGGAGACAAAGCCTTGTATAAAACAAGTTCATTTCGAAAAGAATCCACAGAAAAGACAGATAAGACATTGGGGAAAGAGAGGAAAAAGCGAAAATCCAGTTGATGGGTGGGTGCAACTGTGGGCAACTTGGATACAATGCCACTGAGGACCTTTAAACAGCCGCACAGCAGGTCTTACCACAGTCCAACTGAGGTATAAGAGAGTTGGCTATTAATCCCAAGCCACCTTCCTTATGCCTTGAAGGTGTTTGGCCCTTAACAAATCCAGGCTGCTTGTGAGAGGCCTGACCAAGCTCTTGCAAACACTGGGGAGGATGTTCAGACAGAGAAGCAGAAGAAGGAGGAGCATGGGTCGAGAAACCATTCATATGCTTAGAAAAGCCTCACAGCAGCTGCAGGGTAACAGAAAAGGATTAGAAGGCTACGGGACAAGGAACTCTGGATACCTCTAGTTTCTAGTATTCAGCAACTTGGACTATCCTCAACATTAGGACAGAACACATGTGCTTCTCACAATTCCATGCAGAAGCTTCTCTCAGAGGACAGAAAAGAAACGAGAGCATTTTTTTTTAACTACAGAAGGTACAGAAGGACTAAGAGAACAGACATGGAGACTAAGAGGCCGCAGTGGGCAGGAATTGTCAGCAGGTTTATTCCAGTGGGATCACGGAAATGTAGGTAGGCAGCAGACACGGTCAGATTAGGAGCAAAGTCACCGGTGAAGTGGGAAAGATGTTCTCCCTTGGGAAGTGGGGAAGCACCTATCCCTACTTTAAAATCCTGGCCAGGCTCAAAAAGTGTAAATATTTGTTACTTCTTCCTATAGCTTAGGTCTAAAAAGTCCAGATAGTAAAGGACCCTAAACCCCTACATTGCCAAGGATGCTCTTGGCTCTCTAACCCTCCTTTGTGTGCTTCTCTTCCTAGAGCTGTGATACTGGGCATGTGCCACCATGGGCATATATCTCACTGTGGTACACCTCAGTGCCAAAGTGATGTACCCATAGATTTTACCTCGCTGGGATGTGTCTTCTTTCTCTGCTGATGTGGTACGTAGCTTTGCTGCATCGCGAGCTCCCATCAAAACAGGCGCATCAGTACAGGTCTAACAGCAGCGAAGCCACCGGTCACGAATCGGAACTTCTGAAACTGTGAGCTGTAATAAACCCTTTCCCATGGCACATTGACTGTCTCGGGGATTTCTTATATGACCAAACACTGTGATCACGTTTCAGTAAAAAGACAGCAAGGACTGACAAAACAGAGCCCAGATGAACTCAGTGTCCTTCTCTCCCTCGACGCAACAACCAACACAGCACCTAAGAAAGCTTTATTTTGGGGAAATGAATCAGAGCCTTCAGGCTCAGTGGTCCTAAGCTTGGCAGGGGGTGGGAGAAGGACTTAAAAGGACTGAGTCCTGCGCACATTCATCTACTCACTAATGAGACCCTATTTTGCTCCCTTTTCTTTGGTGGAGGATCAGAAGAGTCCCCTTGGACAAAACCATCTGGTTGGAGAAAACACATTTAAAAGTCTGACAATAACTGACAGGTGTCTGGCTGGTTGCTGTGCAGCTGGCTGGCAACTGACCAAGACTGCAAACACACGGCTAGCCCTTCCCACCAGCGTTTGTAACGCTTGCTAACAAGTGAACAGGCGTCAGCAGACGCATGATGGAAGTCTCCAGAGTGAACCACGGACAGGTGAATGAGCAAAGCGGCTTGCACTTAACAATGAAAAGAGCATTTTAGAAACGGATTCTCCATGACCTCAGAAGTAGGGGATGAAAGCCGCCTGTGGTGGGATATTTCTGTAGTCCCAGTACAAGGGGGATGGGCAATAGGGTCACGAGTTCAAGGCTACCCTGGAGTACATAGAAAGTTTGAGGCAAAACTTTGTCTACCTAGTGAAGCTTTGCCTCAAAAATCGAGAAAATAAAGAGGAGGAGACGTGGGAAATGGAAAAAGATAGCCATAACTGAGTTGATATTGATCGAATAACCTTCATTTTGGGCTTCCTAATTTCTGACAACTTTTTATTGTTTTGTCTTCCATTCATCTCTTTGAGCCTCTCAACTCTTAACACATTTTTTTCCTTTGGAGTGGAGCTGGTTAGTTTGATCCATCCACACCTCCCACCCTACCCCCCACCCTCCGATCATCTTTCACCATGCGTCTGCACCCAGCTCAGAGTCAATGGCTTGTTATAAACTTTCCCTCACACGCACTTTTGGCTCTCCAGATCTTTTTTCTTTCTCCTTTTCCTTCTCCTCCTCCTCCTCCTCCTCCTCCTCCTCCTCCTCCTCCTCCTCCTCCTCCTCCTCCTCCCTCCTCTTCCTCTTCTTTTTTTTTGACAAGGACGTGGTCTTGGTTTGGTCCAATCCTCCATCGTTCTATTCACACATGCACCCAGTTGGGCGAGGGAAATCCATGCCTGCCCTAGACAGTTCTGCCAGACAGTCATTAACACATTCAGTGAGCCTTTTGTACCAGCCGGGCTCCACTACATTTTCACAGTCTCTTCATTGCGCAGCGCCCCTGCCCATTGCTTTTCTCCTCCTGTTAAAAGGCTCTGGATTTTCTCCTGTTATATTCCTCTCGTGTTCCCTTGAAGTTACTACCCTTAATGTCATAATTCACCAGGGAAACAAGAGCAACTGAAGGCAGCTCAGCACTGTGCCCCGCTGTTTGGGGGACACACACTAGCCAAGCTCTAAGCTAAGACCATTCCTCTCCCTGTCTGGATTCTGTCTTCTTACTTGAAAGTTACAGCAACAATTGTCTGTTCTTTCTTCTCTCTTCTCCCATTCTTCTCTCAAATCATTTCCATTGGCCCTATCTCTGCTATAGTGTCTTCCATTTAAAACAATGGAAACTGGGGGCTGGAGAGATGGTTCAGTGAGTAAGAGGGCTTGCAGTGCAGGCATGAAGATCTGAGTTCAGATACCAGCACCCATGTGGAAAGCCAGGTGTGGCTGTAACCCCAGAGCTGTGGGGACAGAGACAGGAGGGTGGCTGGGGCTTGCTGCATACCAGCTTAGCTGTGGGTTCAGTGAGAGACCCTCCCTCAGGTGACTAAGGAGGACAATAAAAAAGACAACCGAAGTCATTCTCTGGTCTCTAGACACACATTCCAAGAATGTGCACCCAAATTTGTGCATACACAAACACACACACACACACACACACACACACACACACACACACACACAGAGAGAGAGAGAGAGAGAGAGAGAGAGAGAGAGAGAGAGAGAGAGAAGAGAAATAAAAGAAAACGTTTTCCTTATGTGTCTGCTCTCCTCCAGGATACAATGTAACTGATTTCCTATGTTCCCTGTCTCTAGTGCTCTCCTGGCTTCTGAACCCACTCATGTTTTCTGTCATAGCAGAGCTGGTCCGTCACCCAGGACCTCTATGCTCTGGAGGAGTCTCAGATCCTGTCTAACATCTCAGCCAGCAGCCAATGATCTCCTTCTTCACATAATTGTTTCCTGATTTCCTCTCTGCCTCTGCAGCCATTCCTTCTCAGTCTCCTGTGTAGAATCCCTGTCGCTCACCTCTCAATGCCCGGACTCTTCTCTTTCTGTATCTATAAACGTCTTCATCACATCAGTGTGTAATGTATCTGATGACTTCAAAGCCTGTATGCCTAGCTGAGACGGCTTGATTTTCTTAACTCTGGTGTCCAGCTACCCACTTGAGTTCTCTCTGCAGATGTCTAGGGAGCTACCTCAAGAGAAGATATCCAGAATGAAGCCCATGCACTCCCGACGGGCACCTCCATGCCGTCTGTTCTCCTTATACCGTTTACTCAGGGTAAAAACGCTGTGTCATGTTGGGCGCTGCTCTTCCTGTGGCCTGTATCACCATCTCATGCCTGTGACCATCAGCGCATCCTGTTGGCCCCAACTTCAAAGCACATCCAGAAGCCCAGTGCTTGTGGACTTTTCCCACTCCCAACTGGAATCCCACTAGCTGGGAACAAGTGTGTTATGGCTTGCCTGGCGTATGGTAATCACTTACCATCTGGCCTTCACACTTCTGCCTTTAGACAAGTCCGTCTGTCCTCGGTACAGTGTGTGTCTATCCACTATGGATTCTGCCCATTTATCTGTGTTGCCTACCTTATTAAGGATAAAAGCCAGAGATTATAAAGATCCTCGCTCAATGCTAATAGGATTTGGCCACTGATCACCTCTTGACCTCTAAGACCTTGTCCCTCACCCCTTTCTTCCACAACTTTCTTGGGTCTGGTTACTCTCCCAGGCTAAGCCCACTCCTATAGGCTCTTTGCACTACATAATCATGCTCTAGAGTGAACAACTCCTTTACTTCTTGAAGTCTTTTCCACAGACACCTTGGTAAGAGACAAAATGCCAATGCCTATGGTGATCCTACCAGAGAATATGTCTAAGCTGCAGCTCTCCAGATGTCTAGACTGTCAGTAAAAGCTGTGGGTAGAAGTGATTCACAAAAACGTGCAAGTCTCAGCAAAGTTCTCTTCCATTTCTTTCAGGAAGCTCGTGGATGGTGTGTTCCACCAACATGACCCAATAACCCAAGAGAGGAAACTACGGATCTGACACCAAAGGGAGGCAGCGGGAAATTCCAGGGTGATCTTGCTGGGAAGTCTGGGAAATGTCAGTAAGTCCAGGAAGAGAACACTGCAGAGGAAGAAAGTGCCGTGGAGGTTGCTCAATGCATTTGTTAATACCACTAGGGGTGCAGAACGTCTTTGTAAGTTGGGGATAATATATGAACATTTTGTAGAAGACGGATAGACAGCTTTCTGTGAAGGGAACAGAGCAGCCATATAAGAAATGGTAAACACAATCATAACATCTTACATGTTTCCTCTCTACAGTACTTTCACAATCATAAGAATAGCCTAACCCAAAATTGTATAATAGCCATAGTAGGGGGATAGAAGATGACACAGCAGGGAAGAATCATGGCCACACTCACACAACGCAGGAATACTGCAGCAGATGGTTTGCCTTGAACAATAGCAGAAGGTCCTGGACAGTGAGGGGAGCCCAAGTCCCGTTAACAGGTCATTCACGAAAAAAAAAAAGTGTGCAGAGAAATGTTTCAGGAAGTTATATTTGGTAGCTGGGTGAAGAATGAGTGAGTCATGGAAAGGACTAGAATACTGCTTTATTTAAAGATAGAATTTTAAAGGATCAGTGCTTTTCTATGTGCGGTTTTTTTTTTTTAAACTGTAAAACGGGGTCAAAGTCAGTTTCATATCAGCCTGGAAGGTGGTCCTCCTGGAAGGCTGGGTGATCTCCTTGTCACCTTCTCACTGGAAGAACCTGAACTGATGATGATAGGAGAAGAGACAGAGGGAGGGCTTCCACTGTGTGGCAGTTCCTTCCTAGCCAAGACTCTTGGTAGATAACCAACCATGGGTAATACCACACTCTTTACGCATCTTTTCCTGTCCCCGCAGAAAAGTTTATTTTATAAATTGGATGCAACAGGGCCTTTGCAGCATCAAATAAGAATAAGAAGAACAATACCAGTAAAGAATAATTACAACCATATGCCTTGATAACTTATTTAAATGTCAGGAATGTTTTACCTGTAGATTCTGTCACATTCCCACTAACTGCTGGCGACTGAGTCTGAACACAGAAGGCACAATTATGGTGGGAGAGTGTACACAGCCCTAGGAGACATCCAACAAAGTTCTTCCTGGGCAATTCCACACTCTCCCCAAAGTCTGTCTTCTGATATGCATCCACTGAGTTTCCTTCTGTCTTACCCATGTCCTCTTCATCACTGTCTGCCTAATCCCAAAGAAAGACAGGCCAGCTATGGAGCTTGCCATTTCATTATCCCTTCAAAGAAGCTATGGGTTGAGGTAATGACAGACCACAGTGCAGTATGCAGGATGTCCTGGGGTGGGGATGGGGTTAGGGAGTACACCATGACATCATCGCTCCAGGGAGTGTTCCCAGGCAGTGGTGTGTAGAGCAGAGCTGGTCACTGGACTCTTCTAATGGCCAGCGGCAGCTCCAGGGTTTCCCACTTCAGATCTAAGAGTTTTCTGAGGTGTACTTCCCTTTGAGCCTTTTCCTGCCCACTTCCCTTCATAGCCGTCAGACCTCCATTGTGCCTTGAGGGTTGACCCCTTTGTTTTCCCCAGTCTTCGATCCAATAATTGTTTTACATTTCTAGTTCCATCTGATACCCGTTTCTCAGAATATTGAGCTGTCACAGTTAGAGCTCGGATCTATCCAAGAAAGCAGGTAGGAAGCAAGGCCTGGGGAATGACTCACTAAGTAACAAAAGGATCCCATCTGGAATGGGGTGTGGGGCAGAGAGGAAGCTAGTGGTTCATTTGCTAAAGCTCTCATCACTGGTGATGTGGGAAGTCAGACCCTAGGAGGGGAATGACAACCATGAGGACAACAGTCTTGAAGGATTTCTGTGACCTGTGGATGGATTATAAAAAAAGGCCCACTAGATACTATGTCTTAGTTATTTTTGTTGTTGCTATGATAAAGTATCCTGACAAAAGCAGCACATAGAAGGAAAGAAGGAAAGAAGGACCCATGGATAGAAGGAAGGACTGATGGAAGGAAGGACTGATAGAAGGAAGGAAGGAAGGAAGGAAGGAAGGAAGGAAGGAAGGACAAATGCAAAGAAGGAAGGAATGGATAAAAGGAAGGAAGAATTGGTGGGAGGGAGGAAGAGAGGAAGGAAGGAAGGAAGGAAGGAAGGAAGGAAGGAAGGAAGGAAGGGTGGAAGGAAGGATGAGTTTGTTTGGTTCACAGTTGAAGGTATAGTCCATCATGATGGGGAAACCAAGATAGTGGTAAAGGGAAGCAGTTGGTCACATTGTATCAATAATCAAGAAGAAAAGAGTAATGAATGCTGGTGCTCTGCTCACATTTTCCTTTTTATACAGTCCAGGACCCCAGGGAATGGTGACACCCACAGTGGGCATGTCTTCCCACCTCAGTTAACGTAATCAAGATAATTGCCACTGGTACCTCTAATGGTCTATCTTCCAGGTGATTCCAGACATCATCAGATTGAGAGTGATCATTAACCATCACACTGAAAGTGATGCCATTTTGAAAGTAGGGAAGCCGAAGAGGTGGTTTAGCAGTTAAGAGCACTGGGTGCTCTTACAGAGGACCTGGGTTCAGCTCCCAGCACAGATATATTGGCTCACAACCACCTGCCACACCCTCTTCTGGTTTCTGCAGGCACCCATGCACATTTGTTACATAGTAACACACACACACACACACACACACACACACACACACACACACACACACACACACACACACATACAGTTTTTTAAAAGTAGGGAAGAGACTTGAATAAATTCCCCAAAGTAACATTTAAGGCAAGAGCATCAAGAACATTAGACACTCTAACTTGCTGGTTAAGATGAACAATAGAGGTGTCGCAAAGTCCTGACAAAGGCATGTTACTATCCTAACTCCCATGGACTGCTAGTGACTACAAATGCAAGCTTCTTTGTCAAGCGGTTTGCTTTTTAGTTGCTGTTGAACAGGGTCTCACCACACAGCCCATACCGGCCTCAAACTTGTGACCTTCTCCTAAGCCTCCACGCTGTTTGTGTTACAGCCAGCAGGCTTTGCCAACTTCTAAAATAGAAAAGGTCACATTGGCGGATGTATGCGTGTGACACAAAACACACATAAGTTCTCAGGACAATTCTGAGACGGCGGCTCTCCCCTCCATCTTTACATGGACGCTGGGGATTGAACTCAGGCCATCAGGTTTGCCAGCCAAACTCTTCTTTTTTTTTCCCTCAAAATGCCAGCCCCTCCCTCTTTTAAAATGGCAGCTATTCATTTAAGTTGCGTACCTGTTGGTTATTACATGTCATGGCATGCATGGGGAGGCTGGGAGGACAACCCCTGAGAGCTGATTCTTTGCTTTTGTCATGTGGGTTCTAGGGATTGAACTTTGGGTTAGGGTTGGCAGGAAGACCCTGTACCTGCTGAGCCATCTCACTGCTCACCGCTGTTTTTAGAAAATAAACTTAAGCAGGTCAAGATGGCTCAGTGGGTAAGAACGTTTGCCGCTCTTGCAGAGGACCTGGCTTTCCAGCACTCACAGAGCTGCTCACAACCATCTATAACTCCAGTTCTGGGCATCCAGTGCCCTCTTCTGGTCTTCTTGGAAAGTCTGTGGACATGGTACATAAAATACATAAAATTAAAATGACATAAAATAAAATTAAAAAAGTAATAAAAACCAAACTTCCCATTCTAGCTATTTACCCAGGAGAAATGAGAACACTGCCCTGTAAACATGTGGACATGAAATTTCGTAGCAGTTCAATTCATAATCACCAAGAACTAGAACAAATCAAATGCCTAATGGGAAATGGATAAACACATTTTGCTACAGCCATACAATGGAATCTATTGCAATAAAAGGGGGTGGACTATTGATAGAGAAGCACAGTCGACTCTCAAATGCATTAAAGTGGAAACAGCCAGGTGCAAAAGAGCTCGCCACGACTGCACTTGCACAGTAGGTTAAAAGTCATCAGTATGGGAGAGGAATTGTATCAGTGGCATCCAGGGCTGGGCCACGGAGACAAGGACTAAGTGGAGAGAGGCACCCTGGGAGACTTTTCCGGGGTGGTGGTGGTGCCCTAGACTGTCATTTTGGTGGTTGCACCTCTCTGTGGTGCACAGTTAGCAAACCTGACCAAATTGTACATTCAGATTATGCAGTGTGTAAGACATTACCTTAATTAACCTTAATTAACTAAGAAATTCCAAACAGGGGCTGTATCGGTGGCTCAGCATCTCAGAGCACTGACTCTTCCTGCAGAGGACCCAGGTCCTGTTCCCAGCCCCCACACGGCAGCTCACGACAGTCTGTGACTGTAATTCTTGAGGTCTAATATCTTCCTCAGGCAGCAAGCACGCATGTGTCCCACACCTATATAAAGTCAGCCATACATACACATACCATAAAAACAAACACGTCTTTAAAATAAAAATGACAGTGTCTTCTCTCAATACATGTGTCCTCCTGTTAGGATGCAGCATCTTCTCTGCTGTGAGGTGGTTACAATGGGTTCCCAGCATGCTTAGGGAGAGGCTGAGCCTGGAAAGGGGAAGAGAAGACTATATCCCACCGAAGTGCGAAGATCAGCCAGCAACCAATAGCAACAGCCAGGGGACTGAGTTGATGTTGAGAGTGCTTGATGCAGAAACTAGAATATGTAACTCAATAAAGAGAGGCCATAGGCTTGACACACTCTTGAGACACTGGCTTTAACACCATGGTATGGATCTCAGCAGACAAGGCAAAAGATGACTGGGTGCTTCCTGGAAACACAGAGACAGTTACAGTCTTCGAAAAGACTTTTGCCACAGGGGAGCCTTGCACAAGCATGCTGGGAAACGGCCACTCAGTGGATGCTAGCTTCCTCATTGGCTAGCCTGATCCGGAATGTCAGGAATAGAATGGATATGGAAGGGGAGGTGGTAGCTACCCACGAATCCAACAGCATGGATCCCTGTGATGAAACTATTGCTGGGACTGAACGTCTCATCTTCCAGTCATAGACAACAGGCGACTGCAATATGGCACCATCTCCAGAGACCAGCTTGCCACATTGGTGGTAGACCATACTGAGTATCTTCTGCCAGAAAGGGCTCATGATTCATCGTCTCTGAAGGGACAGCTGCTCTTGTATATGTAGCCCACACCTCCTCGTGAGCATCGCTGTTTTGGAAGCTCACAGAACTCCTGATCTCTTGGTGTGGACTCATACACCACCTGTTGTGCAACGGCAGATCCTTTAAAGGAGCCGTGAGCGCTCCGAGCCAGCCCCTCGTGTCCCAGGTCACGCCGAGCACACCACACAGAGGTGGCCCTCCTTGAAAGCACAACTTTCTACCAGATCAAGCCTAGTGCTAACAAGGGTGCTGCTCTCTGTAGGGGTTGCCAGGGTCTCAGGATTCGAGTGTGCAGTCAGAGACCTCTTCTTCTGGAGCTGAAGAGGTGTGCTACCAGTGTGACCTGTAGAGAGATTATCTTGTGTATTGTATGGATATACCACCTATCAATTGAAAAGCCTATGGCCTATGGCTTAGGCAGGAAAGAGAGGTGGGGCATCTGGGAGGCAGAAAGGATTCTGGGAGAGTGGCAGGCAGGAGGAAGTTGTAACAAAACGGATGCATGGTGCCTGAGCACAGGTCCATGACAGAATGCAGGCTAGACGTGGGATATCTTTAGTTACGATCTAGTCAGAGCATAGCCTAGCTGTGCAAACAAGGTATTCGTAAATACATTTTGAGTCTGAGTCTTATTTCTTGGGGGCAGACAGAACCAGCCTAACTTAAAGAATGAAGTCCTTTTGAGTCTGGAAACCAAAGTGTGGAGGCGAGCAAGAGTCTCGCCATTTCTACCAGCACGTTTCACTATCTCCAGCCACTCCAGCCTTCCTAATGACTCACAGGGGACATTTAGCTTCCTGGCCCCACAGCTGTGGGCTGTGCAGGGTTAGTGCTCCTGTTCTGTCAAAGGGAGTGAATTCTTGCCAGGAAGCCATGGAGGCAGCTCCCAGGGCATCATGGGCTGTTTGCTTCCAAAAATCCAGCCAATGAGAAGTCACCATCTTGACTACAGTGATCAATGCTGGTTGGAAAGCTTGGGTAATAACATTTTTATAAAGAGTTTTGGTATGTGAAGTCTGCATGGAGGACAGGTAATCCCTGGTATACCCCTCCCCCCACCGCCGTGTGGGGGATGGGCAGGTGTGTCCGTGTGTGAATGAGTAACGAAGGCCAGAGCTTGGCACTAAGCATGCTGTCCACCAGTTTACACTTTATTCTACTGAAGTTACTTCCTCCCTGACGAGCCAGTCCAGCTAGCCAGCTGGGATCCCACCTTCTGAGCGCTGGGTGCTGCTATGCCCCAAGCTTTTCCGTAGATCTTGGGGATCTAAACTCTGGTCCTCAAGCTTGTGGTGTAAGTGACTTATGAGCTGAACCACTTCGTAGACTACCTTGACATTTCTGACTCCTCAGCTGCTGTTTTCCAGAAGGAAAGCTGGGCTCTCTAGCCACCTTGTCATAGATCCTTCCTCCCTGCAGGTTTTCACTCCAAAATCCTGAACTCTTTTCCAGGCACTGTCTGCCAATACTACTAAAAATGAACAAAAACGATGATCTCTCCACATTTTCACTCCCAGAAACACCTGCATTATTAAAACCGGGGGAGAGCCCGTTTATAGAAACGTGACCATTTATCTCTAAGCGAAGCTCGGTCCCTCAGCTAGAATCCATATCTGCTTATCAAATTTCCCAGAGATCTCCAAAAAACAAATGGGCTTTAAGCTATTCCCTTGGGTCTCAGGAAATTTGGTTAATGTCTACAACACCTTCTAAGGCAGACAAGTTACATTTTCAACTCTGTAACATGCTAAGGAAATGTTACATTTTCATTGACTGGAAAACAAAACCAAAAACAAACACGTAGGTCTGAAAACCCAGCCAGCCAGCTTTTGCAGGACTTGCACCACCATATTTAATTAATCTCCAGCTCCCTCCTCCCCATAGTTTGCCAAAGAGAGACCAATGACTGTGCCCTACACCATGCATCCCCACCCCACACCCTAACGACTATGGTCCCTTAAATCCAAATCTCCCTTCTTCGTAGTTCTACTTCCAACTGTGCTAGATATTTAAAAGTATTAGTTCTGAAATTTTATAAAACAAGTAAGTTAACTGAAAAATTGGAATATGTTCCAGGCCACAATAAGACAATATCAATATTTTCTCATACATCATAGTTTCTGATATCTGCCCCAAGTTTCCTGATTTAAGGGCAGTTGAGGTGGCTTAGTGAGTAAAGGAGCAACTATAATTTCATACCCAACAAATACTTTCCATTAAAGTGTGCCCAACACAGAGCACTACTTAATTGCTTTGCTGAATAGCTATCCATTAATTATTAACAACAATAAATATAATGGGAAGTCAGTTGTGTGATCCACATAGTATTTAGGAGATACTTAGACTTAAATGTTAGTAGTTGTCTAAAGTCAGCTCACCTGGAACAATTAGCTTGTGTGTTGCATTTATGAATTCTTATCTGTCCCTTCTCCTTCACTGAAGAGCTGCCTGGTCAAAAGAAGTCAAGAGAAGTGTCTTGTCCTGTTTTATTTTTAATGGTTTCCTCAACACTAACAAATTCTTTTGATCTAGCCTCGTCTCTCTCTTTGGAAAGAAAATACCACTCATTCAATGAAATAAATTGCTGTGAGGTTTTTCTGTCTTGAGACTTCATTGAAAGTCCAAGGACCCCAACCTCAGTTCATGCCCAATGCACGGGTTCCAGGCAACCTGCATGATTCTTATAGACAACTCCTCCTGGATGTTTATGTAACATAATGCTACCTCCCTTGCAGAGTTTGGTCCTTAGCTTCAAAAAAAGGTCTAAGTGCCTAAATACAGGTTTTGATTAATAACATAGTCCAGGAAGCTAAATATTGTGAGACAAAGCTCTCTAGAGGGGCACACACAATATCTAATTGCTATGAGTTGTGACACCTCCTCTCTTGTTTAAAGCGTGCTTCTCATGTGATCCTGTCCTTTGGAGCTCTTGGCCCAGCACAGAGCAGGTGACTTTCCAGCTATTTCCTGTTAATTCACCTTAGGCTGTGGAGAGTTATCAGTTCCTCTCCCCTTGTTCTGTGGGAAGGGAGAAGGCGTTACATGGACGTCAGAGAGATTTGCCATTACTTTTATGTGTCAAGGTACAGGGTTTTCCCATCCATTTTTGGTACTTGAAAGCCAATGTTTGGATGCAGTTTCACGAGAGCCTTTAAGTGATACTAGCTGCAAGAAATCAGCCTAGGAAAAATACTTTATATTTATTACAGTTCCCAGGACTCCTGAGTATTCCGCAACTCAGCACTCAAGAAGCGAGCCATAAATTCTGAGGTCCATTTCACACCGAGAAAAGTGATTGAAGTCGGCCGTCATTAAAGGGGAGGGAAGTGATAAATTCGGCCCCACAACTCCTGTTTATCACCACTGCTTATGCACATCAACCAGCAAATTAATAGATGGCGCCTATTTGATATTTCTATTCATTTAAACAATGTATTTAACTATTCTCATAGATGCTCACAGAGCAAAAGGGTGTCTTAAATATAATATTCACATTCACTCTTTGGGAGTTTTGAAAATGTCTCCTGACCATATTCAACCCCATTTCTCCCCCTAACTCCTCTCAGACCCACCCCAAACTTTGTGCCCTCTCCTTATTTTTTGATGTCTGGTTTGGGCTGCCCAAACAGTCCTAGGTGAGGGCCATTCACTGGAGTATTGTTGGCCTACCAAAGGAAGGGCTTTAATTTACTAAGTTTATTTTATGAGATAAAGGTAAATCGAGTTCAGTGGTTTAACAATCGTGAGCTACAATTCTAAGAACTCTTAGCGAATGTCCAGCATCTGCTCAGTGAGTCCCCAAACTTGGCCACCCATATTGGAATCACCTTGATACATTTTTTAAACCGCAAGCCTAGTTCTCAGACATTCTGCATTCAGTAGACTTGAGTTGCTGGCATAGGAATCATTGTTTGCAAAGCAGCTCCCACTTTGTCAGATGGAGATGTGGGCTTTGGTTTGAATATGTGCCTGTGCGAGTGTACGTTGGCGCACACGGGTTATGGTTTGAATATGTCCCTGCGTGAGTGTATGTTGGAGCTGTACAATAGTTCTGGCCTGTAATATTAACACTCAAGAGGTAAAAGCCGGAAGATACCAGGTTTCACAGCCATCCTGGGCTACCTAATGAGACCTTGTCCCAAATGCAAAACAAAATGAGGTCTGTTAGTCTATTGGAAACTTACATCCCCACAATGACAGCTCTGGGATATGGGACCTTCTGGATGGGTTTAGGGGATAGGACTTGCATTCACAAGTGGATAGCTGCTCATTGTGACAGAGCTTGAAACCACAAGTTTGAGCCCTGATCTCCACACCCTTCTCCTTTCTGCCGTGGATTAATGCAGCATGGAAGGTCCTGCAAACATTGCTCCCTTGCTCTCTGGCTTCTCAACCTCCTGGACTGCACGAAGCACCCATCTGCTCCTCTTATCCACCTAGTCTCAGTGTGAAGAAGTGTCATCTCCATTGTCAGCCTAAATGGATTTAGAATCACCTAGGAGACACACCTCTGGGCAGGTCTGGGAGGCCCAGCAAGAGAGGCTTTCTGAGGCTGGAAGACCTACCCCGACTTTGAATGTCACCATCTGATGGGCTAGTCCTGAAAGAAATAAACAGAGTGCCGGCACCTGTCTCTGCTTCCTAGCTGTGCTCCTGCTGGATGCAATGTGGCCAGCCACATTATGCTCCTGCTGAATGCCACATGGCCAGATACCTTATGCTCCAGCTACTGTGGTTTCTCAGACAGGATAGACCATTCTCTCAAACCATAACCCAGAATAGGTTTTCTCTCTTCAGTTGCTTCTTGCCCAATATTTTGTCACAACAACGAGAAGACTGGTGATCCACAGGTGTGCTGTGGTGGCAGAAAACAGACCGAAGCGCTGTGCAAAGCCACCTTTATAAACAGGAAGCATCGTTCTGATGCTACTTCCCCTGGGGTGTGCTACCCATCCTCTGGAGTTAAGTCAGTCTGTCCATCTTCCATGCCATCCCCATCCACAGCCCCTACCCCCAAAACCTCCTTCCACTGGTGGAACGTGAGCTAGGTCCAAGTAGGAACTCAGAGGACGTATGTGGAATCCACAGCCTCAAACGCATGAGGAGGTAATGGGGTCCTCAGTATCCAGTTCATCTGAACAGTCCTTTAAAATAGCCACCCGCAGAGACTGGATTTCTCTTTGTTGCATCACTTCTAATGATCCCGGTCTGTTTAATTCGCACACTGAATCATCCACATATTCCGAAAGCTGTTCTTTGTTTATCATTATTAAACCCGCCTCACCGATTCATCCTTTCCTCCTGATTGTTCAGGTTTTAAGTCCTTTAATTCGATTCCTCCCGCATCTGTGAGTCCTCTGACACCCCACTAACTTCACGTTTTATTAATGCGGTCCCCTGTCTGTTGTCTAAGCTGCTAGCTATTATTATAATGAGATGTTAATGAGACTACTTTAAAATATTGTGCTACTGCAGCTCCATATTGAGAAACACAGATCTTGCTTGGCCTTAGCTTTTCAGTTTCACATCTTTTATTTAAAAAAAAGATACTATGGTTAAGATTTGTTTTTAAAATGTTTTAATGTTTAAAGTTGTGTGTGTGTGTGTTGTGTGTGTGTGTGTGTGTGTGTGTGTGTGTGTGTGTGTTGTATAAATATGAGTGTAGTATCTGCAGAAGCCAGAACAGAA
Source organism: Rattus rattus (assembly GCF_011064425.1). NCBI lineage: Eukaryota > Metazoa > Chordata > Mammalia > Rodentia > Muridae > Rattus > Rattus rattus. Next base: position 21,174,822 of record NC_046170.1, read on the forward strand.
TGTTATGTACCCCGGAGCAGGGGTTATAGGAAGTTCTGTGTTGCTTGTAGTACTGGGAACCGAACTTGGGTCTTGGGAAAGAGCAGCAACACCCTTACCTGCCAAGCCACCTCTACAGCTCCCTCATTTGTCTTTTACGGCACTCGCGCGGTTCACGTGACTGCAGTTGACTGCCGAGCATTGTACACAGGCGAGCATGTTCTCACCACTGCGAACGCTATCACAAAATGCCCGTGCTGAACTCCCCTGTCTCCAGAGCATCCTGGTCCACCAGACAGATAAATCCTCAACTTTCCTCCATTCCCATTGGTTAAGGTAAAAAACCACAAAATTCAAGGCAATGTTAAAATGATGTAAAGCCTCTCACACGACGCTACAAATCCTCGACATTTATAGGGAAGGCTGACACCACATCCTACATTCATTCTCTGGAGTCTACGTTCTGGTCGATACAGGATTTTTAAGTGTCCCCAATGAGCTGCTTATCACGGATAGTTACTGTACATAAAAGAAGTGGGTTAAGATAAATTAGTGGATTAAGATATACAGATCCATGAGCTTTCTGGCAATTTCAGTCAGAATAGTATATATCTACATAAACATGATAAGTCCCGGGCGACTCTGCACTCGCTTGCACCTCCCAGTCACAAATCTCGGCAGCTTCCGCAACCATTAAGCTTCAGAACACTTGAGACAGGATGTTTAGCAAGGCTGTTCTCTATTTCCACGTGAGGATGAAGAAGACAGAGGGGTTTTTGTGAGTTCTCGCCTCCATTTGTCTCTCACACAACTCCCACACCTCCTCCTCTGCTCACTCCCTCAGCCCTGGGGCTCATTTTTAAACTGGTGTGGTGTGTATGGATGCAGGGGTGTGTGTGTGTGTGTGTGTGTGTGTGTGTGTGTGTGTGTGTGTGTATGTGTGTGTGCGTGCATGCAAGCGAATATACGTATGTATGCAAATGTATGCATGTATATGTATATATATGTAGGTGTGTGTGAATGAGCACGCACACACATGTATGTGTATATGCATATGTATGTGTGTCTGTGTGTATGCATACGTATGTGTATGTGTGTCTGTATATATGTATGTGTATGTGTGTATGTGTGTACATGTGTCTACATGCATGTGTTTGTGTGTGTATGTGTACATGTATGTCTGTGTCTGTATGTGTATATATGTATCTCTATATGTGTATGTGCACATACACACATATATATGTGTCTGCATATGTGTGTGAATGTGTCTGTGTGTGTCTGCATATGTATGTGTCTCTGCATGTGTGTACATGTGTGTGTGTCTGTGTGTATGTGTATGTGTGCATGTGTGTGTATGTGGGGGGGCACATGCGTCATGACATGCTTATGAAAGTTAGGAGTCAGTTCTCTCTCACCATTCTTACATGGGTTCCAGGAGTTGAACATAGGCTCAGACTTGTACAGAAGCCATTTTTACCTGCTGAGCTACCTTGATAGTCTGCCATTTTTTTTTCAATTCTCTCATTGAATCTATAGCTTGATAACTTATGACGGCTGGCGGGCCAGCAGGCTCCAGGATCCTCCCGCCTCTGCCTCCCCAGTGCTGGGATGACAGGCGTGCAGTGTTTCTCCCATCTGCTTTATGTGGGTTCTGGATGGTCCTGCTTGTGTGGCCATCAACCCAGACCTTTGACCTGGTCTTTTGTTTGGCTGTGAGCCTCTCATCTTTGACACTTGCCCAGATTTCCTATTAATAAATCAATTAAGTGAAGAAGAGTTAGACATATTTAAAGGCATTTTAAAGACAGATTTGAGAATGGGGTTAAGAGACAAAAGCCTAGGGAAAGAGTAGAGTGTCCGTGAGTGAGTAGGGGCTTCTCCAGAGACAGCCATGGTTAAGTCTTTATGGCTACAGTCTACACTGTTTGGGTGACTTCTGAGGCACTCTACAAAGGGCTTTTGAGAAACATAAATGACTGCTATGCATTGGGTCAGGTTACAGCTGATAAATTAAACCTTAGGTCATAAAACTTGCAGGGAGAGCAAGATGTCTTTTAATGCAAACAAAGGTTAAATGGCATTTCTTTTTTAAAAGTAATTTATTTAATTACTTTTACACCATGATCACCCTCTCCTCCTGTCTCTTCCCTGTCCCATCCTTACAACCCCCACACCCCTGTGGCCGCTGCAAACCCTTTACCCGTTCTTCCCAGAAAAGGCTCCCTTTGGTACCGTCCCACCCTGAGATATCCCATTGCAGTAGGACTAAGCACATCCTCTCCAACTGAGGCCCAGCCAGGCGGTCCATTTAGGGGAAGGGGATCAATTGACAGGGACAGAGACCAAGACAGTCTCTACTCCAATTGTTAGGGGACCACGCAAAGATCAATCTGCACATCTGCTGCAAATGTGTAGGGGGCCTAGGTCCAGCCTCTGCATGCTCTTTGGTTGGTGGTTCAGTCTCTGAGAGCCTCCATGGTCCAGGTTAGTTGACACTGTAGGTCTTCTTGTGGTGTCCTTGACCCCTCCTGGTCACTCAGTTCTAGCCCTAAGTCTTCCACAAGACACTCCGAGCTCTGCCTGATGACTGTCTGTGGCCCCCTGCATCTGTCTCCATCCTCTGCTGGATGAAGCCTCCCAGGAGGCAGTTATGCTGGGCTCCTGTCTGCCAGCATAGCAGAGCATCATTAACAGTGTCGGGGATTAGCTCACTAACACGGGATGGGCCAGTCATTAGTCGGCCGTTCCCTCAGTCTCTGCCCCATCTTTATCCCTGCACATCTTACAAGCAGGGCAAATTTTACATTGAAGGTTCTGTTGTGGGTTGATGTCCCCTCCTTCCACCAGAAGTCCTGCCTGGCTACAGGAGATGGCCACTTCAGTCTCTATATGCCTCAATGGTAGGAATCTCAGCTAGGGCCACACCCATAGACTCCCCAGACCCTGTCCTATCCCAGGTCTCCAGCTACTCCCAGAGATGTCCCCCCATCCATTGTCATTCTCACTCCCAGCCCTTTCTCACACCCCTCTCCCCACACCTGATCCCCATCCCCTTCCCCTCCTCATCCCCTCTCCTCCCAGTTCCCTCCCTCTATCCACCTCCAATGGCTATCTCGTTTCCCCTCTGAGTGAGATTCATGCTTCCTCCCTTGGGACCTCCTCATTACTTAGTTTCTCTGGGTCTGTGGATTGTAACATAGTTATCCTGTACTTTATGGCTAATGCCCACTTATAAACCAGTACCTACGATATGTGTCTTTCTGGGTTTGGGTTACCTCACTCAGGATGATATTTTCTAGCTGCATTCATTTGCTTGCAAATTTCATGATGTCTTTATTTTTAATAGCCAAATAGTATTTCACTGTGAAAATGGTCCACATTTTTTTTTATCCCTTCTTCAGTTCAGGGACATCTAGGTTGTTTACAGCTTCTGGCTATTACAAATGAAGCTGCTATGAACATAGTGGAGCAAGTGTCCCTGTAGAATAGAGGCTCATCTTCTGGTATGCCCAGGAGTGATATAGCTGGGTCTTGAGGTAAAACTATGCACGATTTTCTGAGAAGTTGCCAAATTGATTCCCAGAGTGATCGTACAAGTTTGCAATACCACTAGCAATGGAGAAGTGGTCCCTTTGCTCCACACTCTTGCCAGCATGAGTTATCACTTGAGTTTTTGATCTTAGCCACTCTGGTGGGTGTAAGGTAGAATCTCAGGGTCCTTTTGATTTGCATTTCCCTGATGACCAAGGACTTTGAACATTTCTTTAAGTGTTTCTCAGCCATTTGATATTCCTCTGTTGAGAATTCTGTTTAGCTCTGCACCTCATTTTTAATTGGTTTGGTTTGGTGGTGTCCAATTTCTTGAGGGCTTTATATATTTTGGATATTTATTTTCTGTTGGATGTAGGCTTGATGATCTTTCCCATTCTGCAGACTGCTGTTTTGTCCTTAACCTTGCAGAGTTTTTCAGTTTCATGAGGTCCCCTTTATTAATTGTTGATCTTAGTGCCTTAGCTACTGGTGTTCTGTTCAGGAAGTCGTCTCCTGGGCCAATGCACTCAAGGCTATCCCCACTCTCTCTTCTATTACATTTAATGTATTCAGTTTTATGTTGAGGTCTTTGATCCACTTGTACTTGAGTTTTGTGTGGGGTGATAAATATGGATTGTGGTGGTTTGAATATATTTAGCTTAGGGTGTGGCACTATTAAGAGGTGTGTTGGAGTAGGTGTGGCCTTGTTGGAGGAAGTGTATTACTGTGAGGGTGGGCAATGAGATCCTCTTCCTAACCACGTGGGAGCCCAGTGCTCTCCTGTTTGCCTTTGTAAAGAAATACAGAATTCTCAGCTCCTGCACTATGCCTGTCTGGATGCCTCCATGCTCCTACCTTGATCATAATGGACTGAACCTCTGAACCTATAAGCCAGGCCCAATTAAATGTCCTTACAAGAGTTGCCTTGGTCATGGTGTCTGTTCACAGCAGTAAAAACTAAGACATGGGTCTATTTGCATCCTTCTACATGCAGGCATTTAGTTAGACTAGCACCATTTATTGAAGATCCTTGATTTTTTTTTCTGTTGTATGGTTTTGGCTTCTTTGTCAAAAATCAAGTGTCTGTAGATCTGTAGGTTTATTTCTGGATCTTTGGTTTTATTACATTGATCAGCCTGTCTGTTTTTGTGCCGATACCATGCAGTTTTTATTACTATTGCTCTGTAGTATAGTTTGAAGTCCGAGATGGTGATGCCTCCATAAGTTCTATGATTGTACAGGATTGTTTTAGCTATCCTGTGTTTTTGTTTTTCCATATGGAGTTGACTATTATACTTTCAAGCTCTGTAAAGAATTGTGTTGGAATTTTGATGGAAATTGCATTGAATCTGCAGATTGCTTTTAGTAAGACAGTCATTTTCATTATGTCACCCTACTAGTCTATGAGCATGGGAGAACTTTCCATCTTCTGAGATCTTCCTCAATCTCTTTCTTCAGAGACTTGAAGATTTTGTCACAAAGGTCTTTCAGTTGCTTGGTTAGAGTTACACCGAGACATTTTATCTTTGAGGCTATTGTAAAGGGTGTTGTTCCCCTAATTTTTCCCACCAATTTATTATTTGTATAAAGGAGGGCTACTGCTTTTTTTAGTTGATTTTTGTATTCAGCTGTTGTAAAAAAAAAACTTTAAATCTTGGCACAGGTTTCAACCCACCTTAGACTGTTTGTGTTCCTGGATGAAAGACACACACAGCCTTTATATTTTCAAATATGCCTTAGGCAGCATAATAGTTGGGCAACTGCCTACCCTCCATGCTGTTAGAATCTACTTTCTTATTGTTAACCCAAGTTATTACTCAATATGTTTCATCTAGGCTGCTCTTAGCTCCAAGTAGTCGGCCCACATGGCCATGTTTTGTGGTTCAGGTAATCAATGGTGGCTCTCCTTTCTCTTCTCCTGCATGTTCTTCTTCTGTCTAATGGTGGCTTCCCCTCTCCCTCACTTCCTCCTGGTCTTAATTCCTAGAAACCTAAACCCTGCCTATGTCTCTTCTCCCCAGCTATTGGCTGTTGGCACCATTATTTACCAATCAGAACTAACTGAGAGCAGACTCCCTCAGGCTATGTGCACACTCCATATCTTGGAGACCAGCATTTAGCATTAAAATAAACAGTACAAGACAAAACCTCAACATCCAGCCACTTTGCTGAAGGTGTTTATCAGAGGTAGGAGTTCTCTGGTAGAATTTTTAGGGTCGCTTATGTATGTTAGCATATCATGTGTGAATAGTTATACTTTGAGTTCTTCCTTTCCAATTTGTATACCCTTGGTCATCTTTAGTTGTCTTACTGGTCTAGCTAGAACTTCAGGTATTAGGTTGGCTAGATAGGGAGAAGGTGGACACCCTTGTGTTGTCCCTGGTTTTAGTGGAATTGCTTTAAGTTTCTCTCCGTTTAATTTGATTGGCTATTGGCTTGCTTTCCTTATGTTTAGGTACGTCCCTTGTATCCCTGATCTCTCCAAGACATTTAACATGAAGGAATATTGTATTTTGTCTAAGACTTTTTCAGCATCTAGTGAGATGACCATGTTATTTTTTTTCTTTCAGTTTGTTTATACGGTAGATTACCTGGATTTGTACTGAACAATCCCTGCATCCCTGGGATGAAGCCATTGATCATGGTGGATGATGTATTTTATGTGTTAGTTGATTCAGTTTGTGAATATTTTATTGAGTATTTTTGTTTCAGTGTTCATAAAGGTGATTGATTGGTCTGAAATTCTCTTTCTTTGTTGAGTCTTTATGTGGTTTTGGTATCAAGGTGACTGTGGCCTCACAGAATGAGTTTGGCAATGTTCCTTCTGTTTCCATTTTGTGGAACAGTTTGAAGATTATTGGTATTAGCTTTTCTTTGAAAGTCTGGTAGAATTCCTTACTAAAACCATCTGGCCCTGGGCTATTTTTGTTTGGGAGACTTTTAATGACTGCTTCTGTTTCCTTATGGATTATAGCACTTTTAAAATAGCTTACCCGATTTGATTTAACTTTGCTAAGTGGTATCTATGTAGAAAAGTGTCCATTTCATTTAGACTTTCTAATTGTATGAAGTATAAACTTTTGAAGTTAAATCTAATGATTCTTTGAATTTCCTCTATGTCTGTTGTTATGTCTCTGTTTTTGTTGCTGATTTTGTTTCTTTGGATACTGTCTCTCTCCCTTGTAGTTAGTTTGGCTAAGGGTTTGTCATTTTCTCAAAGAACCAGCTCTTGGTTTTGTTTCCTCTTTGTACAGTTCTCTATGCTTATGATTGATTGATTTCAGCCCTAGTTTTGATTATTTCCTGACATCTACTCCTCTTCCTCAGTGTGCTTGCTACTTTTCCCTAGAGTTTTCAGGTGTACTTTTAAATTGTTAATATGAGAATTCTCTTATTTCTTTATAAAGGCACTAGTGCGATGAACTTTCCTCTTACCACTGCTGCCATTACATCCCCTAAGTTTGGGTATGTTGTCCCTTCATTTTCATTGAATTCTAGAAAGCCTTTAATCTATTTCTTTATTTCTTCCCCAACCCGGTGATCATTGAGCAGAGAATTGTTCAATATCCATGAGTTTGTAGGCTTTCTGTTGTTTGTGGAGTCATTGAAGTCCAACTTTAATCCATGGTGATTTGATAAGAATTATTTCTTTTATCTGTTGAGGTTTGTTTTATAACCAACTGTATGGTCAGTTTTGGAAAAGGTTCTGTGAGATTCTGAGAAGAGGACATATTCTTTTCTTTGGGTGAAATATTCTGTAGATATCTGTTAGATCCATTTGATTCATAACCTGTGTTAGTTTCATTATTTTTCTGGTTAGTTTTTGTCTCCATGACCTATCCATTGGTAATAGTGGGGCATTGAACTTTCCCACTAGTAATATGTGGTGTTTAATGTGTGACTTAAACTTTTATAATGTTTCTTTCATGAATGTGGGTGACTCTGCATTTAGGGCATAGATGTTCAGAAATGAGACGTCCTCATGTTAGATTTTTCTTTTGATGAGTATGAAGTGTCCTTCCCCATCTTTGTTGATTTTGGTTAAAAGTTTGATGTTGGTGGTAGTAGCTTGTGTGCAGGCGTGTGTGCGTGTGTGTGTGCGTGCGTGCGTGCGTGCGTGCATGGCATGTGTGTGTATGCATGTGTTTCCCTTACTGTTTTTGCTGCTGTGGAACTGTTTATCTCCTGTACTTTCTTGTGTGTAGTTAACCTTCTTGGATTGGAGTGTTCCTTTAAGTATTTTCTATGGAGCTAGGTTTGTGGATAGATGGTGTTTAAATTTGTTTTTGTCGTGGACTATCTTGTCCTCTTCATCTATGGTGATTGAGAGTTCTGCTGAGTGTAGCTGTCTAAGTTGGCACCTGTGGTTTCTTAAAGGCTATAACTTACCTGCCCAGGCCCTTCTAACTTTTAGAGTCTCTGTTGAGAAGTCAGGTGTAATTATAATAGGACTTTATATGTTAGTTGGCCTTTTCCCCTAGCAGCTTTTAATAATCGTTCTTTGTTCTGTAGATTTAGTGTTTTGATGATTATGTAGTGGGAGGATTTACTTTTCTGGTGCAATTTAACTAATCTGTAAGCTTCTTGTATGTTTATAGGCACCTCTTTCTAAATTGAGGTCAGGAAAGTTTTATTCTATGATATTGTTGAGAATCTTTTCTAGCCCTTGGAGCTGGGACCATTCACCTTCTTCTCTTCCTTTTGTTCTTAGGTTAGGTCTTTTCATAGCACCCCAGATTTCCTGGATGCTTATGTTAGGAATTTTTTTAGAGTTAACATTTCCTTTGACTGATGTATTCATTTCTTCTACTGTATCTTCTACACCTGAGATTCTCTCTTCCTTCTCCTTTATTCTGCTGGTGATATTCTGGCTGTCGCTCCACTTTTCTTTCCTAGGTTTTCCATCTCCAGGATTCCCTCCAATTGTGCTTTCTTTATTGTTTCTCTTTCTATTTTCAGATCTTGAACAGTTTTTTTTTTAATTTTCTTGATATGTTTAACTGTATTTTCCTGTATTTCTTTAAGGGATTTATTAGTTTCCTCTTTAAAGGTCTCTAACTGTTTGATTGTATTTTCCTGTATTTCTTTAAGGAATTTATTAGTTTCCTCTTTAAAGGCATCTATCATCTTTATAAGGCTGGATTTGAGGTCATTTTCATATGCTTTGGTTGAGTTAGGATATCCAGGGCTTGCTGTAAAGGGATAGCTTTGCTCTGAAGGTGTCATATTGCCCTGGCTCTGTTCATTGCATTCTTATGCTGGCCTTTAGCCATCTGGTTGTCCCTGGATGTTCCAGGTATAGCGGGTATCAGGAAGGCAAGTCTAATCTGGATGTTCCCACTGCAGCAGGCCTCTGGTAGACAGCCTTGGGTTGGACGATGGAACTTAGCAGGCAGTGTACTTCTCAGAGCAGCTAGGTGTGCTCCAGGGGGCACAGTAGATAGGGAATTTTGGGTGGGGGGAGGGTCTAATCTGAATATTCTTGATGGAGCATGTCTGGTGGAAGTGGCTGGACAATGGAGCACAGGGGATAGCACACAGCTTGCTCAGGGCAGCTGGACATGCCTCTAGGTGACTCAGCAGACAGGGGATTGGGGAGACTGTTGGGGGATCTAACCTGAATGTTCCTTGGGCACAAGGCATGATGGGGCTGGTAGAGTAGTGGCCCGACAAATCTGAATCTCATTTCTGAGGCGCCCAGAATAAGTCAGAGTAGTGACTTCCTCTGTCTATAGAAGGAATATTGTCTCTACACTGGGAACCTTTCATGGTGACGTTGTTAGTTGTGCTGAAATATTTGATTCTCAAATGGCAAGAAGTTTCTACAAGATTAAAGGTTTGCCCAATATTAACACTTTGCTTCCCAGCAACTTAAAATCTGCCATTTAGAATCTCCTCCTTACGACTGGCCTTGCCAACTGCCACATTTGTCTAGGTCCAGCCTCTAAGTCATGTCATCACAACAGAACCCAGAGCCTGATCCTTATTGACCCAGGGATCATCTAGAAAACCTAGATGGTAACATAGGCATGGAACTAGTCTCATGCGTGTGAAATAGAGTATTCTCATTTGACAAATGTTGTGTGTAGGGCTAAGCCACGTGCCACTGCTCCTAATGCTACGCTGTGAGGTGTCTCTCTCATCCATGCCACTGTGAAGGACAGTTGACAAGCTGCCTGTAATTTTCTAAGTACAAAAGGGTCAATTATTATTGAGCCAAAAAGGACCTCAAAAGTCAATTTGTTTAAGGTTTTCAATTACTGGAGAGACAGTCTAAGGCAGAAAAGATGCTCTTTCCCAATTTCAACCTGCGTCAGAGGAAGAAGGGGGTCCTGAAGGCCCATGAAGCTGAACCTTCCCTTTAACAGTATAATAAATATGGACATGGATGGCCAAGCCACTGTTCTACAGCTCAAAGCAGGAGCTACACACTCATTCTTGGTCCAGTCTCCTTCTTCTACTGCTATGTCTGCTATTACAGTGACAGTGTGTCCATGTGTCTAAGGATTGGGAAACAAGGACCGTGAGTTGATTACAAAATGCCAACATCCTAAGGAAAATGACAGCACACTAGACGCTTCGGGGACCTTTGTTGGTACATTTTAAACTAGAAAGAACACATGGTCGTTGGGTTGTGGTGGTTCACGTCTGTAATACCAGCTCCCAGGAGGCTGAATCGGGATTATCACTGAGAGCTTGTGGTCAGCCTGGGCTACATAGTAAGTTCCAGGTCAGCTTGGGCTACAAAGTGAGACTGTGTCTCCCAAAAGAACCACAACAAAAGCCCTTCTTGTCCACTTTGCCCCAACAAAATAGGAAGACAATGGGTCTCCCATATTAGTACACTAGCCTTGTTCCCGATTCTATACAAAATTCTTACTTGTTGGGAGGTCACATGGGAGCACAGCTGAAGCATCCACACAGAGAAACCAGCTAAGCTTCAAATCTCTCCACAGGTTGATGTGTAGTGTTATCCATCAAACCAACCAAGGCTAAGGTAAATATTTGAAGCCTCAGGAAACACTACTTTCTTAGCAAGCGCACAGCCTTTTGAGCTGCGCTCAAGCTGAAGCTACCTGACCAAAAACAAACAAACAAAAAAATGTCTTTCTTTCCTTTTTTTTTTTTTTACATTTTTTCTAAGTTCCTTATTATTCCCTAGACAGTCCTCATTTGAAACATTTTAGTTCTTACAATAAATAACTTCAAGGAAGGTGGCTTATAAATTAGACAAATCAACCAAAGAAACTTGAAACATCTCAGAAAGGGACTCCTCTAGGGCAGAAGGTTTAGCTACAGGAACATGCTGTCTATGGCATCTCGCTGTGTTGTAGTGAGTTTCAGATGTGCCCATGTTTCCCCTCCTATCTTGTTTCATACAGAAACGATGCCGCACTGTAGCAATTTCCTCTGAATTGAAACATCTCCTCCTGGAGATAAGAAGGAGGCTTATAAGAGGTAGGAAAGAAACAAAACAAAACAAAACAAAACAAAACAAAAAACCCACATGACTCATGAGCTCAAATTCCCAAGGCCCTCCATAAAAGCTATAAACTTGGTAAACAAATGCCCAGGAAGGGGAGGCACTTTGGTAGAACTGTCTGCACAGCATGCAGGCGACTCCAGGGATGTAGCTCCATGAACTGTCACTCGTGCTAGGGTGGTGTTTTAGTGGATCAAATTGTCTCTTGGCACTCATGGACCTATAAGTAACATTTCTCTCACGCTCCTGGGAGTAACTCCAGTGAATGCATTGGTTCACCAAGCTAGACTTGGATAGAAAGTGTTTGTTTGTTCTGTGGCTATGGCCTTTTGGGATGGAGGTACAATATTAGGCAGGGTTCTCTAGAGGAGCAGAACTGAGAATGAATCTCACATACGGGGGATTTATCAGAGTGGCTCACAGGCTGGGGTCCAGCTAGTCCAACAATTGCTGTCTGACCATGGAAAGTCTGAGGATCTGTTTGCGAGGTTGGATGACTCGGCTGGTCTTCAGCATACGCTAGAATACGAAAGATGTGGTCCAATGATAGTGAAGAACTTGACAGCGAGAGGCAGGCAAGAGTAAAAGTGTCTTTCTTCCATGTCTGATTTAGGCTGAAGGTACAGCCGGGTTTAATGGACATCTTCCTACCTCAAAAAACTCAGCTTTAGGGCGAGGCTTCCGTTTCACATGATTTAATGAGAAGAAAATTCTTAACAAGTGTACCCGACTGTCTGGGTTCACTTCGTTCCAGTTGACACCAAGGACAGCCACCACAGTGACCTTCCTCCATCTCCATAGGAAAGTGCAGTTCCGTTACATCACAACATCCTCCGTCCTTCTTAAAAGATTTGCATTGTCACTTTGGAACCTGGGGGAGAAGATGTGTTAGGCAGGTCCCTGGTAACTGGGGAGAGGATACTTGATCCCCTCGCTATGCTGATGGCTGTGTGATGGCTGACTGCTGGGGACTACTGGGAGTGGCTGCAATAGAGCCAAAGGTCATGGGTGGCAGTGAGGATGCAGGAGCAGCAGCTCTCTTCAACTATCATGGTGGACACCAGCAATGCACCCTTGCACAAAGGCTGTTCCTGGAGCAGAGACTAGATTGTGGTGGGTCATTATGACCCTGGATCCTGCTCACCTGGTCACAAGTGCCTGAGTGAGGATCTGACAGTGTACTTTCTCTGTAAAGCAATTGCAGTCACTGTCCATTGCCTGTCTCCGAGGACCCTCAGACAGTGCCAATCCTGCCCCGGGGAAGGAGAGATTGTCTCTGTCGTTTTCACCCCAGGGATCTCTACTGGCTTAACACAAAGATCTTCTGAAGCCTTGAGCTCTGGAACCCTTCACAGATTTCAAGACTTCCTGAGACACTGAAGAGTTTTAGCTCTTTGTATTAAGTCACCCGACTGGAGATAAAAACGGAAAATTTAACCTATCTACTAATTCATTAAAATAAAATTATAAATCTGTTTTGTTACATGCAACTTTTAATCAAAAGAATTGATTCGTTCTCTTTTAATCTACAATTTTCATGTTTTGAAAATTTCATACACAAGTATTTACAATGTGTTTATATCATTTCTACACTCTTCTTCCGTCTCCTCCCAAGACCCCACCCAACTTCCTCTCAAGTTTATGATCTGTTCTTCTGTTACTGCCACACGTAAATGCATGTGTGCATATGCACACCCACATATAAAGCCCACTTGAGCCCATTTCATGTCCTGTTCTGTTACTGCTACATGTAAATACATATGTGCATATGCACACACACATAATAAAGCCTACTGAGCCCACTTGTCACTCACCCTCTCAGCCATTAATTGCCCATAGTGTGTCTGAGGAAGAGGCCTTGTGAAACTTCCCCTGTCCATGTGAGCACGTCAGCTGGTGTCCTCATTAAGCAAATTCATTTCTATAATGCTGAGATTTTATGGGTGCACTTCCCCTGTTGTATAGAGGCGACATTCTGTCCATGCTCTGTCTCTTACAATCTCAGCACCTCCTTATCAATGTTCCCCAAATACCAGATGTTGGGGTTGCGTTGTAGAAGTGCCAGTTGGAGCTAGGAGCCCCATGGTCACCTGTCCTCTGCACATTGACTACTTTGAATCTCTGTAGTAGCCTCTGTCAGCTGAAAACCACACATTTTGAGGAGGCCTGTGAGCTGCGCTCAGCTGTGGGTAAATACATAGAATGCAGCTAAAAACTGAATTGGCTTAACTTCCTTTATTTTCTAAAACACAACTGTTATTGAGAATGGCATTATGTTTCTCCTCCCTTCTCCCCCCACCCTTTCTCCCCTTCTTTCTTTGACAAGGTCTTACTATGTTACCCAGGCTGGCCTCAAATTCAGTATTCTCCACCTTCCGCCACCCGGGTGCCAGCATTAGAGGCAAATGCTAGCAGACTCCACTTTGCTTTACCTTTACCAATGCATTTCAAACCTCTGTCTTAATAGAGGACAGTGGCGTTCTCAGGTCCTCCTCTGATCCATCTGTTGCTACACCTTTTTTTTTTAAATTAAAGCTTCTCCAAGATTTGTAGCAAAGAAAGGAGCATTTTAATAGCCTTATCATACTGTGTAGCACAACCTGCCAAGTGGTGTTTTCCTAAAGGTTAGCTGCAATGTGTAATCTGAAGCTGTGTCAGTACACAAACCATGGTTATGTTGCTTTCAGCTCTGCTTTTAAATGATTTTGTGCCACGCATTGGTCGTTTTGAAAAATGCAGGTTTGCTGAGTAAGCAGAAATCCCAAATGTTGATAGGACGGCGTTCCTTACTGCCATCGCCCACACTCGTTTAAAAAAAATCTTCAACTATTGGAAAAGCATCAGGTTGAAGGGTACACATTTAAGTTTGAAAACTCCAGGTTCCATGAGAATTCTCGAATTTTATCCCTGGCAGCACGAACTCAGATGTTTCTTTACATGGTAAAGTTTACAGTGGTGGGATCAGCTTAGCCATTTAAAAAACACACCTGCTAAGTACGGTCAGAAAAACCTTATTGAGTGTGATGTCACGCATCTGTAATTCCAGCTCCGGGGGGCTGAGGCGGGAAGACGCCTACAAGTTTGAGGCCAGCTTTGGAGTGATGTCCTGTGACAGCCAGGATACACAGCAAGAGTATGCCTCAAAAACTGTCACAAAAGGACAGGGGAGGAACAGCAAGAGGGAGGGAGGGAGGGAAGGAGCTACAGCTTACTACCTCATCAAGTAAGGATGGCATCAGTGAAAACACCAGCCAGTTCACCAATGGCTTCGGTTAGCTGTTACACTCAGGGTACAGCAGCAGTGTTTATGTGTGATTCCTATCACTTTATCTAGAACATTCTAAACCATCTGTGTTCAAGTGCCTAGACTTAATAAAATTAATCATTTCTACTGCTTCATCAGGGTGTATGTCAGTGGAACAGACATGTCTGTCTCCAACTGTGTGACCATGGAGATGACCGGTGACCATAGGCAAGTGGAACCTGGAGCCAGTGCCCTCATGGTGCGCAGTCTCTGCTGTCATTGTCTGTGCAGTCAGCACACGGGCTATGACAGTGCAGAAAGAAAATGGTAGTGGAGAATTATGATAAAAGTGCTTTTGACTTGGTAAGATGCCGAAACACCTTCAGGACTTCCAGGAGCCTATGAGATATACATGGTTATGGTGTACACGAAAGAGGGGCTTTCGGGCATTTAGCATTGCAGAATCGTGTCACAAGGTCACAATAAGACCTAGCAGCCTAGTCAACACTATCTACCCAAATTCTTGTGTTGGGCTTGGTCTGGTGCTGCTATGAATTCAAATACAAGATTCTGAACCCCTAGATCCAGTCACACCCACAGCGAATTTTCACATACACCAGCTCGTGCTGTGCAAACTCTACTTCCCAAGTTAATTGATCGACAAAAGGTTAAAGCCTCTGATTGGGCAGTAGAGAGAGATAGGCGGGACTTCCTGGGAGGGAGAAAGGAACTCTGGGAATCGGAAAGAGGACGCCTTTTCCCCAGGAGGGGAGGTGGATGTGACTTCCGGCCTGGAAAACTAACCACGTGACTGGATGGAGCTAGCAATCAGGGTAACTTGGATGAGCTCAGCTAAGGCCTAAGCTTTGAAATATTAAAAGAATTCTGTGTGATTATTTGGGCAACTAACTGCTTAAGGAATAACTGCTGCCATATTAATTTCCTGTATTAATATATACAGAATGTTAAAAATCATTTTTACATTCTTGCAAAATCTTTTTCTAGGATTTGAATTGTTGAGCTGAGTACCAAACACCTTGTGTCCAGCCTGGTTATTTTGTCATTTTCTTTCATCTAAAAAAGCAAAACAAAACAAAAAACCACACAAGTTGATATCGTGTGTCCCACATATCCATACCTCATCCCCTACCTTCCCTTACTCTTCCTCCTCTCACTCCCCACATTCCTTTGTTTCCCTAGATAATGCCACCTCTACCCCATCTCGTACACTTTACATTTACAGACACTCGTGATTTCTTGAGACTACATAAAATCTAGAAATCACAAATGAAAGAAAACACGGCATTATTCTTTCTAGTACTCGTGTAACCCTCTTAATACATCATCTCTGGTTGTATCTGCTTTCCTGCAAGAGACATAATTTCGCTGTGCTTTATGAGCAAGAAAACGTCCACTGAGCTTATCTGTCCCGCTGCTGCGGTTGGACACCTCGGCTGGTTCCGTGACATGGACATTGTGAACTGCGCTGCATTGGACACGGAGGGCTGTGGCACACGGTACTGAAAGGCAGCTCTAACCCGCTCAGGGAGGCTGGGGTGGGAGGTTAACTGACTTGAGTTCCTGCAGTGATCTGCAGCTGTACAGGCTGAGATCACAGAGATTTCAGGGGGCCAATCAGAGAGACCGCAGCTGAAATCTAGCCCTCGTGGGTTTGGGCACCTTGATTAAAGGCTTTTCAGTTCAATGAACTAAGGGGCAACTATAGAGGTAGAGATGGTATTTCTGCATGAGCGGGCTTGAAATGACACCACCAGAGAGGTCCTAGTGGACCTGCCTTGCTGTATCATGTTGGGCTGACCACGGTATTGAGGCTACCAGTGAGAGTCCTCTTTCCACAGTAAGATATTAGATCAGCGAGCCTGGAACCAATCTGCCCTTTGTGCAGAAAGATTTTTCCAGGCCATTTGTAGTATTTTTGTTACTATTAAAATCCATGTTAACATGTAAAATATTAAGTATGACTTAAGAATCAAGAATAAAATATGTTAGTTACTTTTGTGGACCCCCTACCTGATGAAGATTAAAGGAAAACACGAAAACAAGCAAAAATAATCTCTTTCAACCATTTATATTTTAATTAATTTTTTCTTTTATGTGTATGGATGTTTTGCTTGTATGTACGTCTTATGCACTGCATGTGTGCAGTTCCCACAGGGGCCAGAAGAGGGCGTTAAATCCCCTGAAACTGGAGTTACAGATGATGTGAGCGACCATACAGGCGCTGGGAATCTAACCTAGGTCCTCTGGAAGAGCAGCCAGCACTCTTAATTGCTAAGTTGTCTCTATACCCCCTCACACACACGCATTTATTAACTGAATAGAACTCACCAGTTTGAAACACTCCAAGTTAAAAATGCATGAGAGCCAGTGAGATGGCTCAGCCAGTGAAAGCTCCCGCTGACTGTTCTGAGTTCCATCCCTGAGAGCCAGCAGTCCACATGCACTCTGTGGTGCACAACGATTCACACACTTGCTCACATGCAAAACAACCAACCAACCAAGTCTCTCTTTTTCTAATTCTGAAGAGCTGGGCATGGTGGTACAGTATTTAAAATGTTAAGGCAGGAGGGCTGCAAACTTGATGCCAGCTTAGGGTACATAGCGATTCCTGCTTCAAAATGCAACAAAACCAAGAAAAAGAAAAGAAAATGGAAGGGATTGGCACAGTATGCCAAAGCAACCGCTCGATTTTATTCCAAAGCAGCTAAACTGTGAAGAATTGCTACTACATATGAGCCTGGAAACACAAAGCACACAAACACCCCTCACACTTAGTTTAGCTAAAATTACCCTTCATTATACAGCAAATTCCTGCATATCTTGACTGGGTCTGTAATCCAAGAAATCAGAGCCTTTGGCCCAGTGCAGCTCTGAGGTCCGGAGCAGCCTTGCTCTGGTAAGGCTTGCGTCAAGAGAGAGACCTTCATGGCTGGTGGGGCAAGCATCAGTACATTTTGGAAACAACTTGGCAGTAGGAAGGATTCAAAAGATGCATATATTAGTCTGCTCAGGACACTGACCGATGAGTGCTATAGACAATAGGAATTTGTTTTCTTTACTCTTGTGGAGGCCAGCATTTAAGTTCAAGGGACCAGAGAAACTTGACTTCCGATGAGGACTTTTGTCTAGGCTTGCCCCTGGCAGCTAAGGCAAACAGCCTGATCACCTCCTCTCTCCAGGTATAATTGTATCGGATCATAGTCACATCCTTATAACTTTGTCTACCCTCCCCTCCCTTTTTAAAGATTCATTTATTTATTTTATATATAAGTACACTGTAGCTGTCTTCAGACGCCAGAAGAGGGCATCAGATCCCATTACAGCTGGTTGTGAGCCACTATGTGGTTGCTGGGATTTGAACTCAGGACCTCTCGAAGAGCAGTCAGTGCTCTTAACCACTGAGCCATTTCTCTAGCCCAACTTTGTCTACTCTTAAAGACAGCCTCCTTACAAGTGCAATCTCTAAGTCTAGCCACATTAGGACTTAGGGCTTCAACCCAGGAATTTCAAGGAAACACAATTCAATTCACAGCAATGCCAACACCTCAGAACTATGAAAGTGCACTTCTGTGGTCCAGTTATTTCCTAGACGAATAGTGGGACATGTTCACAACGGAGTAGGTAGACAAATACCGTTTGTTGCATTATTTATGATATCAACACTTTAAAAATTTCTAAGAGCTGTCGTCTGGAAGTAGAGAAAGAAATTGTGTAATATTTAAACAATCAAACAACCAGCAGCTATGAGACCAACAAGAGCTGGAGCAACAATTCTGGAGGAGAGCACTTCGTGCAAAAGCATAAGGACACACATTCAGGTCCGGGCATCCACATAAAGAGCTGGGTATGGGGCTGTGTATGGTGATAAATGCCTTTAATACCAGAACTTGGGAGGCAGAGACAGGCAGATCTCTGCGAGTTCAAGGCCAGCTTGGTCTATAAAGGATGTTTCAGGACAGCCAGAGCTATACGGTGGGACCCTGTCTCAAAGAAAGAAAGAAAAATAGAGAGAGAGAGAGGAGAGAGAAAGATGAATGAATAGAGAGGGAAAGGAAGGAAGATGGAGAAAAAGAGGGAGGGAGGGAGAGAAGGAGAGAGATGGGGGTGGGTGGGTGGGGCGGGAGGGATGGTCTGGCTGTGTTGCTTATAAGCCCACACTGTAAATTCGGTGGTGGGTGGAGACAAGGGGATCTCTGGGCTTGCTGGCCACCAGCCTGGCTCTAGGTTCCATGAGGACCCTGAGATAAGGTACTAAGATGGACACTGGTAGAATAAGAAACCCAACCACCTCCTCCAGCTTTGAGTGTGTGCACAGGTGTGTGGACTCACACACACCAGAAAAACGCAGAGGAGGAAGAGGCGGAAGAAGGGAGCAGAGGCGGAAGAAGGGAGCAGAGGAGGAACAATCAAGACAGCTGTTTTGTCTCTTGTATTTTATTCTGAGGCACAGCATCAGCATGGAGTAAATATGGCAGAGCGAAAATGGGTCGATGGTCATTGGGAACACAGAGGTAACCAGTTCAAAATGGCCTCTCTTGAGACTTTTCACTTTATCAAGAGGAGAAAATGTGCATATATGGAAGTAATACTTCGCCATTTAGTTTGATCTCTCTCTGAGTTAGTTATATTGCAAAATCCTCCCCAGGGATGCTGGGAAGCAGTCAATGGGGAGTGGGGGATGGGGAACCTCTGTAGCTCCCACACAGTCATACCTTTGCCAGTGACCAGCTAACATTGCTAAGTGGGCTGTGCTTGGTAAGTTACATGTATCAAAAACATTTAGATTTCAATGATGTATTTTAAAGATTTATTTTATTTTGGGGTGTGTGTGTGTGTGTGTGTGTATGTGTGTGTGTGTGTGTGTGTGTGTGTGTGTGTGTGTGTGTGTGTGTGTGTGTGTATACACAAATGCATGCAGATGGCCATAGAGGCTGGAAGAAGGTTTTGGATCTTCTTTAGAGTTGGAGTTCCAGGCAGCTGTGTGGGTCCTGGGAACTCAATTCAGGTCCTCTGAAAGAGCTTAACCACTGAGCCATCTCTCCAGCCCTAATGTTATGTTCAACTTGCAGAGGAGTTTTGGGCTGTAACCCCATCAGAAGCGGAAGACGCCGGTTATTTCTGTCACGTGTGTTTATATTTCTTTTTATAATTAAAATAAGTGGATGTTTAAAAGAAGCATAGATCTGGGCATCAGGAAGAAATAGGTCCCAATTTAGTGCCCATGATTTATTAGCTATAGGTCCTTGGGCAAGCTGGTCCCTGAGCTGCCTACCCCTCCTCCCAAACTTAACTCTATGCCAACTTCCTAGGGATGGTATGAAATCACACACATGTATAAATTAATAAATGGCTCTGCATGGCTCGTGGAATCAACAAAGCAGGGCTCCCAGAGTCTGAAGTGGTAATCATGGAGCCGTGTGGGTCTGTGCTAGGTCCTCTGTATACATTATGGTTGACAACTTGATATTTTGGGGGAATTTCTGACAACGGGAGTTGGGTGTCTCTGTTACTCTTTTACCTTCTTTTGGGACCCCTTTCCTTCTACTGGGTTGCCTCGCCCAGCCTCGATGTTGTGCCTGGTCTGATTGCTTCTTCTTATGCTGTGTTTGGTTGATGTCCCTAGGAGGCCTGCTCCATTTTCTCTTGGGGATACAGGCTGCAGGAGTGGATCTAGGTGACAGGAGGGGTGTCAGGGGAGTAGAGGGAGGGGCAGCTGTGGTAGGGATGTTTTGTATAGGAGAAGCATTAATAAAAAGTAAAACAAACAAATAAGAATTATATGGAAGACGAAAAGGGCTCTGACTGTCTGCAATGAACTGGCACACTCTTCCTTCCTGTCCTATCTTTTAGCCCTGCCCTTGTCTCCAGTGTTTAAATGTGTGCATGCACACACGTGCACAAATAATTCACAAGTGCTCTAGAACGCAGGCCAAGCTTTGGCAGAGTGGGCAGTCCCTGGAGTTTGTTCCATGTCAGCGCTAGGCCCTGTTGCCTGAAAGCTCAAACAGTGCTCACACTGTAATAAAAGAGGAAACTGGTCCAAGTTGAGAAGTGCTTGCTGGTTGAACTCTCACATGTTTGCATTCGCCTTTTATTTTATTCTTAAATACTTTTTTACATTTACGTTTTGCCTCCATGTGTGTCTGTGTGTAGGGAATCAGATCCCCCGGAAGTACAGACACTTATGAACAGCCATGTGGGTGCTGGGATTTGAATCTGGGTCCTCGGGAAGAGCAGCCAGTGCTCTTAACCACTGAGCCATCTCTTCAGTCCCGTGTGAACTCAATTTTATGTAGGCTTTCCTGTCAGTATGACAAGGACAGCTCTGTGTGGTCAACTTTGCATTGTTCTTGCTTTCAGAACACTCATGAGAATCCAGAAATTTCATTTGAGTTGATACTCTCCCTTTTTTCCAGTTGCCACTGAACTAGTAGAAAAGGTAACAGAGTTGACTTCCTACCTCTTTTTGTCCCTTCCATGACCTCTGTTACAGAAAGACACAAATGTTACTTTGTGGGGCACGGGAGCTTACTATTTTGTTTCCTTTATGCAAACAGATTTGCCTTGGTGATGCCCCTCAACTCTACATTCTAAACAATGAGGTATGGTTGTGGCTTCAACCCAAGCTGCATCACAGGGGAAGCTGGGACATTTCTTTTTCAGCTCAGTTGGCTTCTCTAAGAGAATGTAGTTGTAAACACTGGGTGTGCAGTGTCCAGTGAGAGAGTGGCCCCAAGATGTAGCCACACTCACCTCTTCCTGCTCTGAGCCTTGACAAAGGCCAGTGACCTTGGATTTCTGAAACATGGCCAAGAAAAATTACATTCCTTATTTGTCACAGCCACTAACGTTTATTGGGAGAATGCATTTTTTTTAAACTGCATTTGAGACTTAGTGTGTGAGTGACTAAGTTTTCAGGCTGTGTCCTATCAGCAACCAGAAGTAAGGTCTATCTCTGACTATGAACTAGATCATCCTAGATCATTCCATCTCATATGTCAAGAAATCTAGAACTATGATTTTAAGACCATGTAACATGATTATGATTTTTAGCAAAATACTAAAATATAAAATAATTTGTATAAAATAAAATGTAACAAAATTCTGGGGAGGGGGGATATAGGAAGCCCTGCAAAGTGCCTCCTTGGAAACAGAGCTGCCCCAAATGGTTCCCTTTGGTTTCGTGCTATAGACCGGTGGTTTTCAAGCTTCCTAATGCTGTGACACAGTTCCTCATCTGTGGTGATCTCCAACCACAGGATTATTTTGTTGCTGCTTCATAACTGTAATTTTGCTACAGTTAGGAATCCTAATGTAACTGGCATGCAGGAGATCTGATATCTGAACCCCAGGTTGAGCACCTCTGCCCTAGGCCGTGGGAGTAAATGGTAACTGAACTTGGCAGGTGAAGGAAGTAGCCATGGAGAGAACAGTCAGGAAAGAGGACAGCTTTGTGTCTAGCTTTTATGTTGCTGTGATAAAAACACTCTGACCAGGCCAGACAATGGCGGTGCGTGCCTTTAATGGAGGCAGTGAGGTAGATGAATCTCTGCGAGTTCGAGGCCAGCCTGGTCTACAGAGTTCCAGAAGGGCTACACAAAGAAACCTGTGGAAAAACAAAACAAACACAAACCAAAACCCCACTCTGACCAAAAGTACCCAGAGGAGGAAAGGGCTCACTTCACTTTACACTCTCAGGAGACAACCAATCACTGAGGGAACTGAGGGCAGGAACTCCAGGCAGGAACCCAGAAAAAGGAACCTTGGAGGACGCTGCTTCCTGGCTTGGTCTCTCTCTTTTTGCCTAAAAGGTAGCAGCACTCACAATGGCTGGGCCCTCCCTCATCAATCATCAATGAAGACCCGACCAAAAGCCAAGCTGATAAAGCTACTCTTTATTGAGGTGCTCACTTCGGGGAGGACGAGAAAGAGGGAGGAGGAGGGGGGAGGAGGAGGAAGAGGAAGAAGAAGGGGAAGAGGAGGAGGGGGAGGAGGAAGAGGAGGAGGAGGGGGAGGGGGAGGAGGGAGAGAAACAGTTCAAAAGCATTTTGAGTCTGGTTGTTAGTCTAGTAGGCTAAACCCTAAAGATCCCCTTTCTGTATGAAATCCAGAGAACTTAATGAATTCAGTTTTAGCTCTAAACATCTTTGATTTACAATGATGGACAGTATGCAAGGACAAGGACAGATAGAAAGTGTCCCTTTCCGTGAATGGACATTCTCTTTATCACTGCACGTGTGAGTGATACCCTGTGGCTGCAGGGAGACACCATTATCTTCCAAATACTCTTCTTCGGCCTGAATAGAGTGACTTTGATGTAAGCAATGCTGGACAGTTGTTTAAAGAAATGGTTTGGAGATGAAGTTCTTGACCTAATATAGTCAAAGTCTATTTCGGATCCTTTCATTTGAAGTTAACAACAACAGATTAAAAACAAGTTTGTACTAAAAATTCAAAGTAGAAATGTCATCTGACATAGATTTTCATACACTTTACAATGCAGATTTGGGAAGTCTTTAGGGGGTTGAATGTTAATCTTATCTCTCTTGTGCAGAAGAACAATTCTAGTCTATCAGATAGAATGATAAGCATTTGGAGTGCCCCCCCCCAACCCGCTTTCATGGCACATTGATGGCTACTGGCTTGTAAACCATTAGTAGGTCAAGTTCATTGTAAGTAACCACCATATTATCCTAACCTCTCCCACTGACCACGAAACAAATGAACCAGAAAATAAAACTCGTTTCTGGATCATTACTAGTTTCCATTTTGGCAAATTTATATCTCTCCTTATGTGGCAAAGCAGCGTTAAGCGTTATAATTCTAAGAACTGGAACAGAGCTATTAGAGTGAGTGCGACGATGGGCGACATGGGTTGAAGTTAGTGGTAATGTCACCTCTAGAACTGCTTCTATCTGTCCGTCCTGATTCACCCAGGCTGGGGGAAAACAGCAAATACTTACACCTACAAGGGACTAATGTGAATACCAACGTCTGATTTCTTGATAGTGATAAATAAACGCTGGTCTATAATGCCCCATATTTGAGGATTTCTCTTGGGAAGAATTTTGGTTTCCGAAAGCTGAGTGGATTTCACAAACTCATTTACTTTATTTGTGATGGTGACTTAACACCCAGAGAGAACAACAGGCCCCACTCCCGACAGAACTGTAAACACTCAAGGTGGGGGCAGGGCTCAGTGTTAGGGTGCTTGTCTGTGTGGATGCCTGGGTTCGAGCACCAGCAAATAATATAATAATAATAATAATATAATATAATTAATATAATATCATCATCATTATCATCATTATTACAGTAAAAAATGAAGTAATAAGGGGATCAACTGGTAGGAGATAGAAATAGCTCTGCCTAACTTGAGATACAAGGAGAAGTTACTGAGCTGGACGCTGAGGAAGAATGGCTCATACTGGAGAGGGGGCAGCCACTCTTCTTGGATGGCTGCCAGCTACTGAGACGCCTTGCCAGTAGAGCTTGCTGGAAACCTACTCCTTAGTCAGTTAGAGACGTGGTCCACAGAGAGGCACGGCCCCTCTGAACCTGCTGCAGAGACACTCAGACTCGGGTGCTGTAGAAGGCTGCTAGCCTCTGTGAGCTTATGATGTTAAAACTGACTTTGAACATGATGGCATGGGTGACAAGCCCATGGGTGTATCTCTGAACAGGTTTCTAGATTGGCTCGATTGAGATTGGAAGATCCACCCTGTGTATTGGCGCTAGAGTACCAAATCGAATAAAAGAGAAGAAAGTGAACTGAGCTGGGAACCAGTGTGGCTTACCCTCTGCATCTTGACTGTAGATTCTATGTGGCCAAGTGCTTCAAGGACCCTCTGTAGTCTCCCCACTGTGATGAAATGTACCCTCAAACTGTGAGACAAAAATACACACACACACACACACACACACACACACACACACACACACACACACACCCTTGTGTTTGCCAAGTGTTTATATCAAGGCACCAGGACAAGTCACTCATACAGTGTGATGGGCTAGTGCTCTCTGCAGAAGGCTGTCTGCAAAGACCTGGAGAAGAGGAGAGACCAGAACGAGGACGAAAAACCCCCCAACATGCACAGCCTCTCGCTTGATGGCAGGGGACACACTCAGCCTCCTTCTCAGAGGGCAGATGATAAAACGGCCCTGGGTCAGAGACAGTGAGGAGCATACGTCAGTAAGTCATTAGTCCACAGAGACGTTGATGGCATTCCTAAAATACAGCACTCAAGGCCAAGGGAAGCCTCACAAACTCTTCCTGACCCAGAACAGAGCCTGCCTCTTTAATGAGGCGACATGGTTACGGGTTCTCGTCTCATCCTGTGGGCAGTTGTGGATAATATGGTCCTACTCTTGGCACCGTCTCTAAGTTCTGTTGTGAACCTTTTTCTGTTTGGAAAGAGGATAACAGGGTGGCTGTGCTGCTGCTTTTCTCAGGTTTATTGACTTCCATGTTCTGAATCCTGGCTTGGGGTCTTACTCCACTGACTTTCCTCTTGTCTTAGCCTCATGCTCTAGTCTTTCCTTGTTAACTAGAGGTACTTGACTCTCCCGAGCCAGGGTCTCAGATCTCCAAATAACAGAGTACGTTGAGCTTTCAAAGGGACTGCAAACTCTCTCCAATTTGATGTGACAGAAGCAACTTCTCTAGCTTCCGAGACCAGCCATGTTTGATGTTGTAAGCTGCTCACAGACTTACTAAGACCACTAGTCTTCCTTTCTTATTTAGGGTAAGTTTTGTGAAGGGGAGTTGGCAAGGCAGAAAGAATACATATCCAGAAGAGTCAAACATTTAGTAGCTCTGTGACTCTAGACACCGTACCTTCTTTTTACACAAACATGAAATGTGGGAACAGTCAGCAGCCATTTGTCTGAGCCAAGGTGAAAACCAAAGATGTTACTCGTTGCCAGCAGTCATAAGTGTCATACAGGACCGACGTGAAGGCCAAGAAATGGTCAGCGGTAGGACGCCAGTCAGATGAATTGGTAGATGTGAAGAACTATAATAGACTTCTCTAGCCACCCGTGCCAAACTAAGTCTATCTGCACCGATTGTGTTCACATAGACTCTGTGTACGAAACCCAGGGGCGCTTGGGAAAGGCAGTAGAACTGTCTGCTGAGGGCCTGAAGATATCAAGGAAACAGGTCGTCAAAGGGCTATGATGGATTGAGCTGCAGTGCCACTAGATGGCGCTGTAGAGCAATTAAGCTTGGCTTGGAAACCCGTGCTTTTAAGATGAGATGGTCATATATGAACACTTCACACAGTTAATTATGTGAACCGAAAATAGTGTCAGTCTCTCCCCCAGGGTTTTTATTATCAAGCAAGCATTGGGGTAAGAAGGAGAGTCCTTGAAAACAAGTGTGTCTGTGGGAAGAGTGGACGCTTAGGAAGAATATTGAACACAAGCCAGGGCCACCTTCAGTGTCTGGTTGGGATCACTACATGGTAACAGTGTAACTATTGTTCAAAGTCAAATTGTCAACCATAAGGGTAGCACAACTGATGTGAAAATGTGCAATCAATAAATGCTTTAGTGTTAGGGCATTCTGAAGGAGATACTGTGGTTTATGTCAGAAAGCCCAACAATGTATCGAACGCTTCACTATGAGGTTCACAGCAGCCAGACTAAATGGAAGCAATAATGTATTTCTAGTCTTGTGCTGGATTTGTATTTTCACTTTGTAAAGGGTGTGCTTTAAGGAGAACTCTAAGAATGGCATAAAAGATTACCTTTACAATTTGGTCAAACATTTTTAAAAGGCCTCTCTCTTTATCGATTTCAACTTTGTGTATGGGTGTGTGTGGGGGGGGGTTGTGTGTGCATGTGAGTGTGGGCCCTGCAGACGCCAGCAGTGTCAGATCCCTTGATGTGGTTGAACTTGGGACTTGAACTTGGGACTCAGTCACTGAGCCATCTCTCCAGGCCCCAGTCAAGCATTGTTAAGGTAGCAGAGAGAATCAAGTGATGAGGACAGGAAAGGAAGTTGTTTACGGATGTGTGTTAAGGAGGGCTATAGAGAAGACGCAGCCCATGTCCGGACTTTTGAGTCATACTAGAGTAGCGTTAAGCCAGTTGATCCAACTCGCTTTCTTTGTCTCTCTCCACCATGACATCTTCATCACTTTGTAAACCAGGCACCACAGCACATGCGTTTGTGAATCCCGTCCTCCATTCTGCTTACTGGGCTACTCAGAGCTACAGGCATGTTCTTAACAAGCCACAGCATCAACATAGAGCCAATTGCGCTTGACGTACAGATAAGTGACTTTAGCAGGGGTCTCAGCTGGGGACACAGAACACTGGCTGCCACCACTAGACATGGTGAGAAAGGAAACAGTGTGACATTCTTTTATAAAGGAGAAACGGAGACAAGAGATTTACAAGGCCAAGAAGTGAAGAGCAGATATAAAGGAGGTTATTCCTTCGCTTCAGGAAATTACTGGTTCTTTCCTGGCAAGCTGGAGCCTTAAATAGTCAGCGGTGTCTGTGGTGTGGGGAGGGGCATCTGTCTGACTATGTAGAGCATCTCAGTAGTCTGGGCCTCAGAGGCCCTTTGGCGCAGGGTTCTATCACTGTGAGGGAGTTCTACAATGCTGGCCTAGCTAGATTGCTGGGATTTGTTAATGATTCCTCTTCCTCTTCAGATTATTAAGGTTAAGTAAATTATAGAATCCCTATTTAGATATCTTCTTCAAATTAACATGACAAAAATGTCCGACTCTTAGGGGTTGTCTCACCGGCCAAGGCTTGGGTAATAATTCAGTCAAAAATATCAGTGATCCAGTAACATGACAAAGAGAGAACGCCGCTTCCGTGTCAGCTGGCCCGAGAAAGCCCATCTTTGAAGAGAAATTTTCTGAGCCTGTTAGGTTCATTATGAGCAGAAACGGGACCACTTAGTCCAGGAGCTGCCCACGCACGTTGTGGGAGGCAGAGGGAGAGAATCAGATGCAGGTGACAGGACACAAGTGACCTCTGTGATCCATCAAACATGTAAAGTTACTCAGCACAGTGCACTACAGTTCGAAGATCCTCCTTAAACTGCTGCCGAAACTTGATTGTTCTTGTTACAGAGTCAGAGGCCGGACCTTTAAGAGGTCATTTGGTCACCGGGGCACTGCCATCATAAATGTATGAAGGTCGCTGGGATGATCAGTTTTAATTATCAGCTTGGCTCAACCCAGAGTCACCTGGGAAGTGAGTCTCTGTGTGGGGCTGCCTCAGGCTGGTTGGCCTGGGCATACCTGTGGGGGGGATTTCTATGATTACACGTAAATTGGTACAGGAAGACCCAGTCTGAAAGTCTGTGCCACCATCCCTGGCCCTAGAGTGTGTAGAGTTGGTAACACTGGCTGGGCGGTAAGTGTGCGTGAATTCGAATCTCTGTTCTTGTAGCTCTGATGTGACCAGCCGTCTGAAGCTCCTGCCATGACTTCTCTGAAGTGACGGAGTGTCACCTAGAGCTGTGGACTGAAATGAAACCTCTCTTCTCCCCTGGCGGCTTCTACTACAGCTCGTTACTTTGGCTCGGTGTCCATGGGGCAGACATGACATTTGAAGCAGTCAGCTGTGTTCACAGACAGGAAGGAAAGGGGAACATCTAAGGCCCCTCCCCTCACATCTTGGTGGAACCAGAACAGACAGGAAATGGTCTGGGTTATAAAACTTCAACCCCCTCTCTCATGAACTTCTGGTAAGTTTCTACTTCCTACAGGACCCACGACCTCCCCAAACAGCACTACCAAATGGGACCCAAGTGTTCAACCCATGGAGAACTTTCTGCATCCAAACCACTGCGATAGTGTGGCATATTGATAAGGAGAGGGTTTGGCCCCATTTTCCTCAGTGGCTTTTGCCGTGATGTGCATGACGTAGCACGAGGCCCTGGTTGGAAGTGGGCCTCAGTTTTAGATCCCACAGCCTCCAGGACTCAAATAGACTCCTGTTTCCAACTTACTCTGTCTGTGGCATTCAGTAAAACAGCAGTCAGGACTTGAGACTCGTACTAAGTCTAACGGGATTAAAAATCCATTGAGGAGAAGAGTGAAGAGAGTGGGTCTTGTATTCACACCAGCTTGAATGTAGGGGAAAAGACACAAGCAAGTCCTGTGACAGAGACAGAATTACAGCATCTATTTAAATGCTGTTATTTAAAGCTAACAGCCATGGAGCATCACAAGACCACTATTACGTTTACCCTGACCGTGTGAAAAAGCAAACTGCACTACAGAGGGATGGTGATAGACAGGCTGATGAGAGAGGCCTCCTCTCCCCAACCCTCTTTGTTTGCACGCAGTGTTAATGATTGCCAGGACCTCACTCTCCCTGGGGATAGGGACACCGAGCAACTGATAAATTACACCCCAACCCCGTTTCCTTACTTTTGGCACTGAGAATTAATAGAATATCTTTTCTGAGGGGCAGTGATGATTATTAAAACCCTTAAACTATGGCCTGCCCAGTTTGGAAAGTGGCTTTATCTTAGAGCTGTTATTAAACAATGATCTATTAACACACTTCACTCAACACGATTGTATTAGTCAGCTTTCTGTCACCACAATAAAACATCAGAGACAGCCAGCCTATAAAGAGAAAGGTTTCATTTTTTTTTTCTTTTTTTGAGATTCTGAATTGGTTTGGCTTGCTGCTTCAGGTCTGTGGTGAGGCCACATCATGGTGGGAAACCATAAAGAAAAAAAACCCACTTATATTAGGAATCAGGGAACCAAAAGAATGAGGAGGGGCTGGGGTCTCACCGTCACCTTGAAGGGTGCACTCCAGTGAACTGAGGACCAGCCACAGGACCCCATCTCACAAAGGCCCCACCAGCTCCCAGAGCACAACTCTGCAGGGCAATGATTTAAAACATTGGGCTTTGGGAGCCATTTAAGATCCAAGCTACAGTACTGATCTTCCTCGCTCCAGCCTTCGCCAGCCTCTGAGTCGAGCCTTTGATTTCTAGCCCTCAGCAAATGGACCAGCCCTGCTACTTTCCAGAGCCTCTGTAGTTTAATATGGGAAAAGACCCAGGGGTCTTAATGCTGGCCGGGCAGTTCACCCTCCAGCAACAGGCACTGTGGCCAAGTACCAAGTGTTAAAATATTTCAGGCTGGACGAAGACTCAAGGCAAAGCAGGGAGAGCTGCGGGGGGGGGGGTGTCTTAATGACAGCCAGCTATAATTAAACAGTACAGCACTAAAATGGAGCGTTTTCTGTTATACGCTGTGAGTAATGTTTGTACTTTGAAACTTTTAAAATATTTAAAGCAAGAAGAAATGGAGTGCATGGTAACCAGTTGGGGTCATACATTTAGGACAAAATGATGAAATATTAAAATGAAAGAAATAAATGTTCTGACTGAAATACTGAGAGTCTGAGGGCATGAATTATTCAAAGTGGGAACACGAGACCCGCAATCTGTTATGTAACAGGGCATGTGGCAAAGTTCAGGAGTCCAGCGGTAAGGACTGTAGGGACTGCAGGTGAGGCTTAGTGACACCCTAACTCCATGATTGGACCCCGGGGGGAGGAGAAGTGTGACTGGGTCCTGCAATGGAGTCTGGAGAGAGAGCCTGACCTTAGGGTTGATGTTTTCAATCAGCACTTCACAGTGGTCAGGTTAGCCCAGGCTATGCAGCAAAACCAAATAGCATCAAGTGTCAGGCTAGCCCAGGATATGCAGCAAAGACAAATAACGCCAAGTGTAGGGTCAAAGCAGCACAGCTCCATGTCTTGCTCAAAGTACACGTTTATCATGAGTTGCTAATGCTAATCTCGACTCTTAAATTCATTGGCTCTAGGCTGGGTGCCGTGGCGCACACCACATATCATCATTTGGAGGCAGAGGCAGGGGGATCTCTGAGTTTGAAGCCAGCCTGGTCTATATATTGAGTTTCAGGACAACCAAGGGTATTTCCAGCTGAGAGAAGGAGATTCTCTTCCAGCGTGAGTAGCACCACCTTCTCGCAGAGGCCTGGATACAGTTTGCGGAAGGGGTGCAGCTGACTGACTGGGTTCCCATCTTGCTGGTTACTGCATGTGTCAGCTGCCTCTGTCCTTCCCGATGGTCAGAACCTAGCTTTGATGACCTCTGATGTGGACTGAGTGTCACTGACTCTCTGGGTTCTCAGCCTTTTCAGAATACAGACAGCCACTGTTAGATTATCCAGACCATATCCTAGAAACCAACCTAATAGTTCTTCATGATACATGTTTACCCCACCCGGTCTGTTCCTCTGGAGAGCCTTGACTGATACAATAAAACCACTTCACATGACAACAGTGCAACAGAACCTTGCATCTTTCTGTCTCAGTTTTAGGAAAAAGTGAGAGCCCAGCATTACTCAACAGATCACACTGAGGTCCAGAAATCACTCCGGACACGTCTGCCCCAACTCTCTTCACGGTCACATTAGATAAGGTGGGAGTGAGGTCCTAAAATACACCGTTACCCTCTGCCCAGACATGGGAAAGAAACAAAGTTTCGCACCTAGAGGGCATCCCTGCTGGTTCCCATGGTCTCTATATGATGCCCCTCGGAAGGAATACCTGCTTCCCCCCAGCTTTCTTCATTTACGAGAAAACAAGCTGGTCACCCATCACTTAGCATATTCGAAAATTTGTGGCTGAGACAACCGTAAACTTAACTTCAGGGTAAGGACTTTGGGTTTAACTTTAGGAAAAAGGCTTATAACTTTAGTTTTAATACTAAGTAATATAAAAGTAGTGGAAATCTAATAGACTATGAGAACCAGAGAGCACCTAATCAGCCGTTAGTCTCAGGGTCCTGCATCTTTAATGCTTCAAGGATCACCACAAATGAATGGAGAGGGCCAGATAAGAGGGCGTGGGTCTCGTGCACAGACACTGCTTATCCTTACCACACTCTAACTTTTGTATAAGGGACTATGAGACAGATCTTGCCAGAACGTCTAGGTTTTGTTTGCTTGTTTTTTTTTGGGGGGGGGTTGGTTTTTGTCTTTGTTTGTTTGTTTGTTTGTTTGTTTTGTTTTGAGAAGCCAGAGACCTGTTTGACTTGTGCTGTTATTATTTTTTCCAAATTTTGGGTAGGAATTCTTCTGGTTTTTAAACATTGGCTCAAGATTTCAAAAGGCAACACCGTAGCATCTAAAACCTAAGAAACACAGCTATAGCCAATTTGGGGGAAAGAACTTTGCTATTCCTTTACCCGTTGGCTGCAGCAACAACGAGGCAAAACCTTCTGTTTGTCAAAGGCGAGCTTCAAAGTTAGTGTATAGAGGAGAGATCCCGGGAAGCGCTCCAATTAAAGCTAAGGGTGCTCTGTCCCTGAAACTCTCCTCCCAGGACTCCAGGAGCTTGAGGTGAAAAACCTCTGCTCAGAGCACTCTCCAGGCGTGCTTGCTAGGACTGTGCCCACAGAGTCCGTTGTCCATGATTACTGTAGGTGATATGCAGGGAATTCGTGGTTCTTAATCACTGAGCCATCTCTCCAGCCCCAGAATTTGTGGTTCTAATGACACTGAAGCTGTCTTCTTCTAGGGACCGTATCTCAAGGGTGCCTTTCCATTTGGGAACCCAGAAACAAACACCCAGGTCTATTCACATTCGTTCTGGTAGTGCGTTAGCGTAGGTGCTCTCTGTGCAGACGGTGAGAAACTGGAACGATCCTGGGAGCACAGGATGGGACAGTGGGTGTACGAGAGACAAACAGTTTAGCACTGCTTGACAAAGAGTAACATCTGCTTGCTCCAGACGTCTTGAGCCTGGAGATAAACACAGAAATGTGCGGGGTTGGGGATTTAGCTCAGTGGTAGAGCGCTTGCCTAGGTAAGCGCAAGGCCCTGGGTTCGGTCCCCAGCTCCAAAAAAAAAAGAACCAAAAAAAAAAACACAGAAATGTGGTCTCTGCAGAAAGGTGGTCGTCCTTTGCCCCGGGATTGTTCCGTATCTCCATGCACACTGTTCCTCCTTCTACAGACGAACCCGTGGAAGAGCTTAGTCATTAGCCACATCACAAAAGTAACAACAGCAACTAATAATGAAATAGAATATAGTCATTTCCGCAGTAAGGTTTACTTTTAAATTACGGATTTTTTTCTTTCCAGAATTTTTTGTTTTGTATTTTAGATTATACTAGACTGAGTAACTGAAACAGGTGGTCCGGGACCGGTGACACTACAGGATGTGTATATATGTGGCATTTTTCTAGTGAGTTGTATTTTAAAACAAAAGATACACGCTGTTTTTCCAAAATTCAAACTTGAAGAGTACGGAAAACCACGAAAGCCTTCACTTAAGTCAGGATTGAACAAATTGTGTCCTATGGATCAAATTCTGGGAGCCGTCTATTTGGAGGGTGTATGTTTTTGTTCGTTCTTTTGTTATGTAGCCCAAATTGGTCTCAAGATACTCCTACCTCTGCTTCTCTAAGAAATTCTTCTTACTTTTATTTATTTGTGAGTGTGCATACACATACATGTGCCATAACACACACGTAGAGGTTAGAAGACAGCTTGTAAGAGTCAGCCCTCTCTTTCCTGCCGTGTGTCTCAAGGATCACACTTAGGTCGTCAGGTTTGGCAAGCAAATGTTCTTACTTGTTGAGCCACTTTTTAAGTGCTGGATTATAGATAGACATAGACTTTGTTCTACCTAATCTTATGAATAAAGTTTTATTGGGACAATCGTGTCCATCAGCCTATACACTGCTTCCCTGTTAGAAGAGCAGAATTCAGTGACTGCAACACTGTGTGTAAAGGACCCATATGGTTTAAAATACTCACTCTGTGGACTTTTCAAACTCTTATCTAATCCTGCCAACTAAACACTAACATAACAGTTATGTGCTTTTCTTCCCGCTAACAACTATCTCTGTGCATACATACACATATTGTATAAATGCAACCTTCTACATTAGTGTCTCACTTTCACAATGGATGGCTATTCTCAATCTACACTGCCCAGGATGAGATCTCTGGTGTACTTGGAATGTGCCTTGTGTGGCTGAAGAGCTAAATTTTTAATTTTATTGAATTATAATTAATTAAAATTTAAATAGGCACAAGGGACTGGTGGATTTATTGAATGTCCTTGAAATATTCTTTATTTGCTTAATATTTCATGATCACTTTTTCAAGTCATTAAATATTCCTTGTAAAATCCCCCTCTTGTGACTACGTACCATTGTAATGCATGGGTGTCTCATCGTTTGCTTAACTGAGCCCCATCTTTGACACAGATTGCTTCCAATTTCTGTAACCATCGAGTGCACATTACGAAGACCCCTTGCATGGCAGGTTCTGAGAGGAAAAGCTGAGAGCAGAATTTTCTACTGAAATCCACACAGGATACAGACCAGCTTGTATCACCTTGAGCAGCTTGGGTGATTGCTTCTAAACTTAACTGTATAGACAAAGTCCTCCCAGGGTGGATTCTGACACGAAGTGTGGGGAGGGGACGCAGGTGCACAGATAGGGGAACGGAAGGACGTTAATAGACAACAGAACTAGAGTGTCGGGGGAGTCGGGTGACAGAGGTAAGTGAGGGTCAGATACTGACAGTGGTATGAACAGATGTAAGATGTGGCAGTGGCGATGTTTTCTGGTAAACATGAGTCTGCATTTTACACTGCCGGCTCAAAACACATTCTGAGGAACTAGATTTATCTCTTCGGACCTCAATTCTTCTCAATAGAATAATAATAATGATGTACGCTATTGGATTATTTTAAAAAAATAATGTGAAATAACGTAAAGAAAACATGTTCAGCACAGGCTACCTTGTATTTGTAGTAAAACACAGGGCAAGGAGACAAGGTCACTGAAGGGGTAGGGCTGTCCTTATCTCATGACCAGAGGCTGCTCCTTATGGGTGTCAGACCCTCCAACTTCCTCATAGGCATCCTCACCACCAATAGCAGGTTCCCTTGGGTGGTGTGCCCAAGGCCCAGCTGTAACGTATGGGCTACTTAAACAAGAAAGACATCCTTCATTGGTAAGTCAGTGCCCTACCATTTAGCATGGCCTGGGATATTTGCGTCCCTCAATATGTGAGGGTGGAAGTGAGGGACCTGTACCAACCTTACCTTAATAATTGACCTCTTTTAATAATTGGGAAAATAACAATTCAGGTTAAAACTGGTTCAGGTAAATATTTTTCATCAATATTCATTTTTTCTTTTCTTATTTATCTATGCTTAAATTTTTTGAGACAAGGTCTTATTATGTAGCCCAGGCTCTCTTGAACTCGTTCTGTGGTCCACACTGGACTCAAACTCATAGAGATCCACACTGCACCTCTGCCTCCTGATTCCTGGGATTAAAGGGATGAGCCCACTGCCCTTTCATTCTTGCTTCGATTCCTTTCCACCTTTTCTTCTGTAATTCCTAAGCCCAGCCCCAACCACAGAAAACAAGGAAACCTCCATAGCACATCTGCTGTGTCACACAGAGCAAGAGAATGCATTTAGTTTGTGGGCAGTAATACTCTTCTCTGGGCCTGTGACTCTTCCAATATCTACCATCATCATTATTTATTATATTATTATTATTATTATTATTATTATTGTAAGACAAAAGAATGACTGATGGAAACAAAGCCAACATGAAAAATAGGCTTGCTATATTTATGACAGCAAGGACTGCCTCCCTCCCTGACACCACACATGTAGCCAGTTCCTCATTTAGCACAGTGCTTACATTTCGGGGATCGGACGCTTCTGGTTCTCATTTTGGGAATAATGGTCACTACAATTCCCACACTGGGGAAGCAGTAGCTGTTCTTGAACTGGAACTATCTCCCATTTGCAAAGATGTCATAGGATCCGGACATGCCTGAGAGGATCCCAGAAGTCTTCCTCCAGGGCACCTATACCTCAAAACCGGAGGCTGCATCAGTACTTTACAAACGCCATGGTAATGTCTGGATGCACTGCCCAAGTTTTTGAGAAACGTAAGAAAACTTTGAGAGACAATAATGCCTACTATTGCTTGGAAATATTGCTTGGTGACATAATCCAAACCATAAGACTGGAATCCGTAATATTCTTCATGGTTACATTTGCATTGTCTGTTTAATTCTCACATCAACATACATTCTGCTGAAGAAAGTTTGGGCACCACTGGTGTTCATACAGACAGATGACAGAATGTTCTGACATGGTGGGGTGTTGTTGTAAAAATATAAAAATAAAAATGTATTGTTGGTCTTTTACCCCGCTAGTTCTGTACCACGGTGCCCCAAGATATCTGCTGGATATCTTGGCGGAAACACAGCCCAGCCGCACACTTTCCTGCACTCAAACCCTCACATAAAGGAACACACAACACAATAATCTTAGATCCAATTGGTAAGATATAATTGCCCACTTAAACATACAAAACCCGGTACCATCCATCCCTTGAGAACATTAATAACAACCTGTAAATACACAGAGCAGAATCTTAACGTCACCTGCCATGGCTTCTCACCCTCTCCTCTGTCCTGTCTCCCCCTCTCTCCCCTAGTCTCCTCCTCTTCCTTCAAACTTCTCTCCCGCCCATCCTTCCTTCTCCTCCAATGACAGGCCTCCTTCTATCCTGTACCTGCCTCACCTGTGACATCATCCTACAGTGGGGAACCCCCATTTTTCTAAATTCTGCATTATCTGTGTTCACCGTGTACACTTGCCTGTCGTTGAGTGTCAACGAACTGATGGTGGACAACACAGTTAAGATTTTATACTCATATCGCTGGGAGGCAATCTTACAGTAGAATTTCCCCAATGGTGTTTCGGGGCAGGACGCATTTACACACGCGGCCATGTTTATGTGTCTATAGCCCTCCATTCCTTTCCAACACCTGCCAGTCTTGAGACATCGTGGAAAACAAACTCATCAACCTCCAACTCCACCTTCAGGGTATTACAGCCTGTTACCAGAAGACATGCTCTTCTTATTAGAGCGAATTCAAATCTAGCCAAACACCCTACTTTGTGTCAAACGCAGAATGACACACGATATTGTTGCCTTAACATATATACACAGAGGACATCGGAAAAAGCTCGGTGTAAACCATCCTTGCATTTGAGAGCCTTGTGCGACAGATACAAGGCAAAGGGGGTTTGAGAGCTTGGACAGCCTTTATTGGCCCCAATGGTGTAGAAACCCTTTCTGACCTGCAGATGGGGACTTGAACGTCAACAGAGAGAACCAGACTGGGTTTGATCAAACCCTTGATGGCTCTGAAACTGATGTCACTCCCCTGTCATTCAGTTTGACTGATGTCATCATTCAATTGAACAAAAATAGTTGTTTCATCGAGATAGACGAATGCCACAATGTCCTATGAAAAGGTGGCATCATGCCTCCCTCAGTTAAGGAAGTTCTTACATCTTAAAACTTTAATATAGAGACAATCTAGAGAACTAAAATGAAAGCCTGGGATCTACCAAGACATAGTATACAGCGACCTACACACTTTGCCCGTATCATCGAGCGCAGTGGAGAACATGTGGTTCTTTGCACTAAAATATATGTAGGAAACTACTTTTATCCTTCCACCCTAGTTGTTTCTGGAAGGAATTCCCTTTTCTTTAGAAGGAAATATTTTACTGGGCTTGTGATATTATAGAGTTACACCCTGGAATGCCCCGGGTGTGAGTCGTCGGAGACTATGAGGTGAGGAGATCCAGTCTAGGCCAGTGCACAGGGCTTTGGTGGACTAGGCCATCCCTGAGCAATGATCGTGGGACTGGAACTGGAAGTCCGTTCTGGATTTTATCAGATGTGACGCGTCACTGTTGCCATCTGTCTCTCAGGCCCTGCTTGCTCTGTCTAGGGATATCAGTGATGGCCTTAGAAGATGGGCTAATCGTGAGGAAAGGGGAGGGCTGCACAGACAGTCCCCTGAGAGTTGGTTTCAATGCACTTTTGCATATAGACTCTACATGACCCTATGAAGTCAGAAAAAAATGTTACTATGAGAAAATTGAGGGTAGGAGAAGTGTGTATGTGTATAAGGATGAACGTATGTGGACGTCCATGCATGGGGGTGAAGGCCTTGAGGGCCATTTCTCTAGAGTACATGCACCTTGTTTTTTGAGACAACCTCTCACTGGGAGTCGGGGCATGTGGGTGAAGCTGGGCTTCCCAGTGAGTCCTGGGAACTCGCCTCGGTTCTTTCTGCAGCACTGGGATTAGAAGCACATACTCCCATATCCAGACTTATGTGGGCACTGGGCATCGAACCCAGGATCTGGTGCTTTCATGACAAGCACATTATTGACTGAGACCACTCCTGGGGCCTCAGGCTCAAAGAATTTAGATGATTTACTTGATAACATCTGTCAGAATGTAAATCCAAGACGATGTCCAGGTAAGGTTGACAAAGAAGGCCCCATCAACTGTTCAGTTACAGGGCATCTGCAGTGCGTCTCTGCTCTTGCCTCGTTGAAAATTCTAGAATGGGATCTCTGGCCTCTGGACACTCCTTTCATGTTAACTTTCTGCTACTGTAACAAATACTTGAGATAAATGAACTTATTAAGATGGAGGAATGTCGTGTCTGTTTGATGGCTTTTAGTCTACAACAAACGGTCTCTATTACGTTGGGCCTGTGGCAGCCCACAGTATGTGGGGGGGAGTGCATAGTAAAAGAAAACCATTTAAGTCATGGATGAAAGACAAGAAGAGGAAGCAGCCAGGGTTACACAGTGCACCAGACGGAATACCCACAGTGGTTTAAAACCTTCCCCTAGGTCCCACCCCACATGCGATTACCATTTCCCACTAGCATGTGGGTCAGGCAGCAAATTTTGAACATATGGGTCTTTTAAGGGACACTCCGCTCAAGTTCCACTTCATTACCTGACATGGGTCCTGGCCATCTTCTACCTTAAAATGTTCATGCACCTTCCTGTGCTCTGGTCTTTCTTGCTATACTTTGATGTCTTAATGGTGGGTTCACTGATACCCTCTATTTATTTTAGCATATTCTAGAAGAAACAAAAAGTCTTGGGCTATAAAACTTGGATCTTGGCCTTTCCTTCTCAGATTCAGTTCTGTCTCTCCTTCTAAAGGGATTTCAGGGAAGGAAAAGAACGCCCTTGGCATTCTTGGATTAGTCACCTAAAACGCCATTCATGCTACCAACAACACTCAGTGTTCTACAGAGCAGGGACTACCGGGACTGCCGGACCCCAGTATCTGAACCCTTAGCTGGGGTCCGCCCCTCTTCCCCATGATGCTGTGCTTGAAGTTTTGTATAATACAATGCATTTGACGATCTCTCTAAAATGACTGGAATTCCATTCCCCGGTGAGGTCTAAACACCAAGGAACACACCTAAGAGCAGCTGCCATTGATATTTTCATGGCAACTGGGGATTGAATACCAAAGTAGCTGCCCTGTTTGGTGTAATTTATTATGTTCTAATTTCCCAGGTAGTTCTTTTCAAACATATACTTTTCCTAAACAGTGGAATAAAATGATTCCATAGTGGTTTTTAGAAGTCTATATGAAAAATTAACTGAAAATACTACCCAGATTGTTTAGCCACTACTTAAATTCAGTTTTTAATCCCCAAAGCAGAAATGAAAACAAAAACAAAAACAAAACCTGAGTGACACAATGTTCTTCTTCCCCTCTTGTATTTGTCTTTTACTTTCCTCTCTGCTCACAAACCAACCACAAAGGAGGCACAAAAGAAAAACAAGTGTCTTACAATAATTACGGTGAAACTTTTTATAAAAAAAGCCATTTTATAGTTTGCACATCAAAAATGGCAAGTGAATGTTTTAGAGAAAATAGCACTTTGGCATATTCCCCAGATGCAATGATTTACCACGGGCAGTTTGTATTTCTAATCTCTGTTGGGTTTCAAGCAGAGTTGAATGAATACACCCTATCCATCTGGAAAGTTCCAGAAGGGTGAAACATCAGATGGTTGGACCACAAGGTCTGTTTTTTTTTTTTTTTTTTTTGTTTTTTTTTTTAACTTTGTATTTTATTTTTTTTTTTTTTTTTTATTAACTTGAATATTTCTTATATACATTTCAACACAAGGTCTGTTTTAATCTGAAAATTCTGTCATTTCCAAGTTAAACACTAACAGGAGTCAGACGGAGTCTGCATGGACCTCACGGTGAAGCAAAAGGCCCCGGCGGGGGAAGGGAATTTGGGATATCCCAGCTGCCTAACTTGTGTTTATATCACTTTCTAGCTGCAACCCAATGCCATTGGTGAGGCACGGTCCCTGGCTCCACCCCACTTTCCTCATCTATAACATGGATGTGAGAACAGTCCCGTCCCCTAAAGTCACCACAGATTCAGAGAGCGCCGCGACCGTGAGGAAAGTGCTCCTGAACTCTCCTTGCTGTGCCATTCTTCCCAGGAAAAGCAGAGCCAATCCGGAACCATTCCGTAAGTGAGCCCTTCCTTGAAATAAGTAGCAGTTTATTCTGAGTTCAATTAAGGTCAGGTTATAGCTCTTTTGATCTGAAGTCAAAGAAAGAAGGAAGGAAGAGAAGGCGAAATGAAAGATTGCACTTGTGTAAGGATGGAGAGAAGTGTCCATTTTCCATATGACAGAAAGGAACATTCTGTGGGCTGGTGATGTTGAAAGCGAAAGTATGATAGGAAGATAGGAAGCCCATGTTCATACTCTATACACAGACAGACACAGACACACACGCACACATGCACATGCATGCACATGCACACACACAGAGACACAGGCACAGACACACACATACATGTACAAGCATGCACGCATGCATGCACATGCACATGCATGCACATGCACACACACACACAGACACACATACACATACATGTACAAGCATGCACGCACACACACATACACTTCTACCTTAGGAAATAACTGTGGAGTCACTGTTTTATACACACCTCAAAGCTTCCATTTTTGTCCAAATATTCAGGTCTCAGGCTGACCTATGGCTTCAGGTCTACCGTCTGTGGATTTGCTCTGAGATTCTGCTACTTATCAGGTACCATGGAAACACAGACGCTGGTCTCCTCTCAGTCTAGAAGGAGAAGCTGGACAGACAAATGTTCATTTTTGTCTTTGGTATGGGGAGAGTTATCACCAGCTTTTTGGGTAGGACATCACAAGGCTGAGAGAAAGAGCTTGATCTAGACCATAGGACTTGCAGTCTTGTTGAAAGCCCCCATTAGACTTGAAGCAGGCATTAAGCCAATAACAGAACACGCAGGACAGAAACATTAGAACCCAAGAGCATTAGGTCACTAACTGCCTCAGAGCGCTCCTCTCTCCCTACCTTCAGACATGCTATGTTAGGGACAGGGTAAAACGGTAGAAGGCAGGTTTTGGAACTCTGTCCTTTGTTTTTTGTTTTTGTTTTTTTTTTTTCTTTTCTTTTTTTCGGAGCTGGGGACCGAACCCAGGGCCTTGCGCTTGCTAGGCAAGCGCTTTACCACTGAACTAAATCCCCAACCCCCTGTCCTTTGTTTAAAATCAGCTTTCGAGGTACTAGATACCATTATGGCACTCTCAGTCTGTTTTAGTATGAACTCTGCAATTTTTAAAAATCTTCTGAGAGTTTTTGCCCATTACTGTACAGGTGGAGAGAGAACTCATTTCCAGGGAGATTGTCCTTACGATGGGGAAAACTACACAACACGCTTTCTGATTCAGCAAAATAGGGAGGGGCATGCTTGCTTGAAGGAAACAGATTAAGGCAGAGAAAATCTCCCCAGGAACAGTGAGAAGGTTGACAACAGTCTCCTCCTCCTCCTCCTCCTCTTCCTCCTCCTCTTCCTCCTCCTCCTCCTCCTCCTCTCCCTCCTCCTCCTCCCCTTCCTCCTTCTCCTCCTCTTCCTCCTTCTCCTCATCCTCCTTCCCTTCCTCCTCTTCTTTAATAGATTTTGTGGCTTCCTTGGAAGAGAGGCAAGTCCAAGAGAGTAGAGGTGGAATATGAGGAGTGGGCAGAGGGCAGAGGGCAGAGGGCAAAGGGTAGAGGGCAGAGGGCAGAGGGCAGAGGGCAGAGGGCAGAGGGCAGAGGGCAGAGGGCAGAGGGCAGAGACAGAAGTGTCCTTAGCCTGTAGTTAGCAGCAAGTGCTGGAGAGTAGAGCTTAGTTGGGGGAAGTCTTCTGACAGACTCTGAGCCACGGCTTTAGCAGTGGTGCCATGGAATTTTTTATTTCTCCATCTGTGATTCATTACTTCAAGTTGTTCTCAGACTTTCAGTAAGATTGCGT
Organism: Rattus rattus; assembly: GCF_011064425.1. NCBI lineage: Eukaryota > Metazoa > Chordata > Mammalia > Rodentia > Muridae > Rattus > Rattus rattus. Next base: position 21,216,300 of record NC_046170.1, read on the forward strand.
GTGTGTGTGTGTGTGTGTGTGTGTGTGTGTGTGTGTGTGTGTGTGTGTGTGTGTGTTGTAAGGCTAGAATATACTATGATGGTAAAATAGAGGAAGGCTCCAATTCTATATGAAGCAGACAAGTACGCCAGGGTGAGGCCAGGGGAATGAGTCTGCTGGCAGTAATGCTAACCGAAAGCTCTGAGCTAGTCTGAGCTCAGGTTAAGTAGAATTTCTCCCACAGATCTTCAAAACACATTTTTGACATGAGGGCGGGGGTCACCCAGCCCAGAGTCCTCTACTAAGCACACGTTGAGTTTTCCTGTATTGTTTAACTTGATCTCCACATGAAGCTCACCAGGTTCACAGATGAACCTAGCAGGATAGATTTAGAGTAATAATTCTTCTAGTCTGTGGATGGTGACCCCTTTGGGGATCAAACAACCCTGTCACAGGAGTTGAATATTAGATATTTAAACCACAGCTCAAAACAGTAGCAAAATTACAGTGATGAAGTAGCAGCATAAATAATTTTATGGTTGGGGGGTCATCACAGCATGAGGAACTGTATTAAAGGATCGCAGCACTAGGAAGGTTGAGAGCCACTGCTCTAAGGCGATATACGTATAAGGGGTTTTATCTAAGCTCCAAACACAGGACAGCTTCCCCGGTGCACCCATCAGCATCTTCAGAAGCTATTGTGAAAGAATACTGGACGTCTCTTGATCAGAGAAGCTCTTATTACAGACTTTTGCCATTTGGACTGCTCAGTAGCACACGGCCCCTCCCTCCATATCTAGGGAGCTACACCCAACTGTATTAGTCTCTGAGGGAGTCTCCTCCCCTCCAGTAGAGAAGCCATACAGGTGAAGGGCCTCTTTCTTGTCCCTTGGCCCACATAGGTCATGGAGCCTGAGATGGCTAATCAGACTCCTATCCAAGACCAAATTAGAAGCTCACAAGCTACAAAGGAGGCATGGTGTAGAGGAAGAGGATAGGTGGGGTGGAAGATGATGAAAAGCGTCAACTTCCTAAGGCAGCAGGTTGGGCGCCATTTGTTCTCCAAGGACTGCACGTAAGCTGTGTAATGGCTACTCCTCAAAGGACACCCTGTAGACAGGCAGACTGGACGACTGTACCGTGGGAAAGCGTGGTGTCCAGGGCTTGAGCTAGCTGTCAAAGCTGTTATTCAGAGTCATTGGTCATATCATTAATCTACACCATGAATAGGATGTAATAAAACAGATGCTTTGCACATGAGATCTTTTCCCCAGGATTCTATGACTCCATTCTAACCAGGAGAAAAATATCAAACACATTCTGGTGGGGAACACTGAGCAAGGCACATGGTCATTACTCACAACCGCAAGGGTGTTAGAAACAGGGAGAATCTGGGGCACTTTTGTAACAGTCTTAGGAAAGGTGAATGCAGTGGCATACGGGAAGAGACAAGAATAGTAGGTGCACGGGTAAACTGTGGACTGTATTTACTAATAGCGTATCAATATTGGTTCACTAGTTATAGCAAATGTACCATAGAAATACATTAGTAACAGGAGAACCAGCCCAGAAACAAACAAACAAAACAAAAACGGTTCCAAGAATTAAGGACGAGGGTCTGGGGACATAGCTCAGTAGCAGAACACTCACATTGCACGTGTGAAGCCCTAGGTTCTGTCTCTAGCCTGATAGGAAGAAGAATTAAAGACTCTTAACAACATAAGATTGTAATAAGGCAGCAAGCTTGATTCTACCTCTTCACTTTGCTGACCCTCGCTGTATCCTATTAAATAGAGGTAAGAGATACGTCTGTTTCTGCCAGTAGGAATAGTACAACACCTTGATATTATGGTTCGGAGGTTTGTAAAACTTCAAGATTTATTCCACGATGCAATCAGGTATCACGCTGACAGAACCCGATGAGCAGAACTAAGAAGAACCCTGGATGAGTTGATAAGTATAAGAAGGAAAGGTTTGCACACCATGAAAGAGCTAGCACTTCAGACACATTGCCTGGGATGCCCTGGGGTGCTGGGGTGGCTTCCTCGGTGGCGATGGCAGAAGAGCCCACCCGTACGGAAGCAGGTCCATTCTTGTGGGTCTCTGCATTTTGGAAGATATCACATATAGCACATTGTGATGACCCATTTTTACAAGGTAGCCCAGAGAGTTGCTCAGAGTTTAGGGGCTATGAGGAACATAGACCTGTCATCACTGCAGTTTTCTCCTTTGCCAGATCACACAGGAAAGTAAGAAAGTCCAGACAAAGTCCAAAGAACATGAGCAAAGTCACCAGAGAATGACGACATTACTGCAACTTAGGAGACAATATTTATGGAACCCTTGGGGAAGGTGATGTGACTGTGGCAAGTGCTTCTCAGCATGGGGACATCGTCACCAGTGGCCATCATCTTCTGTCTCTGTTCAGTCTACCATTCTGACTAAGGAGACTTCCAGTAAAGCACTGTTAAAGGTGATAAGGAACTCTGGTGCCTTGGGATTGATTGACCCAAGAGGAAGGCTCTCTGGAGAGTGCCACACACCGGTGGACATGTTCTCTCATTGCTACCCACAGTGGGTGCTTCAGCGTCTCAGTGGGACATGAGTGAGAATGGGGATAAAAAGAACACACTTGATCCCAACCCCACAAATTATCCATCCCTGGTGATAGACAAAAGAGCATAGGAAATTTGAATCTAGAGGGCCACGGCATTAGACTATTTCTTGCTTCCCCCTCCTCACCCCTCGTTCTCTTCTTTAAAATATTAATTCTAACACGAGCTCATGGTTCTGGTTATGAAAACCTACTCATCAAAACGCTTGGGTTTGAACACTGGACTCAGAGTTGCTATACTCCATTTCTGGTCTCCTGGATCACCCCTGGCATGAAATGCAGTTATGGGTGGTGTGAGTGATGAAGGCTAGCCCTGTGGTTTTGGGATCTGTCTGCTGGTCATAGCCAGTACCTGTCAATTCCTGGATTCTTTCTCTGGTGAATTCTGTGAAATTCTCTTCTTACTATTAATGTGAAAAGACAAAAGAACTCCTTTTCCTGATTTAATGCTTTTGGCTCTCCTGGTCTTCTCAATAACAATGCTTCTCCCTCTCTCTCCCTTGTGTGCATAGACACTCCTTATCTGTGGGGCTCTTGCTGTCGGCCCATATCAACATAAGGGCATATCTAATGGAATTTTCTTACAATAACCATTCACATTAGCTCTTATTTTCTTTGCAATATTCCTGAGGGAATGAGCTGTGGAATTTAGATCATAAACTCCTTAGACAAGAGGACAACTTGTCTAAAACAACTTGAGCTCTTGTGTTTATCATTGGGCTTGAAAATTCAGAGAGAGGGAGGCTGGATGGACTGAAGAATCTATCAGGGACTCAGAAAACGTTCCTTTAAAAAGCAAGTGTGCGTTTCATTTCATTTCATTTTTTTTTCAGACTCAAACAGCCTCGTAACAGGATTAATTTTAGCTAATAGCTAAGAAAATGTTAACCCGTATGCTGTACAGAGTCCCAACATACAGTTTCATTTTGCAGAAAGGAACAGTGTATTGTGTTGGACAGGCTCGCAAAATGCCTGTCACATATTCATCACCCCAGAAGCAAGTCTGAGACCAGGAAAGTGATGTGTACAAGAGGCAGTCACTGTAGCTTACAGCAATCTTTCCTCCGAAGTGGTCTGAGTCACATCATTGACAGCAAGTTTGGATGGCAATAACCAGAACAGATGCTCTGCCCAGCCCTGTACCAGAGCTTGGACAAAAAATGTTGTAGCACACTTGGTTTCTGGCATCTCTTTTCTCCACTCCACGCCACGGTCTTCTAGGCTGAATGGTGGAGGTGGTTTAAGCACTGGCATTTCTCTGCTTTGCTGGAGAGCACTTGGTGAGTATTGTTTAGGGAGGCTCACAATTGTATGAGAAGGAAGCAGCAGCCACTTTAACAAGAGAAAAAAAGCAGCAGTCCTCATTATGACAGATAAGTTCCGTTGTTGACTAGCATGCATTTGTTTGCATGGCCAACTGACCTTCCATACACCTTGTTTAGAGAAAGGCCAGGTAACTTAGTCCAAGTATTTGCTCACAGAATCCACCTTTTAAGATGTAGGAATTCTGTTTTTCTAGTTGTGCCATTTCTATGATCTTTTAAAGAGAGATTCTGTCATTGATTAGTCCATATGACTCTCATTTCTTTAAAGTCCCTTGGGAGAAAGCCACCAGTGACAATCTCAGGGTGGACACGGAGGGAGTAACCTATCAAGCATATGAGATCAAGCACGTGCAAATCCTTGGAGTGTGGGCTGTGCCCCATGACGGAAAGGGTGCCTGGCTGAAAGTTTTCTGAGTTGAGGACCTGACTTGGGCTCTGTAGAGATGTGACGATCTTGGTTTCCTTTATTGCTATGATAAAATACTCCCATCAAAGGCAACTCGGGTAGGGAAAGGATTTACTTGGTTTACACTTTCAGATCCCAAAGCAGGAGCATGAGGATCACTGCTCACAGGTTTGCTCCCTTGGATCATGCTTAACTCACTTTCTGATGTAACCCAAGTCTTCCTAGGGACAGACGGTTCTATTTACAGTGGACTGGACCCTCCCACATCAATTAATAATCAGGACAATTCCCTACAGCCATGCCCACACGCCAATTTGATCTGGCCAATTCCTCAGTCTAGGTTTCCCTCTCAGATGACTCTAGGCTGTGTCAGTTTAACGATTAATGCTAACTAGGACATACAGAATGTGTACGAGAGAACACAGGCTTACGTTACTGTACATGCACCAAAACCAATTGAGGTCAGGTTGACTCATGTTCTTCATACCCTGATCTTTTGGGGATATACCTGAAATAGAGATCGGTCCAGATCCGACTGTCACCAGGAGTGAGGGACTGTCCAGAGATTAGGGATTATGTGCAGCGCTCTGGGGTGGGGGTCAGGAGGGCTCTCAGGTTACTGGATGCATTGTTAGGAGAGTGGCATGTGCCTAGTACGCGCAGGTAAAGGAACTAGACAGGTTATGATAAATAATGTTACCATTTGATTGATGAATTGACCCATATGGATGTCTAGATTAAGTTTCAGAAAATATCCTTTCTATGCAATTATCCATGCACATGCTTGTATGAATCTTTGTAACGGATTTAAGAGCAGAGAACCCCATTGGCTGTGCTTAGTTCCTAGAAGTCGCCTCATCTGATAATAAGATGACGACCCTGCTCCTTTGGACATGCATGGGCTTCCAGGTGATACCATTGCTCTGTTTTATTGCCTCGCTTTCATTAATCACTCACCTTTTAAACATTATTTATGTAAACAACACAGAGGTGGATTTTCTTTTCATTCAACTTGGCGCACATCTTCACCAATGGGTGGGCTTAACTCATTTACACATTGTCATTTAAATATACTGTGCTGTGATTCCAAGATTTTCAAAAATCTTTTTCTACTCTTGAGACTATCTTTATGTGTGTGTGTTAGAGGGAGGCTCTTAGAATATGAAAGGTGTGTGTGTGTGTGTGTGTGTTTTAATGGTGCTTATTTTTAATAATAAAATAATCAAAAATGCTCTCATTTGTGGCAGTAAAATCCAATCCAAAACACAGCACAGTCTATATGTAGTCTTCAGAATTCATTAAAATTTCTTCATGGCTATACAATTTATTTTTTAAAAGATACTCAATAGGGACTTGTAAAGAACATGTAGCTAGCCAGATGTCGTGGCACGCATTAATCCTGCACTCGGAAGGCAGATCTCTGTGAGTTTGAAGCCAGCCTGCTCTACAAAGCAAGCAGCAGGCCAGTCGAAGCTACACAGAGAAACCCTGTCTTGAAAACCCCCAAAATATGTAGCTACGAATAATGGTTACCTCGTTAATTACATGTGACTTAGACTGCTTACAAACTCTGCCATCTGCCTCTGACCTGTACCTCCTTCTCTCTTAAGACATCCAAATGCCAATAGTTCCTTGTGCATTCTTTCAGGAAGCATATTTATGTATTAATGTACATATATGTATGCATACACACATGTGAATTTTCGCTTAAATACATAAAACTTAATTGCTCTATATGCCACTGTCTAATATATACTATGTTCCATTTGGTTTAGTGACATAGTCAAACCACATGTGTGACACATCTCATTCTATAGTTCTCTCTCTCTTTCTCTCTTTATTTCTTTCTTTCTTTTTTTCTTTCTTTCTTTCTCTCTCTTTCTTTCTTTCTTTCTTTATTTTTTCAGAATTCTTAAAGTAGTCTCTCCCCAGGTCATTAGACTTTATACTTTATTCTTGACATCAATTTTCTTGCTCAATGATTAGGGAATGTGTGGTTGTATGCAATATTTGGACATTTTTAAGATTTTTTTGAGGTTTGATACATAATAAAAATTTTAAAAGTTCTGTGGGGTTTTGGAAAGAATGTCTAGTTTTTGTATTTTGACTAGCTTATTAGGTATTTATGATTCAAACTCTATGAAGCAATACATCTCCAAGTAGTCAACCTGCCAAGTTTTGTGAGGTATGAGTCTCTCATTAAGCTTGTGGATTGACAATCCCTTTTTCCTGGTTAGTTTTTCTGTCAACATGACATAAGCTAGAGTCATTTGAGAAGGAGGAACCTTAGTTGAGAACGTTCTCCTATCCGACTGGCCTGTGGGAACTTTTCTTAGTTAATGATTGATATGAAAGGGGGTTGCCTAGTGTAGGTGGTCTCACCTCTGGACAAGGTGGTCCTAGGTTGTATAAGAAGCAGACTGAGCAAGCTTGGAGGAGGAGCAAGCCAGTGAGCAATGTCCCTTCATTGCCTCTGCTTTAGTTCCTGCCTTGAATTTCTGCTGACTTTCTTTGATGACAGACTCCATAAGCTAAACTGAAATAAATCCGTTGCTTCCCAAGTTACTTTTGGTCATGCCCCTTATTACAGCAATTAGAAATCTAATTAAGGTCTCTGAGTCAAGCCAAGCTTCCCTAAACAGTCAGCTAAACCAGGGGCATCTCCATTCTCCTGCTGCCTCTCTCCCCACCTCCATCAGACCTGAGACTCCTGAACCTGAAGGTTAGCTTCCCTCCCCCGACCCACCTTCCCTGGTGACTGAGTTCTCAGGCCCAAGCCAAGCTGCCCAGAGTAGCCTGCTATCCCTGGGGAGCCTCCACTGTCCCATACCTCTTCTCCACCTCCATCAGTGACTCTTGAATCATGCAGGTAAGTTTCCTTTTCCCCACTCATCCTCCCTGCTGCATGAACCCTCTGGGCCAAGCCAAGCTCCTCTGAGCAGCCTGCTATCCCAGGGGGGAACCTCCAATCTCCTGTCACCTCTCTGCCCACTTTCGTCAGACCTGAGGTCCATAAATCATACAGACCTGCAGGTCCGGAACCATACAACCCAAGGATACCCATCAGAGGTCTGCCATGCCAGGACCATTGAGGTTCACCCCTTTCCAATACCTACTACAACAAGAACACCCAGGAACTAAAGCCACCCAGATGGCTAAAGGCCCTTGAAAGAACACAATCTACAAAAACCAGGGCAATATGACACTCCCCCAAAGCAAAGCTACCCTACTATAGCAAGCTCTGGATATCCTAATGATCTTAAATCCAATCTTTTGAAGATGATAGAGACCTTTAAAGAGGAAATGAATAAATCCCTTAAAGAAATACAGGAAAATACTATTAAACAGGTGAAGAAAATAAATAAAATTGTGCAAGACCTAAAAGTGGAAATAGAAGCAATAAAGAAAACAAACTGAGGGAATCCTGGAGATAAAAGGCCTAGAGAAGAGAACAGGAACAACAGGTGCAAGCATCACCAACAGAATCCAGGAGATAGAGGAGAAAACCTCAGGCATAGAAGATACAAGAAACTGAAACACCAGTCAAAGAAAATGTTAAATCTAAAAATGTCCTGACACAAAACATCCAGGAAATCTGGAGCACTTTGAGAAGACCCAACCTAAGAATAACAGGAATAGAAGAAGGTGAAGAGTCCCAGCTCCAAGGAACAGAAAATTTTCTTAAAAAATATCATAGAAGAAAACTTTCCCAATCTAAAGAAAGAGGTGCTTATAAACATACAAGAAGTTTATAGAACACAAACTAGACTGGACCAGAAAAGAAAATGCTTCTGCAAAATAATAATCAAAACACAAAAGGCAGACTTATGAGAATTATACCTGACTTCTCAACAGAGAGTCTAAAAGTTAGAAGGGCCTGATCAGATATCTCGAAACCTCTAAAAACCACAGACGATAACCTCAGCTACTATAGTCAGCAAAACTCTCATTCACCATAGATGGAGAAAAAAGATATGTCAAGACACATTTAAATTCAAACAATATCTATCCACAAATCCAGCCCTGTAGAAAATACTAGAAGGAAAATTCCAACAGAAGGAAAACTACGTCCAAGAAAACATAGGAAATAAATAATTCCATACCAAGAAAAACAATGAAAACACACACACACACACACACACACACACACACACACACACACACACACACACCAACATAAAAATAACAGGAATTAACAGTCACTGGTCATTAATATCTCTCAACATCAGTGAACTCAATTCCCCAATATAAAGACACAGGCTAACAGAATGAATGTGAAAACAGAATCCATCATTCTGCTGCATACAAGAAACACACCTCAGCCACAAAGAGAGTCATTACCTCAGCATACAGGGCTAGAAAAAGATTTTCTAAGCAGATGGACCACAAAAGTAAGCTGTAATAGCCATGCTAACATCTAATGAAGTAGACTTTCAACCAAAATTAATCAAAAGAGACAGGTATGGACACTTCATACCCATCAAAGGAAAAAATCTACCAAGATGATATCTCAATTCTTAACATCTATGCCCCAAATGCAAAGACACCCATATTTATAAAAGAAACATTGCTAAAGCTTAAATCACATATTGAACGCCACACTTTAATAGTGGGAGACTTCAGCACACCATTCTCACCAATTGACAAGTCTTTCAGGCAAAAGTAAACAGAGAACAATGGAACTAACAGACATTATTAATCAAATGGACCTAACAGACAGCTGTAGAATATCTCACCCAAACACAAAAGAATATACCTCCTTTCAGCACCTCATGTATCCTTATCCAAAGCAAGCCTCACCAGATACAAGAAAATTGAAATAATGCCTTGTATCTTAAGACCAACATTATTAAAGCTGGACTTCAACAACAAAAACACTGGGAAGCCTACACACTCATAGATATAACAACTCTCTACTCCATGATCTCGGGGTCAAGGAAGAAATAAAGAAAGAAACTAAAGACTTTCTAGAATTCAATGAAAATAAAGGCACACATACCCAAATTTATGGGACAAAATGAAAGCAGTGCTAAGAGGAAAGTTCATAGCACTAAGTGCCTCCATAAAGAAATTAGAAACTTCCCATATCAGTAATTTGAAAGCATACCTGAGAGCTCTAGAAAAAAAAAGGAAGAAGCAAGCACACCAAGGTGAAGCAGAAGGCAGGAAATAATCAAAATCAAGGCTGAAATCAATCAATTAGAAACAAAAAGCAGTCCAAAAAATCATCAAAACCAGGAGCTGGTTCTTTGAGATAGACAAATCCTTAGCCAAACAACCAAGAGACAGAGAGACAGTATTCAGATAAACAAAATCAGAAATGAAAAGGGAGACATATCAACTGACACTGAGGAAATTCAAAGGATCATTGGGTCTTACTTTGAAAGCCTATACTTGACAAAATTGGAAAGTCTTAATGAAATGGACAATTTTCTAGACAGACACCACTTACCAAAGTTAAATCAAGATCAGATAAACTATTTAAACAGTCCTATAACCCCTAAAAAAAATAGAATCAATTATTAAATGTCTCACAACCAAAAAAGAGCCCAGGGCCAGGTGGTTTTAGTGAAGAATTCTACCAGACCTTCAAAGAAGAGCCAATACACCTCAAACTATTCCACAAAATAGAAACAGAAGAAACACTACCAAATCCATTCTATGAGGCCACAATCACCGAAAGGACACCAAGACTCAACAAAAAGAAGAGAATTTCAGGCTAATTTCTCTTAATAGCATGGATGCAAAAATAAAATATGTGCAAACAAAATCAAAGAACACGTCAAAGACATCAATACATGAAAATTCATCAACATAATCCACCATTTAACTGAAAGAAATCACATGATTATCTCATTAGAAGCTGACAAGGCCTTTGATAAAATTCAACACCTCTTCATGTTAAATGTATTAGAGAAATCAGGGATACAGGACACATACCTAGGCATAAACAATGCAATATATAGCAAGCCAATAGCCAACATCAAACTAATTGGAGAGAAACTTAAAGCATTTCCACTAAAATCAGGGTCAAGACAAGGTTGCCCACTCTCTCCCTATCTATTTCAATACAGTACTTGATGTCCTAGCCAGAGCAATAAGATAACTACAGGTGGTCATGGGGATTCAAATTGGAAAGAAAGAAGTCAAAGTATCACTATTTGCAGATAATATGGATATGATAATATACATAAGTGACCCCAAAATTCTACCAGAGAAGTCCTACAGCTGATAAACATCTGAAGCAAAGTGGCTGATAAAAAAATTAGCTCAAAAGATAAATGGACTGAGAAAGAAATTAGGGAAAGAACACCTTTACAATAGCCATGAATAGTATAAAATATCCTGGTGTAACTGTAACCACGCAAGTGAAAGATCTGTATAACAAGAACTTCAAGTCCCTGAAGAAATTGAAGATGATCTCAGAAGATGGAAAGATCTCCCATGCCCATGAATCTGTAGGATTAACAGATTAGCATAGTAAAAATAGCCATCTTATCAAAAGCAATCTACAGATTCAAGGCAATCCCCATCAAATACCAACCCAAATTTTTATAGACCTTGAAAGTGCAATTTTCAACTGCGTATGAAAAACCAAGAAACCCAGGATATCCAAAACAATCCTGAACAATAAAAGAACTTTGTGAGGAATCACCATCCCTGACCTCAAGCTGTACTACAGAGCAATAGTGATAAAAACTGCATGGTACTGGTACAGAAGCAAACAATGGAATTGAATTGAAGACCCAAAATTAAACCCACACATGTATGGACACTTGACTTTTGATAAAGAGGCCAAAACAATACAATGGAGAAACGAAAGCTTCTCATACAAAAGGCATTGGACTAACTGGGTGTCTGCATACAGAATAATGAAAATAGACCCATCCTTATCACCCAGCATGAAACTCAAGTCCAAGTGGATCAAGGACCTCAACATAAAACTGGATATATTGAATCTCAGAAGAGAAAGTGGGAAATACCCTTGAACACATTGGCACAAGAGACAATTTCCTGAACAAAACATTAATGGCTCAGGCTCTAAGAACAATGATTGATAGATGGGATCTCATGAAACTGCAAAGCTTCTGCAAGGCAAAGAACACTCTGAATGGGACAAATCTACAGATTGGGAAAGGATTTTCACCATCCCTGCATCTGCATCTGACCGAGGGCTAATATCCAAAATTTGCACAGAACTCAAGAAATTAGACATTAACAAGCTGAATAACCCAGTTTAAGAATGGGGTACAAAACAAACAGAATTCTCAACAGAGGGATCTTGAATGGCCAAGAAGCGCTTTAAGATGTTCAAAGTCCTTAGTCATTGGGGATATATAAATCAAAACATCTCTGGGATTCCATTTCATACCCATCGGAATGGCTAAGATTAAAAACTCAAGAGATAGCACTTGCTGGCAAGGATGTGGAGCAGGGGGAACACTTCTTCATTGCTGATGGGAGTGCAAATGTGTACAACCACTTTGGAAATCAATTTGGCAGTTTCTCAGAAAACTGGGAATAGATCTACTTCAAGACCTAGCTATACTATTCCTGGGCATGTACCCAAAATATGCCCTATGATTCCACAGACACTCACTCAACTATGTTCATAGCAGTTTTATTTGTAATAGCCAGAAACTGGAACCAACATAGGTGTCCCTCAACTGAAGAGGGGATAAAGAAAATGTGGTACATGTACACAATGGAATATTATTTGGCTCTTAAAAACAAAGGCATCATAAATTTTGCAGGCAAATGAGTGAAACTTAAGAATAACATCCCAAGTGAAGGAACCCAGTCACAAAAGAATATGCATGGTATGCACTCACTTATAAGTGGATATTAGCCACAAAATATGGTACCGTGCTACACTTCACAGACCCAACAAAGCTAAGCCACAAGGAAGGCCCGAGCAAGGAAGCTTGATTCTCATTTAGAAGGGGAAATAAATGTCATAAGAGGCAGGAAAGGGGAGGTCACTGGAAGGGAGGTGAATAGTGAGGGAAATGGAGTTCAGGATCAGGTGTGGGGAAGGACAGGGGAGATGGCCAGATGGCCATGAAAATGAGTGGAAATCTGCAGTTGATAGTGTGGGAGGTGGAGGGCATCTCCAGAATGAGTCAGAGACCTGAAGTAAGGGAGGTGCCCAGGAATCAATGGGGTTGACCTTGACTGTGACTCACAACACTGGGGACAGGGAACCTGAGGAGGCCACTTTCTATAGTCAGGCAGGAACTCTAATGGAGCAAGAGACACCAACCCACCCACAAAACATTCCACCCAAAAGTTATCCTGGCTCTAAGAAATGTAGACATGAGAAAGAGCAGAGACTGAGGGAATGGCCAATCAATAATCAGCCTACCTTGAGACTCATCCTATGTACAAGTACCAACCCCTAATACTATTAATGATCCTCTGTTATGCTTACAGACAGGAACGTGTTGTTCTATATGAGGTTCCACCCACCAACTGACTCAGACAGATACACCTGCAGTTAAACAGTGAATGGAGCTTGGGAACTATCTTAGTTAGGGTTTTACTGTTATAAACAGACACCATGACCAAAGCAAGTCTTATAAAGAACAACATTTAATTGGAGCTGGCTTACAGGTTCAGAGGTTCAGTCCACTATCATCAAGGCAGGAGCATGGCAGTGTCCAGGCAGACACGATGCAGGAGGAGCTGAGAGTTCTTCATCTGAAGGCTGCTAGCAGAATACTAGCTTCCAGGCAGCTAGGATGAGGGTCTTGTAGCTCACACCCACAGTGACACACCTACTCTAACAGGCCACACCATCACAGGAACTCCCGTGGAAGAATAGGAGGAAGGATTGCAGGCTCTAAGGGGATAGGAACTCCACAGGAAGATCAACAGTGTCAACTAACCCAGACCCTTGGAGCTCTCAGTCTGAACCACCATCCAAAGAGCATACACGGACTGGACCAAGGCCTCCCTGCACATATGTAGCAGATATGCACCTTGGTCTTTATGTGGGTCCTGGGCAGCTGGAGTGGGGGCTATCCCAAAAGCTGTGGCCTGCACGTAGGAAATGTTCTTCTAGCTGGGCTGCCTTGTCTGGCCTCGGTGGGAGAGGAAGGCCCTAGCCTTGCAGACAATCGAAGTGCCAAGGTAGGGGGATACCCAGGAAGAGCCTCACCCGCTCAGAGGAGAAGGTGGGGGAGGAGGAAGGGATTGTGGGAAAGTGATCGGGAGGAAGGCAGTGAAGGGATGTAAAGTGAATAAGTAAAACATTACATTAAGAAAAGAAATCTAGGACACTTTACATTTCTAACTTATTGATTTTTATGTATGTTTTACCAGTGCGATTGGGATAAAGTGGTTTGGGTTATAATATCTTCTTTGTGTTGCGTGTCATACGATAAGTCAAAGAAAAATGCCTCACTCCCCACCTAGTGATGACTAAGCCTACAGCAGTTCTTACAAGCAAACGTCTTGTTTGGCTAGTATAGCATGGCTTACTTTTCTCAGTCAACCAATGACAGCTTTCTACTCCATAAGGAGGTTTCGTGGAAATAGCATGTAGCTAGAAATATCTGCTACAAAAAGTCTGTTGGTCACACTAAAGAAATTTCTAGAGTCTCTCAAACCTAGATCTGATGCCTGTCTCCACTACCTATGTGACCGCATGCTAATAATTACTTCTCTAAGACTCAGTGTCCTTACTTACAAGTTAGTTACAATTATGGACTGCAATAAAAATTAAAATAAATACAGTTACTACCAAGGAAAGTGACTGAGGTTCCTCAAAGGAAATAATAAATGTCAAAATAGGAGAGGCAAAGCACATTGCTTTGCAGATCAGCTTCCTCTCTAACGTGTCTCATACCTTGAACTTCCCATCTTCAGAAAGGTCTGGTTACACATTCTCCCAAATTGCAACCCTCCTCCCCTGAAAGGAGGGTTGACATGACTTGTGTCATTCAAACTAAGGAAGAATAACTCCCTAAGAGGTAAACCGTCCACCTCAGGGGATGAGACAAGGGCCATAGCTAGATACATCACCTTTGACAGTCACCGTGCCTTCTGCTCCTTGGACCTATTGTCCCAATGAAGTAAGGGGTCCACTCTGTGAAGAGAACAGCTTATTCTTACCATACGCAGGGAGTGGGGAAACATCGTGCCAGTTGCTTTCCTGATGGCTGACTGCCATTTACCTGTGAGATGATTCTTCCAAGAAACAAGCACCCACCTTCCATGATACAAAAACTCGAGTTAGTTTTGAGCGACCAGGAGGGCAACCACTTTCTCTCCTTGGTCAGCTTCTAAGATCTAAATTCTACCAGAGGTAGCCCACTCTAGAAGTCCTCCATCTTCAGTCCATTGTCCCACATGTGTAGTGTGGGCCTGATCTAAAGCGGCAAGGAGCTCACTGAGTAGAGGCTCGCACTGCAGCCCCACTCAGAGGTTGTGGTGGGTGGCTCCTTCCAACCCTGCATCTGTGGTATAAGTCCTGTCAGACCTCTACAAGAGGAGAGGCATGTGACCTCTGCTGCCTGTCATCCACAGCATCCTCCTCTCACTGTCCTTGGAGAATTGTAGACTTGGCACTGTGTCAGAAAGCTCGTCGGCAGAGTCTTGGCCCTAAACACAGTTGGTTAGAGTGGAGCTCGGCCAGTAGAGTAGACAGGAAAGCAAGGGCAGCTGGAGGGCAGAAGGCTGGAGACTAAACCATTTCTCAGTTCTCACCTTAAAGGCAAGACCAAGGCCTAAGGTCCAGCAGAAGCCCAGACTTCAGCTAGCGGCTGGCAGTTCTGAGATCTAACCACTCAGGGCTCTCCATGCAGGATATACAAGTGAGGCTAGCTAAATGAACAGAAGGTATCCGAATGACAGACTAGTGTGAGGTGCTGTCTAAGTTAGGGTTTTACTGCTGTGAACAGACACCATGACCAACATTTAATTAGGGCTGGCTTACAGTTCCAGAGGTTCAGTCCATTATCATCAAGGCAGGAACATGGCAGCGCCCAGGCAAGGGTGGTGCAGGAGGAGCTGAGAGTTCTACAACTTCATCTGAAGGCTGCTAGCTGAATACTGACTTCCAGGCAGGTAGGATGAGCATCTTAAAGCCCACAGCCATGGTGACACACCTACTCCAACAAGGCCACACCTCCCAACAGTGCCACTCCCTGGGCTGAGCATAAACAAAGCAGAGGGCTTGGAGCTGGGTATAAAAGTCTGAACATATCCAGATAGTCCAAGCTTTTTCTCTTCCCCAATGTCCTCCCTGCAGCAGGCCCTGTAGGCTCTCTTCCAGAAAAGCTTCCCCTTGATCCTTCTTACTGCTGCCACCAACTAATTCAGCCAGCTCCAGATCCATCTGAATGACAGGGGTATGGTTCTAGCCATGCCCCTGAGGTCACTGCTACCCTGCTCTCCAGAGAGCGGAGGAATCCTTTGCAAACCACAAACTCGATTGTGTCTGACTAAGTCTTTTAAGGACAAATCCCTCAAAGCCACATTCCCAGAACTTTGAGTGGCTGCAAGGCCCTGCCTGTGCTGTGGTGACTGTCTCCATTTCAGGATGTTGTCCCTTCACTGTGGTTCACCATGCTCCATCTGCAGTGGCCTTCCGACAGTTCCCTGAAGCATCTGTCCTTCCCATCCCCATGTGTTCGACCCTTCCTTTGTGCTCTCTGGAATCCGTTCCCCCTTGGTCCCCACCCTCAAGCCTTCTCGATAAGGTTTTTATTTTTATGCTAAGACAGAACTCTGGGACTTGCACACTCCAGGCAAGGGCTCTCCCGCTGAGATATTCTCCCAGGCCTGGCACCAATGTCCTTTCCAAAGCAGCCTTTCTTCTTCCCACATCTGTTTCCCTTACGGGAGGTCCTGCTTGCTCCCACCATAGAGGTTTAGCTCACACCGCCTCTTGTGTGCTGGCTTATTGTTGACATTTTTCATTACAGCGGAAGCTCCACGCAGACAGTGGCAGGGCTCTGTTGCTTCTTCCCTGCTTTCTCCTGTTCCTACTAATCAGTTAATCAGGCCTAGCTGCAGAAACAACACAGGTAAGCTGGCCCAGTATGACAGAGCTCAACAGGGAGTATTATGGGTTCGACTGGGCCATCCAAAAAGAAGCTTTACAGTCCAAACTCTGTCCCTACAGGTTTCGTAAAGAAACAGGGTCCTGCCAACAGGGTTTAAGTTTCCTGTCTACAGACCACAGGACCATGAATTTCTGCCTCTCCAATCTACCTAGTTGTGGTATTCTGCAGTAGCAGACTTAGGAAACCAATACAGGAATACTTGGAAGATCTTAGGGACCCAAGACACTCTTAGGTAGTGTGGTAATAGAGCTAGTGCCAGGCATCACTAGCTGATGGCCTAGACTGCAGTCGCAATGAGTCAAGAGAGGTTCACAAATGCCTGAATGAAACTGCAGGTGACCGAATCTGCTATATGCCCAAAGGGACTGACACCATGAAGGCCAGCAGAAAAAAAAAAATGGAAACAGGCAACCTTGGGAGATAGGAGGTTGGGGCTACCCTCCAGAATGTACCAGAGACCTGGGAGGTGAGAGACTCTCAGAACTTCACCTTAGATGAAATGCCCTACAGTGGGAGGAGAGAACTTGTAGAGCCCACCTCCAGCAGAAAGACAGGGCATCAAGTAAGGGATGGGGTTGTTATCCCACAGCCAAAACTCTGACCCATAATTGTTTCTGTATGAAAACTGCAGGAATGGAAATGGAGAAGAGCCTGAGGAAAAGAAGTTCCAGTGACAGGCCCAAAGTGAGATCCAGCCCAAAGGAGGCCTCAAGACCTGACACCATTACTGAGGCTATGGGGTGCTCACAAAAAGGGTCCTACCTGGGGCTGGGGATTTAGCTCAGTGGTAGGGCGCTTACCTAGGAAGCGCAAGGCCTGGGTTGGTCCCCAGCTCCAAAAAAAAAAAAAAAAAAAAAAAAAAAAAAAAAAAAAGGGTCCTACCTATCATGCCTGCCCTCAAAAGACCCAGCGAGCAGCTGAAAGAGTCAGATGCAGGTATTTGCACCCAACCAATGGACAGAATCTGCTGACCCCTGTGGCTGAATTAAGGAAAAGCTGGAAGAAGCTGAGGAGGAAGGCGACTTTGTAGGAGGACCAGTAGTTTCATCTAACCTGGACTCCCAAGATCTCTTAGACACTGAGCCACCAACCAGGCTGAGATGAGGCCCCCAACACATCAGTCAGGGAAGATGCACCTAACCCTCAAGAGACCAGAGGTCCTAGTAAGTTCTGGTGGGGTGGGTGTTGGGGGGTGGAAGACCCTTGTGGAGACAGGGGGTGGGGACGAGGTATGGGATGTGGAATAGTCGGAGGGTGGATTGAGAGGGAAATAAAATCTGGAGTGTAAAAACAATATTAAATAAAAAGAAGGAATATTTTAAAAAAGAAATGTAAAGGTTATTAGCTGGCATAAATTAGGAAATTCTATGACGAAAACTGGGGCTAGGGAGACTAACCTACTCCCATCCTCTTGCCTTTAATCAGCACGAAGAGAAAACCTGAAAAACACAAGTCACACACCAACCCAGAGCTTCTCAAAGGTCCCTGCGAATAGTGTGATTTGTATGAAAATGGCGGTCCATTTAGAAAGTGGAGGGGAACGATGGAAATTTATATCATTTGAATCAAGGATAAAGAGATACTTGCACGAGTCATTCTAATGAGGGCTTCTGGGAATTACAGACATGTTTCTATGCAAAAGGCTCTGAACATATGGAAAATTAGAAACCGCTAGAGAAAACCACTGAGCCCAAATGATTCTTCCTGCCTAATAATGAATGCTACCCAGTGAGCGCTCCCCATGCACCAATCCCTTCTCCAAGTAGGATACAGAGGCTTTCCCTCTTGAACTCAATGCTTTCCCTCCCGTTAGCGTGAAGTAAATCAGAGGGTTCTGAGGTAATGAATTAGAACTTTTTCTCCGATCACAGACGATTGCAGCTCACTCTGTCTCTTTGGAGCAAACTTTTTGTAAACGACATTTTTTGAAAACCAAGAAACACTTAACGGTGAGCAAAACATGATTACATGGACTCTGACCACCATCCTCCTGCAACGTAATAGTCTGTTAGCTCGTCTTTAAGATTTGAATATCAAAAATACAGGAAGCATTTTTATAACCACGAAGGGGAAAATGAAGCACAATTGGGGTTGGAGGGATAATTTCTTCTGTTCCTTTTCTATGCAGAAATTAAAATGCTTTTTTAAAAAGGAGCCAGTTCAGAAGCTGAGGGAGGCTGAATGGATGGGTCCATATTCCGGGACCTGGTCCTTTGATTCAAGTGGCAGTGCCACGGTAAAAAGGTCGAGTGTTAAGTCTTCAAAAGGCAGCTTTGGGGCCCTCAGGGGTTTTGGTCTGGTACATTACACGGAGAGAGGTGTGCATCCAGGTGCGGCCTTCATCTTCGCAGTGCAGTTGTCTTTATCTGGTCACGTGCTGTCATTACTCGGTATGTCTGCTGTGAGGGCTGGGGTCCTCCAACTGCGGTTTCTCCTGGGTTGTTGATTGGGAGTTGCTGTGATGGCCGGGTGTGGGGAGTGTGGGACAGTCCGCACCAGCATGCTGCTAGGCAGCCTCCCACATCTCCCTTATTCTTACAGCTCGGTTTCCAGCATTTCTGTACAAAGTGTGGGCTGTCGCTCATCTGTAGCTGATGGATGGACACAGGTTGACGTGCATGCTCTCGGGTCAGCTCTCTAGATGGCTTTGTTTTGAGTGGGCTGATCTGTTGCACGTTGGAATGTCAAAGGGCAAGGAAAAGCAAACGCTTCCTATGTAGGAAACTGGACGGACACACAACTTCATCAGCCCCCACTGTGATCTACTGGAAACCCCACCATGGAGTGGCTCTGGCTTCTCTGATTGCCCAAGCCCGCTGCTAACAAGTTTCTCTCACCAAAGAGCTGCTTGGATAAAAATCTTGTTCCCAGATCCAGGTGCCCCTTCTTCCGTTTGAAAGCCGATAGCCTTGACCTTTCCTGCTCCACCTCAGGGCTGCATCTTCCTTGTTCTCAGCTGCACCAGCACCCAAGAATGATGAGCTATGGAATGAGCTTGGTACCACCTTCTCCTTTGTCCTGGCACACAGCACAGTGGACTGTGTTGACACGTCTGGATGTCTTGGTTGAAGCCTTTCTCCCACCCAGATCTGACGTGGGCACCAGTGTTCTAACGTCTGCACTCACAGGCACCATTAACATGGCAAGCAGCTCCCTTGAACCAGGTACAGAGCCACCGGCAGCAGGCAGCATGCCAGTCCAGGCCTCATGTTCCCCTCCAAGGAATGCCACTATGGAAGTCTGTCACCGCCACCCTGTTTTCAGTCATTGTGCACATTTTCTTGTGAGGGCAGAAACTAGAGTCACAGGATTTTGTGGAACCATTATTTGAAATGAAAGTTCCTGTTACACAAGCAGAAGGCCCAGATGTGGGTAATATGATACAGAGGACGGTTCAACAAGAATCATAGGGTGTTGTTCCTGCCCCGGCTGTGAGCTGCCCTCAGTGAGATGGCAGGAACTCAGACAGACAGTGGTGCCTCTCTGTCGACTGAGGCAGGAGGGAGCTGGGCAGCTCTGGTGCTGATAACAAGGACACGCTATTGACATGCTGCCATTTAAAAGGATGTATTTGTGAGTGTGCGTGCATGTGTGTGTATGAGTGTGTGTGCACATATGTGTGCCTGCATGTGAATGTGTGTGCAAGTGTGCACGTGTGCGTGAATGATTGTGTGTGTATGTGTGTGTGTGTGTGTGTGCACGTGAGTATGAACACGTACCTAGTATGTATACAAGTAAGCACATGCTGAGACATCCAACTTTGTGGGCTGAGCTGCTACTGTGGCGGTCAAAGGACAACTTTGTGGCGTTGGATTCTGAGCCCCGATCAGAACCCCGGTGACAACCCACTGAACCAGTGCACTGCCTCAAAGGGGTCACTGTGTTGCCCTTTCACAGCGAGCTCCCTGCTCTATCTCCTGACCACAGACCTCAGTGAGAGTCGAGGCTACAGGAGACAGAGCAGGAAGAGAGTACAGAGGCAAAGGGACAGAGAGGAGGCAACGCTGTTAATGGCCGCCATTCATAAGTAAAAGTGAGCTGTGACAATTTATTCTCCCAAAAGAAAAAAAAAAAGCCCAAACTGGCTCCTTCTTGAGAATTTTGTTAATAATAAACCCCAGTCTAAGTCAGGCAAGTTCCGTGAAGGCCCAGGAGTCTCCTGGTGGATGAGAAAACTGGAGAATCATGTTAGCAATATCTTTTCCTACAGGAGGTACGGTCATTCTATACTCTCTTAATGTGCCAATATATATTAAGGAAAGTTCTCTAGAGGAACAAAAACAAGAAAGCATGAGTATGTACACACACATATATGACAAATATGATATAAACGAATACACGTAATAAAACATACTGCGGGTTTCCTTAGATTGGCTCACATGATAAGGGTTTGGCAATCCAACCACAGCTGGTTGCATGCTGGAGCGGCTGAAGGTCCAGTAGCTGCTCGGTCCACACACTGTTGGATGTTTCAGCAGTTCCAACCCAGTGCAG
Organism: Rattus rattus; assembly: GCF_011064425.1. Taxonomy (NCBI): domain Eukaryota; kingdom Metazoa; phylum Chordata; class Mammalia; order Rodentia; family Muridae; genus Rattus; species Rattus rattus. The sequence continues at coordinate 21,237,189 of NC_046170.1, forward strand.
AAGGCTGGGGTGGGGTGGGGTGGGGATTCTGAGAGTCTGCTGGTCTGCTGACCACATCGGGAAGGCCATAGGAGTTGGGAGTTCAAGGAGGGTGACATCGTCAACGCTCTCGCTGAGACGGGAGTGAAAGCAGCAGACAGGCCTTTTCCGTGGGCCTCTTCACAGATCGCCTGCTGGGCGGAAGGTGCCACCTACTTTGAAGGCAGGTTCTCCTCCACTCACACCCGGATGTGAGGCTCCTAGGTGACGCCACATTCTTTCCAGCTAGCAATCCAGATAATCATCACACTGTATTTTCTCAGTTCCCCCTGGAGCTATGTTTGTTTGTTTTTAAATAACAAACATCAGGGCTGAGAAGATGGCTCAGTGGTTAGGAGCACTGGCTGCTCTTTCCAAACACCCAGGCTTGGTTCCGAACACCCACAATGTGCTTCACAACCATGCCCAAGCCCAGTTCCGGGGGATCCAACACGTTTGACATCAGCAGGCACTGGGCTTGAACGTGGTGTGGATACACACATGCAGGTCGAACCCTCATAAACCAAACAAAATAATTAGTAAGAGATGTGGGCTAGCAAGATGGGTAAGCTGGGTTCCTTCCCTGAGCCCCTCAGAGTGGAAGGACAGAACCAACTCCCACAGGCTGTCCTCTGACCTCCACATGTGTGCTACGGCATGGGTTCACACACATATAGCGAACAAATAGGCCTACAATTTTTTAAATTAAAAATAAGGGGCTGGAGAAATGGCCCACCAGTTAAGGGTACATACTACTCTTGCCGGGTCTGAGTCCCAGAACCCATAGAGTAGCCTGCAACTGCCTATAACTAAGTTCCAGGGGTATCTGGGATGCTGGCCTGCTCAGACACCTGCGCTCACAAGCACACATACACGTAACTTTCCATTTTTTTAAATAAAATTAAAATAAGAGATACATGTAAGTCTAAAAACCTCATTTTGGAAAAGATCATAAGGCATAAAAATAAAACAAATTACAGCCAAAGGATTTAGAAGCCTCAAGCAATGTCTTTGGTCAGCAAAAGCATTGAAGGGCATCTAGGAAGAGGGTGTCTGTGACATGCAGGACGACCTGCCGGAGCCTGTCCTGCTATTCCTTTCTGCCAACTGCTGAGGAAAAGGAAGCTTCGTCGACAGAAGTTAATGCAAACTGCAGAGTGTCACAGTGGCTCAGCAGCCTTCACTCTGCCCAGGGAACATCAGCCGAGCAAACCGGTGTCCCCGGGGTCATCAGAGCCATCAGTGTGCCGCTGCCGATGTCTGAGGGGCATGATCTGGAGCCTGGATCAGGAGAACCTGGCCAATGGGCTGAGGGCAGTGGGATAGGCCTTTACTTTGATTTTCCTTGTGGCTGCTAAACACAGGTATTGTTAAAAAATAAAATTACAAAAGTCAGCCATTCAAGAAATTATACTAAAAACCAAAGCCATAAATACGTTTTCCCATTTTCTGTTCTCTTAAGGTTGTTTGCGCCCGTCTAACCTGTGCAGCGAAAATCTCGGTCCGTCTGTCCGTAGCTCCGAGCTTAATAACATCGCAGCAATTGCTTGGAACTGACCGTGAAGACGAAGGTCGTCACAGAGTGAGGAGGATGCCGGGAAGGATGATGGTGGAGATGATGAAGATGATCGGGAGACACGGCCTCACTCCGTATCCCAGGCTCACCATCTTCACCCGGCCATTTCCAGAGCTTGGGGATCGTAGACATGGGCGGCCACACCTGGCTGCTACATTGCAGCTTTTCTGGATCACACCACTGACTGAAACTTCCACAGGCTTCCTGTAACAAAATCAATCTCGTCTTTCCCACATCTTGCACATCACTCAACTGTGTTTTCCTAAGGCTGAGCTCGGCCTTGGATTGCTGCCTCTTTCCCCCATAGGGGTGCACCGTGTGAAGGTGCGTCTCTCCATATTCAATGGTTACTTCTGGACTGACGGAGAACCAAAGGCGGGCAGGGTCTCAGTTGTTTTTTCTAGAGCCTGTCAGCGGTCTCATATTTTGTAAATATTCATTTGTCTTCATTAATCTAGAGGCAATCTGATTGACTGTAATAAAAATCCGGCAGCCAATAGCGTCAAGAAGTGGAGGGCAGAATTCATTGAGAGAGAGAAGGGGGGAGATGGGAGGTGGGAGGGGGGAGATGAGAGCGGTAAAGTGAGAGGGGTTAGGTGAGAAGGGAGAGGGGAGAAGGGAGAGGCAAGGAGAGAAGAAAGGGGGGAGGGGAAAGGGGAGAGGAAGGAGGGGAGAGGGAAAGGAGAGAGGGAGGAGGAGGAGGGAGGGGAGGGGAGAGGGAGAGGAGGGAGATCTTGGATAGACCAGAGTGGAGCAGAGGGAGGAGCAGGATTAGTTGGGTTACATTTGGAGTAGCTGGGAGACTGTCCTGGCTAGAAGGCCTCAGCTTTAAGATATTAAAACGCATCTGTGTCATTATTTATATTGCTGCCTAATCCCACTATAGATACCAATCTAATGTATTTATTATCTAAATTTTTAACCATTTTGAAATTACAATATAATTATATCATTTCTCCCTTCCCTTTTCTCCCTCAACCCCTCCATGTAACCCAGCACCCTGCTGCTGTCTTTCAAATTTATAGCCTCTCTTTTTTAATTGTTACATATATTTGTGTGTGTGGTGTTGGTGTGTGTGTGTGTGTGTGTGTGTGTGTGTGTGTGTGTGTTTGTTTGTTTGTTTGTTTATTTGTTCATACAATAAATGCAACCTGCTCAGGTCATAATGTCCTGTGCAGAACTTGCCTTAATTATGTGTGCCATTTTTGGCTTGATGGGGAACAATCCTCTCCTGCTTGTGTTGTTTCCTGGGACCTCGGTCTCTCGAGGCAGGGGGTCCCAAACACAGAACAACAGTACCCTCGTGCTTAGCACTAACGACTCAGGTAAAAGCGTTCCTCCATGTTTGCATGTAAGATGAAGAGCTAATTTGTGGCTCCATTTTCTGTGATTTAAAGGGAAGAGGCTCTAGTACTTGTAGAGATAGAAAAGCTCTTGCTTTGGAAAAGCAGTGGAAGGACTAATATGGGGTTTGGGAAGCACAAAATACAAAATAGGTGGGGTATTTTTGGTGTTTACTGGGTTTTGGTCATTGATTTCCGAGTATGAAAACTGAGAGCTGGTTATTTTGCAACTCACTGGACCAAAGAGTCTGAGTCAGGTCCTTGATGGCAACAGAGCCCTCCAGAGCTGCATGAAATTTCCCTTCACCTCAGAAAACGCAGAACAAGTCTACTCCTCGAAAATCAATGGTCAAACATTTCTAATGATACGGGATTCTTTGGTATATTAAAAAGGCTGACCAGCGATATTTAAGGGACAATTTCTTCTTTTTTCCCTCCATCTTTATTAAATTGAGTATTTCTTATTTACATTTCAATTGTTATTCCCTTTCCCGGTTTCCAGGCCAACATCCCCCTAATCCCTCCCCCTTCCCTTCTTTATGGGTGTTCCCTTCCCGATTCTCCCCCCATTACCACCCTCCCCCCAACAATCTAGTTCACTGGGGGTTCAGTCTTAGCAGGACCCAGGGCTTCCCCTTCCACTGGTGCTCTTACTAGGATATTCATTGCTACCTATGAGGTCAGAGTCCAGGGTCAGTCCACGTATAGTCTTTGGGTAGTGGCTTAGTCCCTGGAAGCTCTGGTTGCTTGGCATTGTTGTACATATGGGGTCTCGAGCCCTTAAGGAACGATTTCAACTTAACAATGTCACCTGTGCCCCTTCAAGTTGTGGACTAATATTGTTTTTATGCAAGGGAACACAAATCCCGAGGGTATGTCCTAAACTGTGAGTAGGTTTGCCTCTCAGGAGTGTGATGAGATCCTGTTATATTCTCCCGTCTACTCACTTCTATTTTCAAAGACATCTGTAACAAATATGAATTGTTTTATAATTTGAAAAGCCTGTGGTGCTGGGGAGACGTCTCAGTGGGTAAGGCCACGGACTACTCTCTCAGAGAACTGCACTTTGGATCCTAGGACCCACATATGCTGCAGCTCCAGCTCCAAAGTATTCCAATGGTCTCTTCTGGGGACAACACACACACACACACACACACACACACACGCGCACGCACGCACGCACACATGCACACACACAGACACACACACACACACACACACACAGACAGACAGACACACACACACACACACACACACACACATACACACACACACAGACACACACACACACAGACACACACATACACACACACACACACACACACACACACACATATACACATACACACACACATACACACACACACACACACACACACACACGGGCAGAGCATAGACACACACGGACACACATAAAATCTTTTCAAGAAAAAGAAAAGTCTGTGATTTTTAAAATCCTTGAAAAAAAATCTCCATAGCCAATCTCAGTCGACTTTAACCAAAATATCCTCAATTTACCTTTTTTCCACGTCCCTTGATTTTATTTTATTTTATTTTCCAGAAAAACCACATGTCAACATCAAGAGCAGTCAACAGCCTACATTCAGTGCTCTCCAGTGTAGTCCGGAATTTAACGTGTTTTCCAGAAGATTCTACAGCTAACCACAATGACTGCTCTTCTGAGAAATCTTAGCTCCCCTGGGTCAGAGTTTGAAAATGAAAAATCGCCCAGTGGTTTCATGTAAAATATATAAAAGGCGCACACCACGGTGCACACAAAAGTCATTTCAGGAGCTCCACCAACGTGGACACACACCACGGTGCACACAAAAGTCATTTCGGGAGCGTTCACTCTTCAGTTTGGTTTCTGTGTGTTGCAACCCATCCTAATATCTACGACTATCAGAGCTCTGCTTTTATCAGACTGGCATAGACTCCACCCCTCTTTATCATATGTGGTTTTATCGTGTCTGGAATGCTGGGCGACACTCACTCTCCCGTTGTTTTTGAACCCATCCCAAGCCTAAGCAGCACAAATGTTCCCCGTTCTTTAGTCAGAGCAATGGGGGAGATCATCACATCACTATCACTTGCTTATTTCCTATTTACTTTAATACGTTAGACCAGAAGAAATCTTGAATATATTATATAAAACTTTTTAAAGATTTAAGCTTCATGAAGGAATTTTAAAATCAGTTTAGTTACCCTGCTGTCGATACTGATATCTAGAGAAAAATAAAACTATGCAAAGCTTAAAATAAATAGTTTAAAACTTTATGAAATAACCTAGTCTTTGTTCAGCACAGAAAGGACTCTTGACTTATGCACAGCATATAACACGCTCGTGGATTCTGTTCTGTTTTGTTTTGTTGTTGTTTGAGACAGGCTTATATTACCATGTAACCCAGGCTCGCTTTGAACTTACGGTTGTCCTCCTGCCTCAGATACGTAATTGGTGGGATTAGTCACCACACATCCACACTTAAAATAATTTTATTAATGTCTTGACATTTAACAAATATGATAAGTTTCAAAGCACAACATAAAGAAATATGGAGTAATCCTTATAGGAGCACTGGTATCCACAAAAGAATGTTCTACAGTGGTGGGAATTCTCGGTGACCATTGTGACCAGTAGTCGCTTGCAACTGCTAAGCACTCCTGATGTGTCTGGGGTGACTGAGGAGTGAGAGTTTAATCATATTTAATTTTAATTAATTTAAATGTAGAAAGCCACACGTGGAGAGTAGCTAGCATATTGGTCTCCTACCTCTAGAGTTACCGTTGGCTAAATTACGTTTGGATAAGAGTGTCCGTGGAAGCTTGCCACGCAGTAATGTTCTTTTCGCTTTTGTAAAATCAATGTTGGGATTTGCCTAATTTCCCAAAAAGAGTAAATTAGCTCTTTTTATTGCCTCTTTCCTTCCAGTCCTTCCCTGGCAGACGATAGAAATGAGAACTCCATCTATCCCCTTGAGAATACCATTGGCATTTCACGCTGGCCGAGGAAAAGACTAGTTGAGCCCCAGGGGCTCTCCTGATGGACCTCAAACTGATTGAAAAATGAAGTCCTTTATTTCCTGCTTAGAGGAGAGCGATGTACCAATCACATGGCCTTTATTTTTACATAGAACTAAAGCATTTACTGGTAATTTTCTGAGAATGATTAGGCCTTTCTTTGGGAGGATCTGAACGTGAGTACTCTATTCTTGTGTATGTTAGAGCCCCAACAGCAAACAGAGGGCACACTGCCACCTGTAATCAATTGTAAAAAACGGTTCTTGGCAAAGGCGTGGACTGTGTGGTAAAGGAAACCTGTACCAGGGCCACCGCCGTAGCACTGGTGCTGACAGGATTAGAAGCCCGGCACTCTTCTGATTTGAGAGCTGCTGTAGGGGAGGGGGCTTGGTAGGAGCTATGCTGTGGTAAATGGGACCGGGCTAGCCTTGAGACCTCATCTCACTCCTTGATTTCCTCTTGGTACTTTGTATTAGTGACCTAGAGTAGAAGCTGGAACACAGGAGTCATTTGTCCATCAGAGAGACTTCCAGACCATAGGCAGTTTGGACAGATGTGAGTAACAGATCTAAGGAAGCAATGGAAACCAGCTAGCTGTCCCTTTATGATTGGCTAGTTACCTAGGGTAGAGAGTGCTGGGTTTCTTCCTCCAGAGCTCTGGCTTGGTGGAGATAACTGTTACCCCTCCCTCCTTCTCTGTTTCATTTCCCTTTTACCTTAAACCTGGTTGTCCTGGGGTCACACTGGCCCCAAGGGAAGCCTTAGCCCACATATTTACCTCAGGCTTTGTCAACAGGCATCCTAGATTTTTAGCTTTTGTGGACATCTGTTTGAAAACAGATACCAGGGAGGATAATGTCCCCCAATGGTGGTTTCAAAGTTCCTAACTCTTTCACCCATAGTTAACCGAGGTGCAGTACAGACTTAACCATATCTGATCAGTGAATCTCTAGGCAAGAAGTAATTGCTTAGCCCCCAAAAGGGGACATCAATTAAAGTTCAGAGTAGCTTCTTTTGGGATATGTGGCAGGCTCGAAGCATGAGGGCCAACTCAAATCAAGCTCTGAAAGCCAGCAGCCCTCTGTGGTGAATCGGAATGAAGGTCTTCATATCCTGTTGTGCTTCAAGTTGGCTCAGGGTGTGGTCACGAGGATGGTGTGGCTGTAAAGGAAAGCAAATAGGGCGCCCCTGCTGGGACACCCCTGTTAGGCACTGGGAGGACTGGCCTAGGAGGGTCATAAGTTTGAGACCAGCCTGAGCTACATATATAGATTTTTCTCACAGAGATAGAGAGAAAGAGGTAGAAAAAGGAGGGAGAGAGGGAGGGAAGGAGGGAGGGAGGGAGGGAGGGAAGGAGGGCCGTGCCCTTCAGTAGGTCTTCTCTGTCAAAGTCAGATCTGACAGGAAGAGTGGAAGCAAAACCGTGCATCGGGGACATTTGCATAGAGGAGCCTAGAATCTTCCAGCTGGCAGAACCAGGTGCTCCCTCCTCATGAGGGCTGAAGAATCATCCCTTGCTTGAGAGTGTGCAGTCTCACTGGAAGAAGGTGCTTCCAGAATGACACCTGTGGTGGAGGTTACTTTAAGGGTCACCATGATGATGTCCCCTGAATTCAGGTAAGTACATGGGTGGTCATGCAAGCTCCACCAGGTAAGAAATGGGCACTGACTGAAGGTTGTTGAAGAGCAGGAGTGTGCTTCCTCCATGCGTTGGACTCCATGGGAATGGATCTCGTAAGACTGCAGTAAACACACAGTGGTCCAAGCATGGGTTGGTAGGAAATGCTAATTTGTGACTCTGTATTTTGTAGTCTTGCAGAGACACAGGAAGCTGGTACAGAAATGTTTCTGTAATGGCTTCTTCAAGCCTATTGACCAGGATGGCCTAAAGGGAACACAGTGAGTATTGGAAGAGTGTGTGAGAGGGTGGCGTGTGACAAGCATGTACAGGCCTCAGGGGGACATTCCCTACCACATTCTCGTGAGCCTACATCATTGAACTTGGGCTAGGTATAAATGTTAATTTTAATTTAAACGTAAGCTGTAAATTAATACAGTGCCTGTATTTCTTTATTATAGCTACTTCTCAATAATGACACAGAGAGACCAAGATTTATTTTCACGCTTCACTCAATAACTGGGCAGTCTATCTTACTAATACTTGCATTTAGGCGCCTCCGTTCTTCAGCTGAACTCTCATGACTCCTTCCTCTGCCCTCCCCCCTTTCCTGCCCTTCTTCTGGGTGGTGGGAAGTCTCATCCTATTCTCTCTTCTGCCTAGCCATTGGATGGTCAGCTTTTATTGACAAGGCAGAGAATAAATGATAAACACTGTTTACACAGATTTGAAACAGGAGATACTTGGAATAAACATTTCAATGCTGTGTCTGGAATACAGCCACATAAGGGGCAGAAAAATCAGCATTTGAATAACACAAGGATAATCTTTACACAGTGCACAAAAACATTATGCCTACAGCTAGGCTGTTGGCTTGCAAATCTCAGCAATCCCCCTCCTTCTGTAGTCACACAGCTCTGGTATTTCACGCATGTGCTCAGCCAGGCCTCACTTTTTACAAGGTGCTGGGGATTTGAACTCAGAACCTCATGTTTGCACACCAACTGCTCTTACCCACTCTGGAGTCCTGAGGTATTGGCACTTTGGGGAAACAGTTTTGAGAAAATGATCAGCGGTTTCAATGTAATATGTAGAATAAATTCACTTTGAAAGGCTCACCACCTGGTTATGTTTCTCAGAACTCCGTTCTCCTGGCTAAAAGGGTGCTGTGGGAAGTAAGAGTCAGGCAGGTCACCTTTAAGAAAGTCTGCAGGCTAGAGTTCACACAGTGGGAGCTGCGGCTCTGGCCTTCATGGTAGTAAAAGGAACAGGAACTGTCGAGGACAGATAGCTGTCCTTATCCATTCAGGGAAAGGTAAACCTAATTATTGCCATTAAAAGCATGGCCACAGGATGAATGAGGGTGCCTGGTCTTCAGACCCCATAGCAGTGGAAAACTGGTAACGATGCTTGATTTTGGCAACTAAAAAATCAAGAGGTTTTCAGCAGGACTATCTTCCACCCTAGAGGGCTGACTCTGTTCAGAAGTTTCCAGATCTAAGTCTGTTAACAAACCCAGACTCTTCAACTCTGGATCCCTCTAGCTCAGTGGCTCTCAACCTTCCTAATGCTGTGACCCTTTTCTATAGTTCCTCGTGGTGAACCCCAGCCATAAAATTATTCTCATTGCTACTTCATAACTGTAATGTTGCTACTGTTGTGAATTGTAATATAAATATCTGATTTGTAGGCTATCTAATATGTGACCCCCAAAGGGAGGACTCTGCAGTATAAGAAAATACTGTAACTATTCCTCTAAGTCATCCCCTCAATGGACAGAGAAAATTCTAGGTAACTGGGCACTAGGGACAAGTGAAGCTTAGAGCTCTGAAGCACTGTCATCCTCACACACAAGAAGACACTGAGATCGGGAGACCTGAAACACCACAGTCCTTGCACTGGGAGGCAGGCTTATGGAGACTGTTTCCTGGGGTGTTCAGGCATTTGGTGAACCCACTCTGTAACAGTTTCTCGGTTCCGAGATGTGTGGTAGAAACAGTAATATTCTGCTTTGGGCAGCACCCTTGTCTGGATTGCCCACCCTGTGGAGTCAGGGTGGCTGCAGTAAGGCTAAGTGCAAAGTTTCCAAACTCATCTCAGCTGACATTTGAAATAGACGAGATTTGCCAGAGGGCTTTCCTGGGCATCATATGATGTTTAATAGATCCCTTACCTCTGCTCACTAATGCCAGTGACATCCGGTTATGACAGCAAAATTTGATTCTAGATACTGCTGTGTCACTTGGGAGGGCAAAATCCATCTTGACTGAGAACCACTGGCCACGTACGAACTTCCGAAAACTGCCCAAGCTCTCAACAATTCCAAGCGTGGTAACCAGTTCTGAAGAATCACAAGGATTAACGGTGTCATCAGAGTTGAAGAGGTTCCTGTAATAGTCTCTTCTGGTCCACCCCTCTAACTATGTGAAAATCTGATGGGTGCTAGGGGATGACAAGGGACTACTTACTGTAATTAGACCCAAGCGTCATCCCACCAGAGCTCCTGGGTCAGATGTGGCACCTTCACTGTAGCCAACAAGCATCTGCCACTTGGGAGAGAGGCAGTGGTTTGGCAAAGCTTTTCTTCTCAACAGCTTTTACCAGAGAAAAGAAGCCTTGACGTGGCTGTCAGGAAATATGTAGGACCTGAGGTTACGCCACACTTCAGCTAACAACTTACTCTGCCATAATTTCATGGCTGTTGGTGAAGGGCGGAAGAATCCTGAGTTACACACAAAGGGTTTTATCAAATGAACACCGGCGAGAGCCTCCTGATCACTTAGAATGGTTCCCTACACATACTGTCCTAGGTAGGGTTACCATTGCTGTGATGAAACATCATAACCAAAAGCAAGTTGGTGGGGAAAGGATTTATTTCATTCACAACTCCATATAACAGTTCGTCGAAGGCAGTGAGGGCAGGAACTCAAACAGGGCAGGAACCTAGAGGCAGGAGCTGATGCAGAGGCCGTGGAGGGGAGCTGCTTAGTCGCATGCTCGACACGACTTGCTCAGCCTGCTTCTTAGAGAACCAGGACTGCCAGCCCAGGAATGGTTCCACCCATAATGGGCGGGGCCCATTTTCTTAATCAAGGTTTCCTCTCAGATGACTTTAGTTTGTGTCAAGTTGACATAGGACTCTCTAGTTCACCAAGTTCCACAAAGGGAATAAAGGGTAAAGTCACAGACAGGTCAAGGGTATCCCCACTTGCTTGGTACTTTATGTACAAAAGAGGAATTCTGCACTTGGAAGTTTGGCAGCTTTTGTCCTGACTGGTTTCCTGTCTGGGAGGATGGGCAGTCTCGTCCTTCCAGTATGCTCAGGGCCACCAGAGCGCTAAGATACCACTGAAGAAACTGAGGTCAGGGTCTCACTCGCACTCCAGCACGTCCAACAATGATGCTCAGGGACACTCGGGACCTTCTGTGGGATTGCGCCTGCCACAGGCGGTGGGATGAACTGTTACTTTGTGTCCTCTAAACTGACTGAAGTATTAAAACCTAAATCACCAGTGTGACAATATCAGGAGGCAGGGCCTTTGGGAGCAAATTAGGTCACCAGGGAGAAGCCTCCTGAGTGTTATATAGCCTTACAAGAAGGAAGAGGAAGGAGACGTGCTTCCATCCTCCATGGTAGGATCTGCAGAAGGAAGGCATCCATCTGCCGATGGGAAGAGAATTGTCAGCAAACAATGCATCTGCTGGTACCCTGTACTCTGTAACGTCTAGGCTTGGAGGAATAGATTTCTGTTGTCTTATCCGCTCACTCTGTAGTATTTCTGTCACAGCAGCTCAGAGGACCCACAAGTAGTATGGCTATTTCTGTGGTCTTGCCTCAGTGCTATGTCAGCTGTTATCTCTGTCCTAATACATTACTGGGACCATGACTGTAGACATGCATGACCCTGGGTAATGATGTCAAGACTGTCAATCATAGGAGACCAGAGACTTCCAGGGCCCCCAAGTGCTCAGTAATGCACATGGATGCCAAAAGGTGGGAGATCACATGACATGCGACAGAAATTGAGGCTCTTCCACATGGATGACGCTTTCAGGGGCTGAGTTGCCTGTCAAATTACCTGACACGGGTCAGCACAACCCTTCTAGAGTAATGGGCCAATGGTTGCCTTTTGTATTTCTTGCCATTTGGGTTTTGAAGACATCTAACATTTTACTTAAAAATATTTCTCACCCAGCCATTTCACCCTGGGCTTACACCCAGAGAACTCTATGTCTTACCAGAGAGAGGTCATTATCCATATTTATGATAGCAAGGAACTGGAAGCAAATTAGATGTGCATCCACATATGAATGGATAATCGAGATGTGGTTCATATACAAGACAGAGTATTAGTCAGCTGCAAGAAAAACGGGATTATGAAGTTTGCAGTAAAATAGGTGGACTCAAAAGGTATAATATTAAGTAAAGTCACCTTAATCTAGCTGTGTAATACTTTATTTGTGACTTCAGTACAATAAAGGGCCCAAAACATTTCTTTAGGAAGAGTTTATCAAGTTGAAAACAGCATTATTTATGGCAATGATATTTGTGGTCAAGACTCAAGTCAATGTAAAAGATTAAAACAACAAACAAACAAACAAACCCCACCCAACTCAAACAGGTCACTCAAATCTCTGTCACCTCTCCTTGCTGTGCTAATGGCTTTCTTTTAGCTCACGGTTATTCCTCATGGGTAGGTGTTCATATACCAGTAGATGGGGAAGAGTGAATTGGGGTTTGGTTCAGTCTGGCTGTCCATGGTCGCTGGTTGTTCACTCTGTTCCTGAGAATAGCCCAATGTAGACTCTTCATCTCCAAGAGTATCAGCGGCATAATTAGTAAATACGTCTGAAACAAGATCACAGAGATTCTTGAAAGACAAAGGGGCTAAACAAATGGGATAGAATGAATCAGAAAGACAGAAAGGTCTAGTCAAGGTCTAATCAAGCAAAAAAGAAGATATCAGTATGACTGCCTTTGACTTCACAAAGCAACTGCCAGTATTGCCACATCACCCACAGGACGTACATGCCCTTCACCGTTTGTAATGTTTTCTTTCTGTGTGCTCCTTTGGGATCTATCTTCCAGATTACTGGTTCTTTCTTCAGCTATGTCTAGTCCATTGAAAAGCCTCTCAAAAGACCAGTGTTTGTATTCAGTGGTTTAACTGTAACATTTTTTTAAATTTCTATCTTCTGCTTACATTGCTCACCTGATATGCACACTCCTTACTTTTCCTTTCATACATTAATCATAATTGTTGTACATGCCTGAGACTCATAATTCCAAAATCTCTGCCATCTTGTCTGGGCTGATGCTCTCTTCAAATTGATTTGATTGTTTTTAATGTGCCTTGTTGGATTTTGTTGAATGTAGACCATGATTTGCCAGCTGAGAGGGCTAAATAAAGGGTTCTGGTAAAGACTGTGTGGCTAGACACTTGTTTGCACAGGAGTTAGACTGTTGACTTTTGCTGGAAGTGGAAATTTCAAGGTAAAATATCCCAGGTGCCCTTGTGTCTGCTTCTCCTCATGGGTGACATTTTCATTAATTAGGCTTATAAAAACAGTTCAGATAAATTTTCTCATCATTCCAGAGGAGACTTACTAAGGAACTGGTAAGTGGTGCAGAGAACATTCTAGAGTCTGGCGGTGCAGTCTCACTGTTAGTGAGTACGCATCACAAATACTTCTCAAGTTTGCCTTCCCTCTCAGCTGAAACAGGGTGTCGAGGAGGAACCAGATCTGGTGTTTATATTGCTACAGGTCAGTTAAGATCTGGCAAAAGTCACTTCAATTGGGTTCTTAACCGATCTTCCTTGAGGACAGGCCTTGTTAAAGAGAACAGTGCTCTGGGCTGATGCAGAATGAATACATTCCTCCTCCCACCCATTGGAAGCAAAGTGGGATATTTTTTCCTTCTAATCTTCACTGTGAAAACTTGATATGTATCCCAGAAGAAGATTGCATGAGAGTGTAGAAGTCCCTTAGGACTGCCCAACTCCTTCATGTTGGCACTGGAATCTTTATCATAAGCATATGTTAATTATGACATTATGTTCCTCTGTGATGACCTCACACCTCATATAACATACTTTCACCATAGTTGCCCCATACATACTCTCTTTCACTCCCTCCTGTCTCTTTCCTGACTCCCAAGTACCCTTGGCATCCTCCTCAGTCTTGGTTTTGCCTCTTTCCTCGACGACACCCATTGGTGAGATACACTCTTGGTGACTTTGATTAGCATTTCCCTTACGAAAAAAAGAATCAGGCATTTCTTCTTGTAATTATTGCATGGTGGTGCTTTTAACTCTCCAGCTGTCTGCATGGAGTCCCCAGGAATTCACCAATCCCAGCGTAGATTTCTGAGGCCTGTCATTGGTTCCTGTGGCTGTGTAGCCTGACGGCCTTCTATGCCAGTGCAGGGCTTCATTTTGAAAAGGTTTGTTTTATTTTAAGTAAGCCACAGGGCACTGGTTGACTTTTCTTTTTATGAAACTCAGTACAGCAACTCAAGCAGAAGGTTTATTTACTTTAAAATAGTTATGCATGTGTGTGCGTGCGTGTGGGTAGGTGTGTGTGAATGCAGGTATCAGTGAAGGCCAGAAAAGGGCTTTGAGCTCCCAAAGCTGGAATTGCAGGTGGCTGCCTTCTGCTGCTCCCCTGACAGAGCAGCTCTTACCACCGACCACCTCTCCAGTCCTAGCACAGCGTTTAAAGTTCTTCCATGGCCCTATTCACCTGAGAGAGAAGTCCAGGATACATATAAGAGCATTACATAGGTGAGAAAAATCAGACATTTACTGGCAAATCATAAAAAAATGATAGAATAATTATCTAGTATACATATATTTAATGTAATTTCACCATTTATTAAGGTTGAAGGCCATTTTGCATATTAATGGAATGATGCTTGTTTATTTTACATAAAGAGTCAGATCTGGGTTCAATATTTAATCCTGCAGGATTGGAGCATTTTCAGTGTTCTTCAGGGTTGATCAATAGTTTGATTTAATAACCGTCAATACTGAGAATGGTACTTCATATAAGTGTGTGATTTTTTAAAAATAGAAATATTTTATGGCCACTGCAGAGATTGCTAGAAATTTTATCCTGTCCCAACTTCAAACCACAGGCATTGATTGCTTTTTTAAAAAGTGAAACTCAATACAGCCACTCAAACAGTAATTCTTAAAATCAAGCATCCTGATCCAATACAATCCCCCCAGTAACCATACGTGACACTTTCATTCTGAGCTAGGAGAGCAGGGAAACAGGGGAAGTCCTCATTTTCTGTAATTAAACCACTGTGTTCCTACACAAGCAGAAACTGTTGTGTGGACAGTAAAACCTGTGTACACCGAAAAAACTCACAATATCCAATGGTCGCATCTAAGGCTGGGCATCCCAGACTGTAATCATTGGCCCTGCATGGTGTGAAAGCACAGGCGGGACCAAGTGCATGTGTGTGCACTCAGAAGCGAGGCGGAAGTGACGTATGATAAGACAGAAGCAAAGGCCGCCAGAAATACCTTTGAGTCCAAATTGAGATGTGCTGTGCATGTTCAGAAGACTTTTACTGTTGCCAAATCTTTTATGAACTGCATATGAATTATACAGGCTCTCGCTTGGAAGGCTTGACAGGAAAATTTACACTTTCTGATTGGACTCCCCTTCCCCTTCCCCTAACTGCGATGGCGGCAGTTCAACCTGTGAGTTCAATCATCTGTTAGGTTTAAGAAGAGTGTCTAATTTTCAAACTCTGTTGCTTCTTTCTTATAACTATGACGGTGTGTGGTGGTTTGTATGGGAATGGCCCTGTGGTCCCATAGATTTGAATGATTTATTAGGGGGAGGCGCTACTTGACAGGGATTAGGAGGTGTGGCCTTGTTGGAGCCACTGTGTCAGTGGGTGTGGCTTTGAGGTTTCAAAGGTCTTTGCCAGGTCCAGTCCCGTCTCTTTCCACTGCCTGTGCTTCAGGACGTACGACTCTCAGCTCCTCCTGCACCACGTCTGCCTGCATGCTGCCATGCTCCCGCCATGATGATAACAGACTGAACCTCGGAACCGTAAGCCAGCCCAGTTAAATGTTGTCCTTTATAAGAGTTGCCATGGTCATGGTGTCTCTTCCCAGCCATACAACACTGACTAAGGCAGACGGGACTAAGGCCCTCTACATCCCTTGCACATTAGCAGAAATGAGAAAGGGGATCTTTTACTCATATCTATAAACGAAAATTTTAGTGAAAGCTTTGATCAGTGTTTAGTTAATAAGACTGCCTACAATTGTGTCAATTTCTTCTGTGCAAATGTGCAAATGTGACCAAATACAAGTGATAAGAACAGAAAAACTGAACGGCAAGAAAAAGCTTGAAATGTGGGCCATAAAGTCTTCCAGTGCCTGCCTGCCTGAATGCCTTAATAAACGTCAGAGGCCATGCTAGCCCCTTGTGACCTTGCCACCAGTGATGGCTGATTTTGACAACTTGACAGGGTCCAGGAACACCTGAGGAAAGATGGCTCTGAACAGATCTGTGAGGGATCATCTACACAGATTCACTGAGGCAGTAGTACCTCAGTCAGATGGGGCAACTTCCATGGTCCCCACCTCAGTAAACTGAAGAAAATACACTAAGTCCTTTCTTTCTCCTCTCCTTGCTTCCCAAATGCAGCCACAAAATGACAGCTGAGTCAGGCTCCTGTGACCTGCCCTGGTAGACTGTACCTCTGAATTGTGGGTAAAACAGACCACACCCTACCTTCCCTAGGTTGCTTCCGACAGGTGTTTTGTTCCAGCAGCAGGAGGTAACCAGCTACCTTCTGTTGTAAGACCCTGCCATTAAGTTTGCGGTCCACCATGTTTTTTATTTTTTAATTAGATATTTTATTTATTTACATTTCAAATGTTATCCCCTTTCCTGGTTTCCTCTCCGCAAACCCCCTATCCTATCCCCACTCCTTCTGCTACTATGAGGGTGCTCCCCCACCCACCACCCACTCCCACCTTCTCACCTCTGTATTTCCCTACTCTGGGGCATCAAGCCTTCACAGGACCAAGGTGCTCCCCTCCCATTGATGCCAGACAAGGCTATCCTCTGCTACAAGTGCAGCTGGAGCCATGGGTTAGTTTAAGAAAATAAAACAAGACAAAGTTCTAAAAGAAGAAAAAAAAAACTTCCCTTTCTCTTAATTCGGATCATTTCTAACCTAAATATACCTCCTAGATGGAAGGTAATCCATGTTTCAGGTAAAGCAGAAAGGAGCTGAAAGTTTCCCCAGGGGTCACCCTCTCATCTGTGACAAAGCAGGAAGGGGTAACTAGGGCTCCAGCGTGCGATTAGCTCTGCATAACACCTCCGCCAGCCTCACCGAGGTATCTACCAAGTTTACAGATGCTTGGACCCCTGTGTCACCATGCCAGTGAAATTGAGTAATCAGACTGGTGTTCCATAGTCACTGAGCTGGACTCTCTTGGGGCCTGGAAAGAGGACCTGAGAGGTGGTGAGTGCCATCGAGCTCTGAATCCACTTTCATAGCCACACAAATCAAATGCAGCAGGCAAGGAAGCACATGATCCGAAAGCTCTGGTCGGCTCTGGTCTGATCATTCTGCGTATGCATGTGTGTGTACGCAAATGCATGTGCATGTGTGTCCACACAGGTTCGTGTGCTATTAGTCTGTGTTCCCCGTGGAAGGTGTGGCAGTTTGAATGACAAATGTCTGTGTTTGGAGCTCTGGATGTGACTGCTTGGTCCTCAGTTGTTGGGAGGGAGGGTGAGGAGGTGCAGCCCTGTTCCAGGAAGTACATTGCCGTGGGCAGGGCACTGAGAGTAAATGCCTGGCGCCATTTCCAGGGCCGGCACCCCTGTTTGCTCTGTGCTCACATTTGAAGGTGGAGGCTCACGGCCTCCTGCTCTGGCTGCTTGCTCTCATGCTTTCCCCCAAGCTGGACTCTACCATGCCGGAACCAAACGCCCAAATTAATGCTTTCTCCTATTACGGTGTGTGAGAATAATCTCTGTTATTATCTGTACACCAAGGCAAATCGTGTAGTTTTACATGTAATAAATGTGACCGGAATGAATATTTATCTTTTTTTAATAACATCTAATATACACATTACATTGCTAACATTAATTTTGCACTTAATTGTGCTTTGAACAAAATAGTGGGTAGTTTCGTGTTTATTGGTTTAATTCGTTCCCACCGAGAGCCCATGGAAGAAGGAAACCGACCTTCCCATTTAACATACAGTGAAACCGAGACCCAAAGACATAGCTAAGGCTCCCATATCCTGTAACTTGCAAATGGCAGGGTAGAAGACGGAGCTGAAATGCCTGCCCATGCTCATAACCATTGTCTCAGTGCATTAAAATTAATTAGATAATAACATAATAAAAAAATTATAGTCCTTTGTGATATTGGTCAGTGCTGACCCTTTGCTGTTTGGCTCCTTTAAACGATAAATCTTTGATACTTAATTTTGAGCATGTAGATAGCAGAATGTGTCTACGTTTAATTAAGGAGAAGTACATTTAATGGAGCTGGCAAATTTTAAGTGCTTGGCTATCCTCTGAGCTGGCAGAACCCTCTCGGTTCTTAAGTTAACTCTCGTACTTCCGGCAGGTTTTCAGATCAGCTCCTTGAGAAGGATGCGAAGCTCCATCCTCTCAGAGTGGAAGGCGCTCCTGCCCTCTGTCCTTCAAAGACCCTTTCCAGCCATGCCCAGGTAGGCGGCCCATATAGTGCAGCCTTCTTAAATGATGCTCTTTACAGCCCTTCCTCCTCTGTCACAAGTATGTGACACTTTTAAGTAGGAGCTTAGGACAAGGACATTTGAATAGCAACCTCTGAGAATTTATTTTCACAACCAGAACCAACATTTTCTCCATACAAAGCTAAACCTTTAAGGCCTCATCTGCAAACAAAAGACAAGAGTGTATGGCATTTCCTTACTGTCACATCTGAGGGCATAGCAATGGGGGCTCCCTGCTAATGAGAGTGTAGCTGTCTAGATCATTAGGTTCTGAGACCACTTTGGGGCAGGATAAAGGGGACAGATGTCAGTCAACAGGCGATCTAGCTTTCCTTTGCACACTCCCTGGAGAGCTTTAATGGCATTCAGAGTACCAGGCCTTACCCTGGCCCTTCTCAAGGTCAGCTCTGTCTGGACAGTTCTAGCATCAACTTCCTAGAGCGAATGTACGTCCACAGTGAGCTGGTGACCTTGCACCTGAATTGTGGGGTCTGTTCTTCATTGCCTGTGTCCTTCCTAGGGGTGACAAGATCTCTTCCACCCCAGCCAGGGCAGTCCTGACGGTGGCTGTGAGCGTGGCCGGCTGCTTCTCCCTTGTTAGAAGTGACATCACTGTACATTAAGGACATCATATCTCCTTTCATATTAAAATGCCTGTCACTTCTCCTGCTCAGAGGTTGTAAATCTGCCACAGTAGCCGGAGCTTGGGGAGTTTTCATTAGGAAAATAGGAAGATAAGCGACCCGTCTTACTGTCAAAGGCAAAGAGGTAGACTTCAAGTAATGGTGTTATTTGAAGAAATAAATACCCGTTGCTTTAGCTGAGGGTTGCATAAGAAAATTTTGAAAAGATAGCTCTGTAAAAAAAAAAAAGGTTTTTCAAATCCAGGCTTTAAGAAAGCAGGCTGGTGGGGCTCAGAGAGGAACCGGAACCCGAGGAGGATTTATGAAGGCGTGCGCTGCACACTTGCACCTGCAGTAAATCAGGAGGCAGGGCCAGCACTGTTAGCCCTCCATTTTGAGTTGTCCGGTCTGAAAAGTGGCAAAGGATATTTAACCCACAACTCACCTTCAGCTCATAAATGAAGCTGCCCTTGTGTTGGACAGAGCTTTCTTGTCACTTTTTTTCTTTTTTTAGAGACTAGTAGCACACCCTTACTGGCCGGAGTGTGTTCGACCTGCCAGTTTCACACAAATGATCAAGCGAAATGAACTATTGCAAGTCTGATCCAGGAGAGGTAGGGGTGAACCTCTTATCTAACCACATAAAATTATTAGGGAAAAATATTTGAAGGATTTAGAATCCTCCCTGTAACCAAATACATTCATGAGCTTGGGAACTCTTGGCAAACAGACACAGGCACAGGGATCCTTAGAACTGGGAAGTCTCAGAAGCAAAGACCTAAATAACCCCTCCAATAGCCTTTCGTCCATCTGTGAAGGAAGCAAGAGCTCCTCAACGGTGCCTTTAGGGACATGCCAGATGTTCACTCAAAGGGGACATCGGATTTCAGGTACTTTTATTTTGTCAGTGAAAATGGCCACCAGGCTCTATGGGGCGGTTATTGAAGATAATTCACAAAGACTCCAAAGCAACCCAGCTGTACTTGGCATGCAGCCTACTGTGAGGATGCCTAAGCCTCAGATAACCTCACCTCTTAAACCTAAGGACTGAGAGCTTTTTGTAGAGTGGGATTGATTTCTTCTGCATTCAGAAAGGGCCAGCATCTAAATATCTCTGTGTGCATCACAATGGCGAATGAATGAAAGCAGCCCGGTGCTTCGTAGCCTGCTTGGATGCAGAGCTGTGTAAGCCAGCCGTTATAACCTTCCCAAAGTCAACGTGAAGTAGCTAGGTGAATGGCGCCATTTGCTCTTTAGTTAGTACAGGCCATTCGAAGGTAGAAAGCCACAAATGAATTAACAGATTATTTCAGATAAGAAGAGTCCCATTTATGGATGTTCAGAAGGGCATGGATCTACGACCAATATCTACCAAGAACAAAACTAACTCTCTCCGGCCATCAACATTGACCAAGAATACCCGGAGTTGGTGAAATCAGGTCAGCAAGGCTCTGCTCTCCCCGCTTTGCTTTGCAAGGTGAGGAATTTGGGACACTCCTCTGTCTAGCCCAGCAAAAGTAGAATGTCCCCAAGGAGGACGTCTCAGTTTTCATCTCCCCAACCTAGAAAATGTGGATCGTGTTACAAAAGTGGACATCAAAGCGATGATATTGTGTGGGAGCTGATGGTGGGAAATGGCAGTTCAGACACCATCACTCTGAAAATTACCTAAGGGGAGCCTGGACCAGGTAGACCACGAATTTGAAACCAAATCAAATTCCCATCCTAAGTGTCAAATTTGATCAGCACTTGGGGGAGGGAGTCCATGACTTACCGACCCTTCTCCTGAAAGGCAGCCCTAGTCCCTTGAGCTCCAGAGTTGGCCTTGGGGCTGGGAAACAATTCAGTCTGGCTGTCCTGTGGGGGCCCCAGAGAGGTAGCAGGAGATGCTGTCCTCGGTCATCACTTCTTTTCGACATGATAACCATGGTTACACACTGAAGAAGCCAGTGCGGAGGTACTCTGAGATATGCAGTAGTAAGTCACACACTGGAGTCACTGACTTCCACAGCCCACTTGGGACCAGTTAGCTCCTAAGGCAGTTGCGCCTTAATCACAGAAGCTGAGAACCTACTTTGCATGCAGAGTCCTGGGATGCCCCCTAATTTCAAACCAATGACAAGATTCACACAAGAAATGTAAGCAACAGAAAGATGCCCCGGGCAGCAAAGGAAATACTCCATCGCTCCAAGATGTCCCTTTGCAGGGACTGCTACCTTTTCTACCTAGAAGAGTAAGTGGGGTGCTAATGTCCAAACCGCTTCATGAGTCAGCCTTCTGCAGCAAAGGAAATCACAACAGCAAGGGGAAGGCCGCTGCAGTGGGCATCCATGGCCCAGGGTGGGTCAAGCCCTTTACTATTGGCCTGCTGTCAGAGACAGACACTGGACTAGACAGCCGTAGGCCAACAGAGGGATGGATCACAGCTCTGTCACAGACAGCAGCACAGCCTCTAATTCCTGAGGGCACCAAAACCAATTTCTCTTTTTTCTTTTTTCTTTTTCTTTTTTCTTTTTTGGAGCTGGGGACCAAACCCAGGGCCTTGTGCTTGCTAGGCAAGTGCTCTACCACTGAGCTAAATCCCCAACCCCCCAATTTTTCAATAAAGATAATTTCTTTTAGAAGTAGAGATGCTCTGAAACTATAGAATCTTGAACACAGAGGCCAGGGGCCCAGGTTCCATTTACATATAGGACGATCTGTTCATTTTGTCCCAGGGCCATAAACTACAGCACCATCCTGTAATACATGCTTCCAGAGTGTCATTCCTTAAGTCCACTCTATCAATCAGAGGAGCGGGTTGCTGACAAACTGGAATGAATCAGCAAACACGTGACCAGCACTTCAGCATTCAAAAAAAAAAGTTTGAAAGCTGTTCACAGGGCTGAGGGATTAGTTATGCAGCAGAGTGTGCTTCTCAAGGGAGGTGGCAACAAGGAGTCTTGCAATGTGACTTCGTTGAGAAAGTCTTCAACCCCCATGTTATTTGTTTACTGAGACAGCTGTTCTGTGAAAAAGCATTCCTAGCTCCAGTAGAGGGCCCCTGTGGGTGGCTTTGTGAACACACACACACACACACACACACACACACACACACACACACACACGAACAATGGGCACATGGAATAAGTAAATATTTATTCTTTAAAATTCCAAATATACAGATTTTCAAATACTTAGACTGCTTGTGGTTGCGCCTATGCCTAGATGTTTCCCCACAAGGGAAGGCAGGAAAGCAAGTATTTACAACAAAGACTGTTTCTTAAGGCAGACCTTCATGCACTCTCATTGGCCGTGAATGAAGCACAGACTTTCCCAGGACATTACCTAAACCATAATCAGCATTTAAAACCTGCAGATCTCTGAGAGTGGAATTCAGTGGTAAAGTGTCGGGCAAGCATAACTAAGGCTCCACGATCCGCCCCATCCTCCCAAAATAACACTAACAATAAAATGTACAAATCCCTGGAAATAGTGATTCTATTACTGGGAGCCTTATCTAAGCAAATACTAAGACAAGAATTTTATGTATCTGTCTACACAAATGTGTGTACATATGTATTTCTGTACATATATATGTGTGCATACCTCTTGGTAAAATGTTCATGTACATAGACACTTGTGTTGTCGTGAATGGTACAAATAAAAACACATAGTTACTTAATAATAAAGTTAAGTTGCTGGTTTTGCTGCTACGAAATTATTTCATAGTCACAGGCATGTGAGGATTTTCATAAATTGAAATTTAAAAATTAAATTATACAACAGTGTGTAAGTTGCAGTATAAGAATTAAGAGGTGCATGAAAGGAGTGGCCCCCACCTTCCCACACTGTTTTCCTGGGAATGGTGAAATAAGAAGCAAATTTTGAAATATTTTTAAATAAAAATTTGTAATTTCCTTATGGAAGATCTGACATACTTTTATGATAAATGGATGACCGCATCTCATTACAACTTGCCTTATTGCTTAAGGGTATAAATCTGTCTCATTAAATGTTCGCATTTACTCTCGATCCATCTTCAGTTAAAATTGTGAGTAATAGACCACCAGTTTCCAGCCTAGGCGTGACCTTTTGACTGGAGTTCGGATGTGCCGGGACAGCAGCAGCGTGCAAGCCTGTTGAGAAGAGCAGGGAGTGACCCAGAACACGCATCTCCGGAAGGCCCACCTTTCAATCCTCGTCCATGCATGATATAAGCACACTAAAATCCCAAAAAGTGGGATCAAGTGCTGACCCGGAGGCTGGGAGTATAACTCATAGTGGAGTGCCTGAACAGCATATGCAAAGCCTAGCCTCACACCTCGGCATGAATGAATAAATAAATAAATAAATAAATAAATGTATTGCTAGCAGTGTTAATAAAGACGATGAATCATCTCTGTGATTCAACTGGTTTTCTTTTCTTAGGAATAATCACAGGCATGTTCATCACAACAGTCCTTGGGGCCCCGGCCTTGACCACCGCCGGCAACATTCTCAGTGTGTGTGTGTGTGTGTGTGTGTGTGTGTGTGTGTGTGTGTGTGTGTGTGAGAGAGAGAGAGAGAGAGAGAGAGAGAGAGAGAGAGAGATTGATTTCTTAAAGGTGGCAATGAGTAGCTCGAATATTTTGGGCTATAAATATGAAGACCATTGGAACTGAGTACAATATTGTCCATGTGCTTCCTTCCCTTTTAAAGAGCGGCCCCATTCACTGTCATTGTCATCTTTATAACCTCCATCGTTCCCCCTTCCCTGACTCCTGACAACCACCTCTGTGCTTGCAAGCTGCCTCTCCTTTTGATGCCGTATATAAGTGGGACACGAAAAACAAAAAACCAAAACCCAAAAGGGACAGTAGCCTTTGTCACTGCCTGATTTCACAAGACTTACCTGTGCTGTGACAAAAAAAAAAAAAAATTCTTTAAAACGGAACAGCATTTCAGGGTACATATGGGCCACATCTTGTGATTTAGTCTCATAACGATGGACATTTGGGTTGACTGTGTGTCCTCACTATTTTAAATTATGCTACAATAAGCAAGAAAGAAACCATTTCACACACAGTCTGACCTCAGCTGTTTTGTATGATCCCCAAATCACACTGTTGGAGTTTACTCTTTAAAAAAAAAAAAAAAAAAAAAACTTTAAAATTTCATCTACTCATTGGTGCTTGTGCAGAAAAACCTGGAAAATGGTCAAAATCTGTAAATTATCTGAGCCCCTGTTTTGTTCAACATCTCTGTCCAGGAAAAACGTCCACTGTTTTTCATGGTTCTTTTTCATGGTTCTTGTGAGCGTTGTTTTTTATCTTTGAATGAATTTCAGAGCTTTATGCTTGGTCAGGCAATACCAAAGTTAGGTATTCTAGGCCAATTCGGCAGGAGGTGAGGACAGAAGGAACATTAAAGGTAAAAAGACACACCCCAGAACCGCACTGAGCCTTCCTCTACCCCAACTCCTGAGGCCTAACAAGGTACCTGGACACACCCCAAGAGAATCAAACCCACTTCCTTCTTTCTGTGATGGAGCAGTCACTTTTTCTTACTGAGGCTTCAGTCTATTTTCTTTAAATTTTGAATGTTTATAAATATGTAATTGAAGTGTTCTCACAGTAAGTTACACAAGAGTAGTTTGTTTGGGGGTGGGTAGTTGCTCTAATACTATAGTCTTCCTTAATTGGCTAATGTCTAATCAATAGTTAACTTTTTGTGCGTGTGTGTGTGTGTGTGTGTGTGTGTGTGTGTGTGTGTGTGTGGAGAGAGAGAGAGAGAGAGAGAGAGAGAGAGAGAGAGAGAGAGAGAGAGAGAGAGCCCAGAAGTCTTTGAGACAGGGTCTCTCACTGAACCCGGAGTCCATAGTTGGCTAACCTGGCCAGCCAGAGAGCTCCTATTCATGCTGTCTCTGCCTCACTTACAGCCACGACAGACCTTTCCTCACACAGGCGCTAGGGATCCAAAGTCAGGTCCTTGTGCTTTTAGCAAGCACTTTACCGATACGGTTATCTCCCTCACCCCACCCTCCACCTCAGAGGTTAACTTTACACCCGGGAACTGGAGAGTCGTTTGCTTAGGGAGTGAATGTGTCATTGAAGGATCGCATGTACTTTGCGCTCCTGAGTAGCAATAGATGGAGAAGGCAGACTTGAGCTGTAGTCGTCAGGCACTTAATCACCGATGGAGATGGATCTGTTAATTAATTGTGTGCACTTGGGGCTGAGAGAGTAAAGTTCAAGGAACGCTTACATTCTGACTCGTGTAGGACCCCCGACGGACATCACTTTCCTTCATATTTCATTAAATATCTATTACGTCTGTGGTACTCAGAGAGTCTCATCCTGTGACCAATTGAGGACTTATCCATTTAGCCATTTAGTCATCTATGCATACTGAAGAGCACCTTTTATCTGCTAGGAAGAAAGAAAATAGGCAAATGTATTTCAAAAGGAAGAGGTAACCATCTAAAAATGATGAAGCCTAATCTAGCCAATGCCTGGGCCGGTCACTCAATCCCTGACCCACCCACCGAAATGAAAGTAAACCCAGGAGCATCTGTCCTGGTCACAGACTAAACCGGAAGCTGTCTTCAGTGTGATGCAGAAGCTCTTGCTCCTTCCCACCCTAGTCAGCCAGCAGTCTTCTCATTTGATCGCATACAGAAGACTTCAGGGTACAGGGCCTTCTATTTACCTCTAATTATAGTCCATAGAGGAAGTTGTTTGTACCCCAATTCTCAGTTTAATGTTACTGTTTACTCGTGTATTTATTTAGATGAGGTTTTTCACTGTGTCTTCTTGCCTTAGCCTCCCAAGTAGCTGAAACTACAGGTGTGTGGGATGATGTCATTATACAGCAAGGCGGTCATTGGATGAGAAGGAAGGGTAGGCCGGGAAAAGTCTAGGGAGGAGAGAATTCAAGATGGAGCCGATGGAGGATGATGATTCCGATCCAAATGGTCTGGGTCAATTTTATCTTTTCTAGGTGAGCGGTTTCTGTCTTTATTCATTGGCAGTGAACTTATTCTGTGGATGTATTGTGGATTGAGTATTTAACATATAAATCCAGTTGTTGGATTACAGTTCGTTGAGTCTTGATGTTACCGGGTAGTTGGGTCTAGAGTTCCCGGCTGGCCAAGGTGACTAGCAATGGGAGTGGAGAGACCGCTGGGGCTAGAAGATAGCTAGGCTAACGTGGCGTGGTGCCACACTGGAACCAGCCTGCACTGGGATAATTTAAGGCTAGTTCTATATGGTCCTACGGTGCCAGAACTAACCCTAGGGAGCGACCGCCAGGGGCCGAGAGTACCAGGGCCAGGGACCCAGTGTGGAGTGGTGATGAGCGGGAACGGTCCTGCCCTTTTTTAATTATACCGCATCACAGGTATGCAGGACTACATTGCTCCCATCCCACAGTGAAAGAAGACAGCGGGATGGTGTTGCTCTTGTGAAGCCCCCTATGTTTGGAAGTTGCATGAAACGTGTCCAGATATTGAAGCGCCTTTTGTCACAACAGAAACGAATGTTCCATTTTTTTTTCTTGAGATTTGAAGAGAAGAACAGATTTGTTGTTGTTAGGTTGCTCTCTGTTACAGTCTGAAAGATGGCATCCCCCAAAATCTGTATGTGGCATCCAATATACAATATAATATCAGAGGTGAGGTGAACTGCTAGGCATGATGACACCTGGGTGCAGAATTGAAGATGTACTGTTGTGGCCAGGCTGGGCTGGTTGAAAATCACCCTGGACTATTATCCTAGCTTGATGTTTATGGCTGTAATGAAAAATATGAGCCAAAGCAACCTAGGGAGGAAAGTATGCTTCTGGCACACAGGTAGGCCAAGGCAGGAGCTCAAGACAGGAACCTGGAGGCAGGAACTGAGGCAGAGACGATGTAGCAAGCTTACTGGCTTGCTCTAATTCTGTGGTTCTCCACCCTTCTGGGGGGGGTGGCATATCAGATACCCTGCATATCAGATAATTACTTTATAATTTATAACAGTAGCAAAATTACAACTGTTAAGTAGCAACAAATTATTTTATGGGTGCAGTCATCACAACACAAGGAACTCTATTAAAAGGTTGCAGCAGTAGGAAGATTGAGAAACACTGCCTAATTGCATTTTTCTTTCACAACCCAGGACCACTTGCCCAGGAGTGACACTTTGACCGCAGGCTTTTCCACTCACATGCAAGTTTGTGAAATAACAACTCTAAGACTTAATTATATATGAATAAATGCCCCAGCCATAAGCTTTGGCTGTTTCCCACAAGCTCATAACTCAACCAACCCATTTGTTCTATTCTAAGTCCCACCACATGGTTAGTTACTGTTCCTCAGATTCATGCCACCATCTTCCTCAGAGTGCAGGGCAAATCCCTTGCTCCTGACTCTATCCAGAATTCCTCTCTCTGTATCAGAACCCCCACCTACTATTTCCTGCCTAAACTAATAGGCCAACAGTTTTTTTATTGACAGGTGATACAGCCAAACAGTACACAGGAGATTCTCGCTGTGTTTCACCATTTTTGTCTAAATAAAGAGCACTTTCTTTAACATAATTATATATATATATATATATATATATATATATATATATATATATATTCACAATGCCTAGTCCATACGTATTGTGCAACCTTGGAGAAAGTACTCTACTATCTATCCTGTCTTGATGAGTTCAGAGTTCTGTACCTAAATTAATTTTTATCATAACTTTCATTGCCATCCTAAAATATCTTCTTAGACTTCAAAACAATTTCTTACATCCTAAGCAATTTACTCTTATATGTGAGACTATAACTATCTAGTCGTCATCCCAATCATAGGCCTGAGAAGGAATAAATATTACCTGAGTATGTAGGAAGCACAGGCAAGCAGCTTCCAAAACTATAGAAATGGCAGAGGAAGTTTGCTGCCTGAATGTCCCCGTCCCCCAAGATTCCTCTGTGTCATTAGAGCACTATCTTCAGCCTTCTGACCCAGAATATCTGGCAGACGTTTTTGTGAAGCAGGAAATATGAAGGACTACTTACCCTGTTTTGGCAAAGCTCGGCAGTCGACTTTGCTGCATCTTGTTTGTCCAGTTTGGCAAAGCACCAGTTTCTTGCCCGGTGGTTAGCTTGCCACAGTTGAAGCAAACTCCATATGGAGGTTTTTCAATGCTCATCATCTTCTCTGAAGCATAATGAAGGTGCTGCCAGGAGCAGACTGGTCTCATTGTCATCAATGCCCTTTAATGATAAAATATCTTTAAATGCCATCGTCTATGGATCTCTGAGGTATTGGAAGATTCTTGAAGATCTATTTACCTATCTATAATATATCCGAATAGGCAAATGTCACTTGGGTCTAACTATTATCTGTTCAACCTTAGAAACATATTTCTGTAATAAATTAGACTATTATGTAGCATGGCCATAAGTTTGATTGACTAGCTATTAACTTGCATTTCTTAATTATCCTAAACAGTCTGTTATAGCAGCTTTCAAAAAGAGTAGAACTTAACATTGTGTTTTGTTGTAACTAAATATAACCTTAATTTTGTTTCAATATACAGAGATCTATACCAATGTAACCAAATATAAGCTTAAGTTTGTATCAGTATACAGAGATCTATACCAGTGCAAGATTTTTGGCTAATAGTAACTCTCTAGTTTAAGAGTAGAATCAATAATCTACTCTTTAGTCTCATTATTCCTATAGCCTCCTTCTTTGCTTCTCATCCCTTCTCCCCCTTTTCCTCTTAACATTAGATAAGAAAGAAAGGAGGACAGAGGAAAGAAAAAGAAATCCCTGAGTCTAACCTCCCTCACTTTGTTTCCTCCCTGACCTAAACCATTAGCAACTTGTAAACAAGCCCCTCTAATGAAGATGATCATCACACAATGAACAACCAGAAATCATCCAAACTGCTTTTTTGGGTGTCACTCTCTTAAAATTGCTACCTGCTGATTGATGGCATTGTTTTCCCTTTTTGGTCGACAAAGAAAATTGGTATATTGGCCAATCTGAAAAAAAAAAAAAGCTAGCTGTATCCCATTTCTACATGCTGAGAAGTTCAGAGCTTAATGAAGTCCTGAATGGAACAGTCTATGATGCTTGGCAATCTAGCAAGCCATCCTGAAATTGACCTGGATATAGACTTTTGAGGAAATAGCATTGAGGCAGGCAGAGGTAAGGGGAAGCAAGATGCTGGAATTCTCCTCAACGTCCCCAAGAGTGAATCTTACCAGGGGCATTTTAATTTCATTGCTGTCTGTAAACATATAAACGTCCACAGGTAATATAGATTCTGTATTACCTGTATGTATGGAATGTGCATAATTCAGTTAAAGGTGACTCATTGCTCTCTGTTGAGCAGGTAAGGCACCTGACTTTCTTCATAAGTTAGCTTGGACTGTCTTAGAGTGTTCCTTGCTGTGAAGACACACTATGACCTAGAACTCTATAAGGGAAAACGTTTCACTGGGGCTGGCTTACAGTTCAGAGGTCCAGTCCATTATCACCAAGGTAGGAAGCATGGCAGCATCCAGGTAAGCATGGTGCTGGAGAAGGAACAGATAGTTCTGCATCTCGATCCAAAGGCAAACAGGAAGAAAGTAGCTTCCAGGCAGCTAGGACAAGGGTCTTAAAGCCCATACCCACAATGACACACTTCCTCCACCAAGGCCAGGCCTACTCCTCCAAATAGTGCCACTCCCTGGGCCAAGCATATTCAAACCACCACAGATTGTAGAACCAAATTGTGATATAAAATTTTATCTATGCTATTTGAAAGAAAGGGAATATAAGTCTTGAGGATTCAATAGCCTACAAGATTTATTGGCTTTGCATAGCTGAAGTTCTGGCTAGAGACATTTTCATGTCCCAGCCTGTCTCAGAGCTGTTCCCATGAAGGGGGATTAGCTAATCATGTTGCCTGGTTTGATTTAAACGTAATTTTTTTATGACTGCTTATATTGAGACCTTAATTTTTCTATTTGACCTTTTGATCCTATACATTTAATTCACTTTAGACTTTGTTTTACCTGAGACAATGTCTCACATCCTAGGGCTATGTAGATAGTTTCTGATTGGCCAATTTGGCTTCCAGGAATCTTGTTCCTGTATCCACTAAGCCTTCAATTTCAATTCCATCTGACTGTAATTTTAACTTTGGTCATTTATAGCAGTTTGCCAAAATACTTGAGTTTGTTGTTGTTGTTGTTGTTGTTGTTTGTTTGTTTGTTTGTTTTGTTACTGTTTTCTGAGTTTTCTGTTTTACCTATTGAAGCCTCTCTAATTTTGATATCTGGGTTATTAAGGTCTATATCCATAGCAGTGTTGTTTAACTGTTCTGCTGATGAGTTTTTCTGCTGTTGGTCTGAAATGTCTGAGTTGAATTTGATACTGGGGTCTCTTAGGGCGTTTCCGACAGGGAGCTACCTTGTTTGTCCCTTGTTGATCTACATTTGTTAGTCCAGTGCCAGCCTCGGCCACATCTTGTGCATATTCTGCAGGCTGGGCCCTTCTTGGGTCACCTCTAGGAAAAACATTGTTTCTAGGGACACCTTGCCTATAATCCCCTTTGAAATGACTTTACTTGCTACAAATAAAACATTTGACAGTTTGGCTTTTCTTAAAACCTTTAGGGATTTTTTTTTTCTATTAACGTTGCATCTTTAAACTTTTTAAAGCTATCATTTTATGGGATGCTATCATAGTTCTTCCTGAGGGCGGCCACTGTCTGTTGTCACTTGTCATAGACTAACCAGATAAGCTCATGTTGGATTTCTAACAACCTTTGGCACCTTTCTGATTTTCATTAAATGGTGGTGCTGTATGCTCTGAACTTATATCCTCTGTCTCTATCTTAGTATCCTCCACAATTGTATTTATAATTTTGTCTAATTTTTCTTTTAAAGTAAAGCCTATCTTCATCTTCCTTCCTTCCTTCCTTTCTTCCTCCCTTCTTTCCTTCCTTCCTTCTTTCTTCTCTCTCTCTCTCTCTCTCTCTCTCTCTCTCTCTCTCAGCTGTGCTATCTTAGTATCTTCCTCAATTTTATTCATATTTTTCTAATTTATCTTCTAGGGCCAGTTTCCATTTTTCATTACGCCTTTTTTCTTGTCTCTCTAACGCTGTTTCCCTTGAGATGGCATAATCTGGGCTGTCAGGATTGAAATGAGAGGTTCCAATGTGACAGTAGTCATAATTGGTGATTAGGTCATTTATCTCTTTCTCATTTGTTTCTATCCGTAAAACATTTAGAGTTGCATTGTATTGAGTATGAAAGTTCTGTCATTGTCCCTCGTCTTTATTGCCTTATTTCTTTAAATTTATTTAATTCTCTCTTTAAGGCCTTCGTTTTACCCATTTTAAACTATTTTATGATTATTTATACCCAGTTTCTTTTCTCTTTTAATGTTTGTAAATTTAACACTGTACCAGTTGATAAGTTTGGCTTTTCAGTCCAGCCACCGCAGCGCCAGGAAACTCTGTGGGCTCCCCGGGCCAGCATGTGTTTACCGCCTTTAACTCTGTCCCCTTGACTCCGTGTAGCAGGGCCGCTGGCTTCTCGTTCCATCTCATTTCCTTTCTCTGGTCAGGCCTTTCTCTGGACAGTTTTACTCTTGGGTCACGGACTGGACCATCCAGCTCTCTCCAGCACACTTTTCGGTCTTTCATGGACTGTGCCAAGCTTGGGAGAAGCCACAGGTACTGCGACCTCAGGCTCCTGTTCGAGAGCTCCAGTCAACTGGGTTACTCATGGGCCTCCCCTCACCCTCTCTTAAAGGTATTTAGCTTCCTGACTGGCTAGGAAACTGTTCTAAGAAGTGTTTATTTGCAATTTTTACCCAGGACTTTTCTAAGCTTGGATTCTATGCCCAACAATGGAAGCCATTTGTAACGGAGGGCTTTTCCACCCACGCCCAAGTTTCCGCCAAAATGATGACTCTGCGACTTAACTCTATATGAATAAATGTGTAGCCAGAAGCTTGGGCTTGTTCCCGCTAGCTTGTAACTCAACTAACCTGTCTTTTAGTTACCTCTCCTCAGGTTTATGCGGACCATCTTCCTCAGAGTTCAGACAAACCTATCCTAGAATTCCTCACTCTCTGCTGGAACCCCCATTCCTAGTTCCCGCCTAAGCTAATAGGCCAACAGCATTTTCATTGACAGGTGATGCACTGATACAGTACACAAGAGGCTCTTTCTACATGGCTCTACCTACAGTGGGCTGAGCGCTCGCTCCCTACAGGTCAGACTGATGAAAGCATTTTCTGAATGATGCTTTTCTCTTTCCAGAAGACTCCAGCTTGTGTCAAGTTGACAAAAACCAACCAGCTGAGCTGTGCAGTAAGGACTTGTCTCAAAAACCTTAACAAAAAAATGGTCGAGCTAGACAGCTCGGTAAGTAAAAGCACCACCCCGCAAGCTTGAAGGCCAGGTAGAAGGTCAGAGCTAACCAAGGTTTCCCTCTGACTTTTGTATGCTGTGGAGTGCACTTCCCCCACTGCCAAGGGGAGCAAGCACCCACAGGGTTAACAACAATAACAACAACAATAACAACCACAAGGACACATTTTAAAACAGAAAAAAAGAGGTTGGGCCTTTGAAAAGCGATGGAGTTGTATGGGCTCTCCCTCATGACTGGATTTGTGCCTTTATGTAAGATGCTAACAGTGAGTTTCCTAGCTACCTTCCTCCTCATGAAAACAAATACAGAAGGTGCCATCAAAGACAAGGAGACGCTCTTACCAGATGGCAAAGCTGCTGGTACCTTTATCTTGGGCTTCCTGGCTTCAAAAACTGTGAGTAATGCATGTTTGTTGTTTGTAATTTGTAATTCCTAGTCTACCCGGTAGCCTACGATTGCTCTATAGCCGGTCTCGTGGGCTAAGCCACGAGAACACATTAACAACTTTCAGCTATATATCTTCTATGAGAAAGGCAGCTTCTAATGCTAACGGTTCCTGAGAACTGATATTTGTCTTAAAATTCTGTGTTCTCTGTGGGTGGAGGTCTGGGGTCTTGTGGTTGTTCTAGAGTTTGATCCTGGTTGTTTACAGTTCACTCTACCTTACAACCAACAGGACGATGGTGGAAGCGGCCCACACCAGCAGAGCATATGGATTTGATATTCCACACTGGAAAATTAAGGACATCTGTTGGGGTTTTTTTGTTTTTGTTTTTGTTTTATTTTGTGGGGTTTTTTTTTTTTTGCTATAAACAATTTTTGAAAGTCTAAACATAATGCATGGGTCCAATTCATCGATATCTTGGAATAAATTTAGTCATATGTTATAATAGAACGAGTTGTGGGTTTTTTTTTCTGTAGGAAACAAAAAAAAACAAAATTGTCACATTGTCAGTTAAAAACCACATTAGAAATGAACAATTGAAAACCAAAAGCTAGCTTAATTTTAAGCAGCTTGGTAGAGGTATAAGGGGTCAGGCAGAAGGGGGAACCCTTGAAGACATAAGAA
The DNA here is from genome assembly GCF_011064425.1 of Rattus rattus. NCBI lineage: Eukaryota > Metazoa > Chordata > Mammalia > Rodentia > Muridae > Rattus > Rattus rattus. The sequence continues at coordinate 21,270,591 of NC_046170.1, forward strand.
TGCATTTTGAGCATTAAACTAAGTGCACACCCTGGCAACCTTTTGCTGACGGCTAAAATATTCCCAAGTCTTCTATGCTGTTCTTTATGTATTTACATTGTCCATGCAGTGAGGTTGGAAACCAGAGTGCTGGCGTGGGTAGCACAGGCTCCCAACATAAACTGTAATTCATGAAGGCCGATGCACTTCTTTTCCTTGGAGCTGGGTAACCATTTATGTTTGAGGTGAAGATGTTAATATGGAAATTTTCTGAGCTCAGGAGGAGGACGAGCGCTACCACTCTAATTTATGACCTTTCATATGAGGCCGAGTGTAAAGGCAACTTCGATTGTCTCATATCCCAGAGCCAGCACATAGCAGATGTATGAAATTTGGAGTGTTAGACATAAACTTTTATTACCAAATTATAAATAATTTCCCCCACTTATACTGTTCACCTTTCAAGTTCATCTTGATTAAAATACAAGGGCAGCTTTACAGCGATTTCACTGCATTCTGCAGCTAGGAGAGGCTTTCTGGAGTTCACAGAGTAAAGCGTCACAGCATTCGGGGAACCTTGCTTAAGGGGTTCAGACCCAGAGTCCATCCACTGCAATCCACGTTACACCAAAATGATGTCAATGAAGTCCAAATGCTTGTATGAACTTGTCAAATATCTGAAACCAACACTCACAACGCAGGATGGAAACTCTTTTTAGGTAAAAACAAAAGATATATTGGCTTTTGTGATGGTTTAAATGAAAAGTATTTCTCACAGGCTGCTTAAAGATTTAAGTACTTGGCCTCCAGTTGGGGGCATTGTTTGGGGAGAATAAGGAGCTTTTGGGAGGTGCAGCCTTGCTGGAAAAGGTGCCTTACTGTGGCAGCAGCTGTGTCCGTGGGAGTTGGGGTGAGGGAAGTCAGAAGTTCTGTAGCCTGGCCCCAGCTTTCTGGTACTTCTGTCTGTCTCTCTGTGTCTGTGACTGTTTATGTCTGTGTGTCTGTGTGTCTGTGTATTTGGGTGTCTGTGAGTCTGGGGGTCTTGGTCTCTCTCTCTCTTCTGCAATGCCTTTCTTCCCCACCTCTGTCCCCTCCCCCATATCCCCTCCCAGCTTCATGCATATGGGTGAAGATGTGATCACTCAGCTTTCTGCTCTGCCCACCCACTACCCTGCCTTCCAAACCACTATGGAGTCCCTCTCTGGAACTATGTAAACTCTTTCTTCTGTAGCTGCTGCTGGTCATGTTTTATTACAACACTAACAAGATACTAATGCCTATCAATCAATTAGTATATGAATATCTCAGAAGATACTCAACTCTGGAGTCAAATCAAAAATGTCTTCTCATTTGTTTTTAACAAAGTTTTTACATCTCTTGAAAATGGCAAAAGAGTGGACCTAAAGTAGCATGACTTAGATGTTTCTCGTATCCAGGCTGAAGGTCAAGGAAAGGTCTGGGTCCCTGCCAGTGTGTCAACACTAACTAATGCCGGGTTCAAGCAAGATCTAATGCCGATGTTCGATATTCAACTATGCTTTGGAAAATGTTGGCGAATCCAATTGAATGTCTGTTTCTATCATCCAGTCAGTCATACGCGCATGGGGCTGTTGAACGCTCTATGAGATAAGCCAGGCACTAGACCTTCTTTTTTAAAAACACGACACTGAAGAACATAGCTGTTCAAAGGCTACAAAGAATAGCCCTGAGACTGAGGAGATGGTTCAGTTGGTAAAGTGCTTGCTAGGCAAACGCAGGGCCTGAGTTTTATCCTCAGGACCCACATAAAAAGCTAGGCATGATAGGGTATGCTTCTAACTCCAGTTCTGGGGAGGCAGAGGCAGGCCGAGCCATAGGATTGTTGGTAAGCCATCTAACTGAGTGAGCAAGCCCTAGATCACAGTGACAGACCCTGTCTCAAAATAGAGAGATGGCTCAGCAGTTAAGAGCACCGACTGCTCTTCCAGAGGTCCTGGGTTCAGTTCTCAGCAACCCAGGTTCATGGCTTACAACCATCTGTAAGGGGATCTGATGCCCTCTTCTGCTGTGTCTCAAGAGATGGACACTGTACTCACATACACAGAATAAATAAATCTTAAAGTGTGTGTGTGTGTGTGTGTGTGAGAGAGAGAGAGAGAGAGAGAGAGAGAGAGAGAGAGAGAGAGAGAGAGAGGCCCAAGAAATGACACTCATCACTGTCCTCTGGCACATGTGCACATCTAAAAAGAACATCTATAACTTGACAACAATTCAAAAACAGACCAAAGACCGGAGCAGATGTGTAACTAGAGAGGGCACACAAATGGAAACCACACATGTCAATAAGAAACTGTAAATTAAGGCAACAATAAGAGTCTATCGTGTGCTTCTCAGAGTGGCCCAAATCTAAACTGCTGGAGATATGAAGTGCTAGCAAGGATGGGGAGTAGCAGAAGCCACAGCTCCATGTGAAAAGGAGAGACACGCCCAAGCCGACACAGCAGTCCTTGCAGAACGAAACACTGTCTACCCATCACCAGTTCCTTGATGTCTGTCTAAATGACTTAAAACTTAATTACAGAGCTGGGGAGATAAACTCAGTGATTCAGAGTGACCAAAGATCTGTCCCTAGCACCCCCAACTCCAGCTTGAGGGGGTACATCACTTTCTCCCAACACAGGCGCCCACATGCAGGTGCACACATGTGTGTACCTTTATAGACACATAACTTTACAAAATAAATTCAGGGCTGAAGAAGTGGTTCAGCAGTCAAGAGCTCTTGTTGCTCGTGTAGAGGACTGACCTCAGCTCCTAGCACCCACATGTTTGTTCACAAGCATCAGGAATTACAGTTGCAGGAGATCTGACACCCTCTTCTGGCATCCACAGGCACCAGGCACACAGCTAGCGCATATGCATCTATGTAGGGAAAGCAGTTGTTCACGTAAAGTAAATAAAATCTTTTAAAAATTAAAAATAAAAAAGTTTAAGCATTCAAAACGTAATTCTGCACAAACACCTACAATAGGGATATTTATAACACCTTAATTGGTAATGGCCATAGCTCAGTCACAGCCAGGCTGTCCCTCAGCGAGTGAATGGAAATGACTGTGCTGGACCCATGTGGAATGTTACTACTCAACACTTACAAGGCATGAGTTATGAAGGCATGGAGGGATCTAAGCCAATCCGAAAGGGCCGTGTACAGTGTTAACAGTCAGTGACACTCTATGAAGGACGAAGTCACCATGAAAGGAAAGTAATGCGTGACATGGCTGAGAGGAAGGCAGAGACAAAATGGCTGAGCCCTGAGAGTGTTCCCAACAACATAAATAAGTATCTCTATAATGTTGTAAATGTGGGCACATATGCATGTGTCAAAATTCATACAGTATATATCGGGGGTACATCCTAATGTCAAACATAACCTCTGTATGGTAACACAGAGGTATTAATCATAGCATTGAGCTAAGTAAACTGAAGCTTTTCTGAATTATTTTTACAATGTTAAAAACTCTCCCTAATAAATTAACGTTATGCACAGGATTTTAAAGACTGGCTTTTGAACAGGAATCTGGGAGACGTCTTGCACAAGTTTTTCTTGTAAACACAGTAAAAGTTGCTGGCAAGTGCACATGCAGAATGTGGAAAGCTGTCTGGTGTTTTGGTAAAGGCCAGCTCTAAGCTGCTGGGAAGTTTCTTAGACTAACCACAGATTTATTCACTTGTTGGCCAACCATTTGCTGCCTTGGGACTTTATAGACCTGTCTCCTGGAAGACAGTAGCAAGTATTCTGCAGATGAACCAGGCCCCCAACACTCTTCTCGCTGCCTGGCCACCGGCAAGACTGTCTGCACCACAGCTCTGTGGTAAGGTGACAGCAAGGTGACAGCAGCTATGCTTGTATCCGTCTCTACCCACCTAGCTCAGTCTACTGTATACTACACAAATCATAATTCCGATCACTGAGAAATGTGGTATGTAATACAATTTGATCTCAAGTAGCCCAGGCTGATCTCAAACTCATTTTGTAGTGAGGATGACCTTGAATTATTGATCTTCCTGCACTCATGCCTAGGTGCTAGGGTTACTGGTGTGCACCAGGATGCCTACCACTGTGGCACCAGAGACGTCCGTGCACACTAGCCATGCATCAACTGAGCTAAATCCTTAGCTCCCAATTTGACTTATAAAGCAGTTTATTTTAGGCACAGGGCATAGCATACTCCTTCTTTAAATGTAACTTTACTTATGTTCCTAATTTTATATTTCAAGAGCCTAAAATGCTGTTTCATCGATGTCTGTAATTGTTTCGTCTTGACATCAACTAGAATTTTACAGACAGACGGGAGGATGCTCCTGTTCTTTACCAAGTCTCACCCTGTTGCTCTCTCTCCGGGATATCAATCAAAGGCACTTAGAAAGGGGGAACCCGTTTTATGTCTCAGAGAACAGCCCTGCATCCTAGATCCTGTAACACTTAGTGGAATGCGTAGCTGTTGTTTGAAGTTATTCTAACTTTGTTGACGGTTACACATCAGAAATGGAATTAAAATTTAAGATATAAATTAAAATATAAGGAGATCATGGGTGTAGAAGAAAAGAAATCAAGTCTTCCTGTGATCTTTTCCTTCCATAAATAGAAAGTATCCACTAAGAATTCATTCAGTATTCCAAACCAAGTTCCCATACAACACTAAAATAGTATCTGCATGCAATTTCCAGTTAAACTAATTTGTAATGTCTTCTTATAACTGATGCCATTATAATTCAGTCGCTTTGAATTATTTATTATTTATTTTTGTTTCAACATTCCCATGGAAACAATCTATTCATACATTTAATTTATATGCAGAAGTCAGTTTGAGGGTTTGAGGCTTTTAACTTTTGTTTGCTTAAAATTATTTAAGACTATTTCTGGGTACTCAACTATGATTTTAAGGTTCTTTTTTGTTTGAAAAAACTCAAAAGATCACTTCTAGCTTTTGGTTGGTAGTTTTGCTTTAGTATTTGATTTTCTGGCAAAAGAGAGAACATCAGAATATCGGACGTTTACTTCAAGCTCTAGGTGCCAAATATGCCAGTAAACTAGCCGGTTTTCAGAAGCAAGCTGGCTAGCGCGATAGAGTCTTTTTGATCCCCGCGAGTTGCCGTAGCCAAGGAGGACGCTGATTGGGTAAGGCGGGAAAATGCGCTGCCGGGGGCGGTTTCGGTTTTCGGCGCGCGCGTCCGCGGAGGCCCGGCCTGTGAGGGCTTCGGATCCCGCTGTAAGGTGAGCTTGCGGCCCGGGAGGGGCAGGTGGGCGCGGGTGGGCGCTCCGGGTGGGAGCGGCCAGCCTAGGCCGCGGATGGCCCGGGCTGGCGGGGAGCAGCTCGAGCCGTGGCCGGGCCTGCGCCCCAGGAGGCGCTCGCTCGTCCGGGCCACGCGGCCTCGCGGTGCCGGGCGCGCTCTCGTCGTGCGCGCGCTTCGCGCCGGTTGGACTGAGCGCCCGAGGTTACCGTGGCGCGAGACTTCGGCGCTCTCCTCCACTCGCGAATCCGTGCGCGACGGAACGTCGTAAACGCAGACGAGCGGAGGAAATGGTCCCTGCTGAACGCTTCAGCTCACCAACTCCCTTTCTCTTGTGTGGGCCGGTTTCTGTTTGAGCTAAAACCACCATTTCTTTTTTAAACCAGTTACCAGTACTTAGTTCTATACTTAGATTAAAATGAGACGAGTTGTGATTGTAAAGTTCTTTGGTCTTGTTTGGGCCCTCTGCTTTATTGCGTGGATCTCACAAATAATTCAGCTGTTTCCCTGACTGACACCTTTGGGTGTGAGTTTTTGGTTCATTTTCGCATCCCGTGCGATACTGTGATGCCTTAACTTTTATTTCTCGGATTTTCCTCAATCACTAGCATAGACGGTTCTTGCACTTTGCGAGATTGATTGTTGGTAATTTATCTGCTTCACGTATGTATGACGCTGGCTCTTCAAAATCGTGAAAATGCCTGTTGTGTTTCTAAAGTAGCAACGCCCAGCCTCTCTTTGGAATTGATAACTACTGGGAGTTTGAGGTTGCAGGATGTAGCTCAGTGTGTATGTGCGCGCCTGTGTTACAGCACACATTAGTCAAATGCTGGAACAGGAAGAGACAGCCAGTAGTAACCATCTAGCCTAACTCCCTTATTTTGCAGATGAGCCCGGGGCCATGACAGGTGAAATGGTGATGAGTTACCTGAGATGCTAATTAAGTAACAGAGGAGATTAGAACTCAGGTTTCCTGCCTCCCAAGTGAGTACCCTTAACTACTACATCAGCTCTTCTCTCACTGAAGGGTGGCTTACTAGATAATAGAATTTCTTTTTAAAACGATTTTTGTTTTTTTTTAACTGCTTGGCTTGTTTTCTCCTTTTGGATTGAGGGACTGGAAAATAGAAAAGTCATGTTTTTGTGTCCAGCGCTAGAAAAAAAAATTTTTTTTTGAATGTCAACCCCTTCGACATTTTGATGATTGCTTCTAGTTTCCTCATTGCTGGAATAAAATACTTCTGATAGGTACAACCGTTATTCCTCCCAGTACCAAAAAGTGCATGATGTTCAAGCTTCATCTGTGTTTGCTTATAACCTGTGCGGTCTTCCTGTGTTCTTCACACCGTGGCTACTCACAACGTGCCATTTAATGGAAGTGGTTGCAGTAGAGTATTGCTTAGGGAGTGACGGCAAGGGAAAGTCTGTGTCTCTGTAGTGGAGAGTCCCGTTGGACATGTAATTACAACTTCATTTTAGCAGGTGAGCCAAGGTTGGCGGAATTCATAAATAACAAACCCACAGATACGGAGAGATGATTGGTTTGTTTACTCATCATCTGGTTCTCATTCAAGTCTTGATTTTCTAAAGTCCTGTGTTGTATAAGAAAACAGTGTTTGGGGGTTGGGGATTTAGCTCAGTGGTAGAGCGCTTGCCTAAGAAGTGCAAGGCCCTGGGTTCGGTCCCCAGCTCCGAAAAAAAGAACCAAAAAAAAAAAAGAAAAGAAAAGAAAAAAAGAAAGAAAACAGTGTTTGAGAAAGAGGGAACAAGGTGGTAATTAGGTCTCCTGGCAGTGTTTCTGTCATTGACGTGTTGAACCACACCTTTGGTGTAGAGTACTGTCCGTTACACCAGCACTTCCCAGCCCAAGGTCACAGCCCCTTCTGGGGTGTCTAGCAACCCTCAGGAATCACATGTGCATATCAGATATTTACATTATGACTCATAACAGTGGCAAGGTTACAGTGATGGTGGTTGGGGGTCACCACACCTCGAGGAACTGTATTAAAGTGTCGCGCATTAGAAAAGTTATTGAGGGACATCCCTGGGCTCTGTTCACTAGATCCTAGTTACGACCATTCTCCTGTCGTGACAATGCAGAGTGTCTGTAGACATTTTTAAATATCCCCAGGGTGGGGCACAAAAATCACCCCTGTTTGAGAACAGCTTGCTTTTAGGAGTTAACCTAAATAACCTGATTATCAGGGCTTACGGCCAAACCTGGAAACTTGAGTTTAATTCCTGGACTCACCAACTCCCAAAGGTGACCTCTGACATCAGTGCCTGCTGTAGCAGTTGCTTACTGCCCCTGCCCCGCTACAGAAAACAAATGAGAAAAATCCAGGGAGACACCACTGTTTGGGTACGTTTCCGAATCTGCCTCAGAGCAGACGCCTTCCTAGGCTCGGGCGTCTAAACACCACGTGCTGTCTGTTCTCTCTTGTATTAGTTAATGCTTGTTAATAACGGAATTGCACATTCGTAGCTGAGGCGGTACATACACGATGCTTTAGTAGCTGTGTCTGTGGTTGGAGGATGGTGAGGGAGAGATTGAACTTTTGTGTGACCCTGCCTTTAAGTGCTTCTTCCACACCTAGTCTGTTTGTGTGCCAGGACTACTAGAGAAGATGTTTCCTGTCCCCTTGAAGTTTAAAAACTGTAGGAGACTGGGTCTAGCACAGCTCGTATATCACTGGGTGAATACAATTTGGCGCACACACTGCACCTACCCCTCTTCACCCCATTATTTAACTGTGAAAACATTGCCGTAGAGCAGATATTCTCATACTAGACCTTTTGGTGGCTTCTGACAGGAAATAGAGTGCCATGACCATCCAATTATGAAAATAGGTCACTTAAACAAGCCTGCATAGGAAGCAGGAGGGGGTGACACTGCAGTTGTAACAGGAGTGTATCTAATTTTGAAGGAGGAACTTTTACCAAGGTGACCCTGGCAGAAGGAAGTCTTTTTCTTGTGTTTATGGTTCAAGAGTCTTATCTCTTGCTTCAGAAATTGTCAGAACTATTCCTTCTGCCTTATCCAATTTAAAAGATGAAAACTTAAAATTACTTGAGCCAAGTGATGGAAAAAAATTGTGGTGTCAAGACCAATTTACTTGCACAAAATGGATTTATGGGCAAGTCATTAAGTAACAGGGTGTGCCAAGGAAGCCTAATGAGGACTAATGCAAAGGGTCTGGCTTCCTGGGGGATGGAGAGATTGAGTTTGAGGCAACCATACTTGTTCCATATAACTTCAAAAGCATCCTTTTCAAACCATCTATCAGAACGTACTCTAGAGAACGAACGAGGGACTGCTCTTAGCTCATCCTTTCATGTGGCTTGAAGTCTTCTGAGGAAAGGGCCTATCGTTTTATAAAGTGTAGATAGTGGGCCCACGGGGAAACAGGAGTCCAGGACTATTGCTGCGTACTCTGCCAGCTAAATAGGAAGCAGAACCAAGCAGTTGCTGCTTGGGATTTTCCTGTGCCCTCCTTCCATGGTATCCAGCTAGCCAGCTCATAAAGATCTAGGATCATGCACACAGATTGTCTAGTCCCAGCCCAGACCTGCTGACTGGAACTCTTAGTGGTTGGATGATTGATCCTAGGGAAACTATCCCAGAAATCATGCTTCTCTCACCCAAGAGCGAAGGCGGCACTGCACTCCTGCAGCTGTCTGTCTCCCGCGGGGTAGATTGTTCTGTCACACCCAGAGACCCAGTGCCTTTGCCAAGGCTTCTCTCTACCCCTGTCAGACTATGTCAGACTTGGCTCACAGGTTCAGAAAACCTCCTCTGCTGTCATGTGTGGGCTCAGTCTTCTCATGGTAGACCTCTGTGTATAATTCACCCAAACGCATGCAGCCTTTGTGAAATATGCCACTACTGTGTGTGTTTATCCCTCTGGAGAGTAAACTCCAAGGACCCAAGGCCTCATCTTCCCTGCTACATCCCAGCCTGCACTTGAGGCTTAGTGAGTACTCCATGAAGTGGGAATTGCCCCAGGAAGAGGTTGATGCTAACTGAAAAACTAGGCTTAACAGAGTTGTTTTGGGCAAGCTTAGAAGAATATTTCTGCTTTCTAAAAAGGTACAGAAAGTTAACAGTTTTAAAGTAATGAGTACTGTTAAGCCTAGGTTTATATTTTTCACTAACTTTTTTGTCCTAAAGTATAAATGGTATTGGTAGGGGTGAAATTAATAATCCCCACATATGGAGCTCAAATGATGTTACAGTCCTTGGAACTGAAGTTACAAGCAGTTGTATGTCACCTAATGTAACTTCTGGGAATCAAACCTGGGTCCTCTGCTAGAGAAGTTCATATTATTAACCACTGAGCAATCTCCTTGATTCAGTTGCAGACTTTTTAATGTAGAGAAATGTACAATTAGTCCACATGTAGTCAGTATGTGTACATATGATATGACATACAGTTTAAAATGCCAGTGTGTTTACATTCATCTTTTAACCTTATGTAAGTATGTGAACAACACTGTAAGTAAAATCTGCATCTTCATACATTGATTTTCCCTATGGAATAGGATACTATAGGGACTTAACCTTTAAAAAGTGGTTTCCTTTTTTCCTAATAAAAATTCCCGCATTTACCATGAACTTGGTTTTCAAGAAGATGGATTTTAGTTAGACTATGAGAGTGTGTGTCTGTGTCGGGGTGAGGGGTATATGTACACATTCCATTCGTAGGCCAGGGGTTGACTTTAACAGGCTTCACAAAGCTCCTCACATGATCTCAGTGAACCTGGAGCTCACTGTTTTGGCTAGGCAAGGCTGGTTAGCAAGCCTCTGGGAGCTTCCTGTCTGCCCCTAGCGCCAGAGTTACAGGTGTGTCTCAGCACACCTACCTTCCAATGGTACTGTGGACCCAAACTCAGGTTCTCATGCTTGAAGCCCTTTACCCACCGAGCCAGCTTTCCACTTGTACTAGGTTTTGGGTTTTGATTTTTAATTCAAAGAAGATGCTTTTCGTATTTCAGATTGTACATGAAGGAGCTGGAGCTGTGGGATTTGGCCTCTGGTTGCAAGTGATGGTCACCAAGATTCAAGAGAGGAGTCTGGGCCTTCAAAGTTAATAGGGTCTCTAGCATTGTTTAACTACAGAACAATATATGTGCACAATACAAGTGTGTGGCTTGTAGATAGATGGAAAGAACTCATGAAAAAGTACTGAATCTGTTATCATATTTACCATTTTCTCTTTAGACTCAAAACAACATAAATAAAATTGTGTGGCCAGAGTCTTGGTTAACAGCAGTTGTAATTTTAGCTCTGAGTTAATATCGTGGAGCTAAGAAATGAACTGGCAGCTCAGTGGAAACATTGAAATTTGCTGAACAAAATAATCAGTTGATGAATTTTTTAAATAATCTTTGGAGCTTTGCGGGTAGCAACTGTGGATGGTCCAATATAACCTGAGCACTTAGCTTCTTGGGTAAAGAGAATTGTTTTCCTTGATTTGTTCATGCCTCTTAACACACAGTGTTTAACTTCTGGATTCTAAATTCCTAAGGTAAAACTCTGGCATATGTTTTTAAATTGCCTTGTACAAAGTATATGTTTACACTTTTGTTGAACTGATGAAAAATCTGCCACATGGCCTTCCAGCTTTACCAAGCGCTAACTCCGGCATGCAGAGACCTAGAGAGCATCCTGACAGCATTGAGTGGATTGGATGGATATACTTGGAGTGAAATCAGCAATGCCATTTATAGAAGAACATGTAGTTTTTATTAATACATATATATAAATATATATTTTATTTATATATACATACATATAAATAAAATTGGGGAGTGAGTCTTTAAAATAACATAAAATACCTTTTAAGTCTCATGATCCATGGCAGGTACACAGAGTTGTTGCTGAACTGCACTGAAACAAAAACCGGTTTCTAGTCTCTGACTTCTGCTTAAGTGACAAGTATTTTTCTTCATTTACTGAAATATTCGGAGAGAGAGCTCTTGCACAACAAGATAAAGTCAGGATAAAAACAGTACCTGCTAGGGCTTGGGAGGTGGCTGTCAGAAAAGGGTTGCTGAACTAGCATAAGGGTCTCAGAGCCCTCGCACCCTTGTAAAAAGCCTGGTGTGACAGCATGCCTGTCTTGGGGTTTCACTGCTGTGAAGAGACACCATGACCAGGGTGACTCTTTGGAAAGAAAACATTTAATGGGGGCTGGCTCACAGTGCTGGTGGTTTGCTCCCTTATGGCAGGAAGCATGGCAGCACTGAGGCAGATACAGTGCAGGAGCAGCAGAGTTCTTCATCGTGAGCTGCAGGCAGCCAGACACTGGACGTGTCTCACACTGGGCGTAGCTTAAGCATTTAAGACCTCGAAATCCCTCCTCCACAGTGGCATAACAAGGCCACGTCCTAATAGTGCCAAGCAGTCAAACACATGTGTTTATGGAGCCATACCTGTTCAATCAATCATAGAGCCCCTAGAATTCTAGCGCTGAAGAACAGAGACAGACAGATGAGGGGGCTGGAGTGGCTCCTTGGCCAGCCAGTCTCACCAAACCGGTAAGCTTTAGGTTCAGTGAAAAACCCTGTCTCAAAAAAGTTGGCTGGCGGGGTTGGGGATTTAGCTCAGTGGTAGAGCGCTTGCCTAGCAAGCGCAAGGCCCTGGGTTCGGTCCCCAGCTCTAAAAAAAAAAAGAAAAAAAAAGAAAAAAAGAAAAGAATGTGCAAGGTTTTAAAAAAAAAAAAAGTTGGCTGGCTAGAGTCTGAGGAAGGCCCAACATCAGCCTCTGGCTGCACACTCAGGTATGCAAGTGGCACTGTTGCACACGCCAGTACCTGCCTCGGAGTGAAGCTTAAGGGAGTCAGTGCGTGTAAAGCACTTAGGAAGCTGCTGCATGTCTGTGTTCACTTGTTAGGTGTCCGTCAGGACTTGCAGGGAAGTGTTTAGCTGTCAGTTGTTGATGAGGAGGCCTACTTTGTATAGTGTTGGTTTGAAGTTAAACTTAAATATTCTGTCATTTGTGTTTGACTGCAATTTGCTTCAAGTTATTTAATGTTTCTATTCTGTTTTCATCAGTAAAATGGGAATGTTATACCTTCTCCCAGAGTTATACTGGTGATTACATGTGGCATTTATAGATGTTAATAGAGTTGTCAGCGTAGAACAGTATTTATTAACTGGGCTGAGGTGGTGGTGGCTATAAGGGTGTCATGTGTGTGACATATTAGAACAAGTGGATAGGAATAACTGCTCTGTAAACAGCTCTGAGCCTGTGCCCTGGGCTAGGGCTGTGTGAGGCGATGGGTGTGAACACAGGTCGGCTGTGGTGTCTAGGGCTGTGTGAGGTGATGGGTGTGAGCACAGGTCAGCTGTGGTGTCTAGGGCTGTGTGAGGTGATGGGTGTGAGCACAGGTCAGCTGTGGTGTCTAGGGCTGTGTGAGGTGATGGGTGTGAGCACAGGTCAGCTGTTGTGTCTAGGGCTGTGTGAGGTGATGGGTGTGAGCACAGGTCAGCTGTGGTGTCTAGGGCTGTGTGAGGTGATGGGTGTGAGCACAGGTCAGCTGTGGCGTCTAGGGCTGTGTGAGGTGATGGGTGTGAGCACAGGTCAGCTGTGGCGTCTAGGGCTGTGTGAGGTGATGGGTGTGAGCACAGGTCAGCTGTGGCGTCTAGGGCTGTGTGAGGTGATGGGTGTGAGCACAGGTCAGCTGTGGTGTCTAGGGCTGTGTGAGGTGATGGGTGTGAGCACAGGTCGGCTGTGGTGTCTAGGGCTGTGTGAGGTGATGGGTGTGAGCACAGGTCAGCTGTGGTGTCTAGGGCTGTGTGAGGTGATGGGTGTGAGCACAGGTCGGCTGTGGTGTCTAGGGCTGTGTGAGGTGATGGGTGTGAGCACAGGTCGGCTGTGGTGTCTAGGGCTGTGTGAGGTGATGGGTGTGAGCACAGGTCGGCTGTGGTGTCTAGCAGAACATTGCACAGCTTTGCTGCTTGATTCCCTATAGATATGTTAAAGGCCCAAGAGTTTTGTTTTGCTTTTTGGTGAATAATTAACTTTAATCTATATGTATTGCTCTTTCCTGTTTCTGATCAGGATTGTTAAAAATGAGTCTGCGGAAGCAAACCCCTAGTGACTTCTTAAAGCAGATCATCGGGCGCCCAGTTGTGGTGAAATTAAACTCTGGCGTGGATTACCGAGGTAATTTCTCATGTTTTATCATAACTGGTATAAGTAAAAGAAGAAAATGTGACTAACCTCTTAAACGTCCTCAGTAGACCAGAAGCGTTGCTCACTCACAGGTTGTTTTTATCCTCTGAGGTGGTTCCTCTTACAGTGAAATGCCTGCCGGTGCTGTGTGCCTCTGACTTGCAGTGCTGTGTGTTCTGAGATCACATCTGCCTACGTTCCCTGGTAATAGCAAGGGAATCCCCGTCAACTCTGCTGGGGAGAGCTCAGACCAGAGAGCACCTAGGTCCTAGGGCCAGCAGCATTTGTTTTTGCAGAAGAGTTCACGATTGGCACACTTACTTTTTTTTAACCTTTTTTTCTTTTTTTTTTTTTTTTTAAGATTAATTTATTTATGTGTGGTATAAGATCCCATTACAGATGGTTGTGAGCCACCATGTGGTTGCTGGAAACTGAACTCAGGATCTCTAGGAAGAGCATCAGTGCTCTTAACCACTGAGCCATCGCTCCAGCCCCTGGCACATTCTTATTTAGCCCAAATCACTTTACAGCATGACCTTCAGGGTCGTATAGTGAAGGATCCAACAGTGCTCTGTTCCTGTAGAGAATTCTTTCTAAGGAGCTCTGGGTGCTGTCTTGTGACCCCAGCACTGGGAAAGAGACAGGAAGATCCAGAGTTTGAGGATAGGTTCAGCTACATCTGATTTTGAGGCAGTCCTGAGCTACATAAGACCCTGTCTTAAAACAAAAACAACCAAAAAAATGAAGAAAAGAGAAAAATGAAATGAAGAATACTGAAGACGAGGCAGAGGCACTGAAGGGGGACGTGTATGTGGTAGGGTTGGAGCGGCAGCTCAGAGCCTGGGGATGGAGTCTCAGTAACTCAAACACAGTTCTGCCAGTGATATCAGATTCCATGTTAAAATAAGGAAAGCCCTACTTCTCTCAAATTGAGATGTGCTAACCTGTTTAGGCTCTATCACATAGACGACTGACTCAGCAGTTGTGTGGCTGTTTCTGGGTCTCCTTTCTAGATTTCTTTAAGGTTTTCTCCTTTCCCCACACTTTACATGTGTGCTAAGTACTTAAATACATTTGTCACTTTGTTCTCATAAACTCTGAGATTTTGTGATTATTCTCACTAGGAAGTGAGAGGCTAGGACTTACTGAAGCTTGACTGGAAAACGCTGTTCAATTACGAGAGGGACTAGAGCACTGACTCAGCAGGTAAAAGCACTGGCTGCTCTTTGTCGAGGACCCAGGTTCAGTTCCCAGCACCCAGGAGGCATCTCACAACCATCTGTAGCTCCAGTTCCAAGGGATCCGATGCCTCTTTGGCCTCTGAAGGCCCAAGACAGTGCATGTGCAGGCGAAGCACTCACACATATAAAACTAAAATAAGTATTCAGTAACCCCTAAGTTCCAGCACAGGTAGGAGGGTTCCATCCCCAGTACTGTTGAAATGAAGGGAAGGCAGTCAGGCCTAGAGAAATGGCTCTGCAGTCAGGAGTACATAATGCTCTGAGAGAGGACCTGAGTTCAGTTCCCAGTGCTCATGTTAGGCAGCTCCTGTGATTCCAGCTCCAGCACCTCTGCGGACCCACACTCGTGTGTGCCTACACACGGGCATCGTTAGGAGTGTGTACCCACACACGCACATCGTTAAGAATAAAATGAAATCTTTAAAAAACATAGAGGGGAAATCATTTTGTTTTAATCTTGGTTTTTTGTTTTGTTTTGTTTGACATGAATAGCCTGTTGCCAGTGTTTTGCGTGTGTTTGGTTGCTTGCTTTTGAGTCAGGGTCTTCCTGTGACACCAGCTGTTTTCAAGTCCTTTCTCTTTCTGCCTTGTTCCCTCCCAGTCCCAACTCACTAACGTGAACAATAGTGATGTTGTGTTTTGAGTTATCCTCTTGTCTAATTCCATATCATACCGTGGAAGTTTCTTACTAGTCTATGCTTTAAATGAAGAAGCAAACTGTGAAACTGTCTTGTTTTCTTTAGCTAGAAAGTTACTGTTCTTGATAGTTGACAGTCGGGTCTGACTCTTTGGAAGTTTAATGTCTCTGTTTGGTTAATGTCTTGTGCTCAGATTACACACACAGACTTGAGAAGAAACCTCTGTCTAGAGGATAATGGGGGCAGAAGCAGAGAGCGAGGAGCATGTTAATGAAGTTAAGATTTTAAATGGGACCATTGACTTAGTTAATTGAATTGAATCTGTATTATGTTTTTATTCTTTCTTAAAAATATCGTTTTTGCCCAGACACTGAGAATTAGAAGTCTACTAGTTTCATCTTTTGAAAAGTCTTCTGGTCAGATTTTAGAAATTTAAGCCATCTTAACACAAATAGTGATTCATCCGAACTGTTTTCCTTGAAAGCTCCCTGAATGTTTGTAGCCGTTTTTCTCTATTAGTTTTGATTTTAAAAACAGTCCAACTGCGACATAACAGCGCAGTGTGCTGTGATGCAGTGTGTACTCCCTGTTCTCAGGCTGCTGCTTGCTGACAGTCACAGCTTTAGTAGTCCTTTCAGGAGCACCTGCTGTCTGTTATCTTAACAGATTGTGGAGACTTCCTCTACACCCCGAGTCCATTCATCTGCTGCAGTAGATGCTGTGAAAGACCGAGATAAATCTGCCAGATCTGTATTTCACTGAGTGGCTAAAGTAACAAATGTCACCCCGATGGAGGCTCATTTGTCCCTGCATAGTTGCCGTGTCTGTCCCTGCCTCCCAAGGAAGGGCATTTGGTCGGAATATTCTAATGCTTATACTTTTGTGAAGGCTTTCAAAGTTGCTGTGGTGATCACACATCCCAGGCGGGAGTGACAGTTGGCTGCCTGTCTTGGAGCAGTGGATCCACGACTCCTCTTATGCTATGCCCATCCACCCTTCATTCACATTGGCACCGAGTACAGGTGCTTTTGTGTTTAAGTCTGTTGAGTTTTGTTTACAGTGTGGATTTTTATATGATGTGTCTGAAAGCCAATGAATAAAGCGACTGTCGGCTCTAAGACATGCCCTGTGATTGTAAATTCTGTCTTACTCTGCTCCAGGGGTCCTGGCCTGCCTGGATGGCTACATGAATATAGCATTGGAACAGACAGAGGAGTATGTAAACGGACAGCTGAAGAATAAGTATGGAGACGCGTTCATCCGCGGAAACAATGGTAATAGCTTCCCCGCAGTTTGTGTTCAGAGTAGGCCGTTCCTGTGTGGAGGAGAGAGCACTGGGGAGTTTCTAAAGAATGTTAGTGTTCCTGTGTTTGTATTTTAGGTCTTTAGTATACACCAGATCAGTTTGTGAGTGGAAAGAGAATTCTCCATGGAATTTTGGAACTAGAAATTCTCCTCTTTGTCAGTTGATGAAGAGCTGAGGACGTTGGTGTACTGAGCAGAACGGTCTGTCCGTTCCCTTAAATAACCATGTACTGTGTTCTCACGGTGTCATATGTGAGATGGAAGCCACTGCTGTGCCCCTGCACACCCCTGGCACTTAGCCCTTTGTCCTTTTTCCAGTCAAGATTCAGGTGCCTTCTGTGGGGCTTTGTACCTTTCTCCGTGTCAGAAGTGGGACAGAAAGCCTGGCTTTGAAGTTCTGTGACTGTTGGCCACTGCCCTGCTTACGATGGCCATTTTAAGTCACCTCATCTCAAAGTACAAATTGTCAGTAGAGTCATATTTGAATACTTGGAGGCTAGGGAAAGCATGGACATGACTAGGAATTGACCCTCAGCCCACTTGTGGGTCCCATTTCCTTCCATGAGGAGCTCTTTTCTTCTGGAATTGATTTCTTCATTGCTGAGGGTTGAGAATCTTCTAACAGCCTTAAAGGTTGGGTCTTGTTAGGGACTAAATATCCTGGCTTATCTACCTCGTTTACGTTTCAGTAGTTCCTTCTACTTCATATCCTTCTTACTTGCCCCCTCCTTTTGCTTGGAAATATTATGATCTTGTCTGCCCTCAAAGCAGCTGATAGTACCCCATAGCAGGGAGTACTCCTACAGTGACATCCACCCCGCATGTCTAGTGTCCCTGGCAGTGGCTTTTCTCATTCTGATGATCCCTACACTATACATGTTGTACTCAGTAACAGTTGTCATTATTCCCACAACCTATACTTGGCTCTTAAAGAGGATCCTGGTTCACTTGGTTGAAGTCTGTGCTGGGCTCTTTGAGGAGACATCTACTGTTCACTTTAGACAGGCTTGTCAGTATCTGAAGATGTGTGGGACGGGAAGAGGGCACACCCTAGGTAACAGCCTGACCAGTGGCCCAGTGGCCCCTTTTGTCCTATCTCCATGCAGCACACAGTCTCTGCTCAGTATGACTGGCGAAATTACATGTTGGATGACACCAAAGGTTTATACTGATCACAGAGTAAGGACTTTGCTACCTTAAAAGTGTCTTCTCATTTTTTTCTCCTATGGAAACAGCAACTATACTTTACACTGGGAAGATGAATGAAAATAATACTATTTCTTTCTTTTACTTTTTTCTTCATGTGTATGTCTGTCTGCATGCATGTAAGTCTATCACGCGTGTGCCTGGTACTTAAGGCCACACAAGGTCACTGGACCCCCTGGAACTAGAGTTACAGTTGGTTGTGAACTGCTTTGTAGGTACTGGGGACCCAGCATTGTTGCTCTGTAACTCTGTAAGTGCTCTTAAATGATGAGCCGTCTAGGATGGGGAGGGGACACCCAGATAGAAGGGGAGGGGGAGGGGCTAGGGGGATGTTGGCCTGGAAACCGGGAAAGGGAATAACAATTGAAATGTAAATAAGAAATACCCAATTTAATAAAGATGGAGGGAAAAAAAATGATGAGCCGGCTCTCCAGTCTGAATCCGAGACCTAGCCTAAAAGATTTAGCTGATTTGCTTTTCTCAAAGCTTAATTGTGATAGTAACAAAATATTCTTAAACTTTAGGTACTTTTGATTTTCTGATTCTTGGCCATAATTTGTAAAGTCAGCAACATGCATAGATAAGACTAGTTACAATTTTGTAAGATATCAAAGCTCTGTGTCAACTCAAAACTCATTTTATCGTGACCTTCATTGCATGGTATAAAAGTCCCTTAAGGTGTGCAAGGTGCAGGCCAGGACCCACGAGCCTTTAAAACTGAGGCTGTGCCACTCGAGTGACAGCTCATTCTCTTGTCTTTGCAGTGCTGTACATAAGTACACAGAAGAGGCGGATGTGAAGACGCCAGGAGAGAGGCACTGCTCTTCAGCGATGGATATATGATCACTCTTATGATCTTGGTGGCCTGTTTTTGTGGTGGCTGGGGGGGGGTTTGTTTTCTTTTGTTTTTTTAATTGACATCAGAATAAGATAGAGGTATTACATTACAGACTGAATCTTAAGCTTTTCACATTTGTTTCATTGTTTATTATTTCTGCCTGTACAGATGCTAATTAAAACAGTTTGTTTCTCGAGGATTGTTTTACCACAGGTTGCAAGCAGTGTCATTTGTTGGTTGAGTACGCGTCCAACTGACTAAGCGGTACATTCCGTGATCAAGCCGTCTGGAGGCTTCCCTTGTCTCTTTCCCTGCTCACTCGCCATCCATACCATTTAAAGCAAGTAGATGAAAACCTTCTAGGAAGTCGTGTGGTTTCAGCCTTGCGCTATAGAGAGACAAGAGGTCAGAAGTTGAGCTGTTGGTTTAGTCGCTGGTGCTGGTATCCCCACAAGGAGTGCAGCTCTGTAGACCCTGTGGGCTTGTACAGGTTGGCCACAGCAGGTGAGAAGGTTGCTTGGAATCCTCAAGCCGTCCTGCCGATCCTCCTGTGCAGTTCAACTCTTTATGTTAACTTGCTCCCTGACAAGAGTGTTGGCAGCAATGGTAGGTTACTCCAATCGAGGGGAGCTCAACTGTCCCTCTGTCACTCTGGCCGTGGTTGAGATGGTATAAGCGCAGAGTCCCCGACCTCGGTTTCCAGGTGCTGAGCTGTGGCCGGGAAAGAGTTTCTCCTGCTTTCTGTTTTAGCAGGTGGTCCTGGAGAGAGTGGTATTCCGGAACAGTGTTGCTTGGCACAGGCAGAGCCTCCAGGTCATGTGACTCCTGCTAAGTGCGTTGTGCTGTCTGTAGAGATTGTGTTTGGGTGCTTTGGTTGCATGGACACTGGGGCTTTTCTTATCCTTCCTTCAATCTAAACAGAATCCCTGGCTCAGGAGGTGGGACAGTTTTGGAACAATTGCCTGGCTGAGGGAAGTAAGAGAGATGGGAAGCTAGGGAGGGAGGGAGGGCATACTTTCTGGAGAGGTGCATATATGCCATTTGTCTCGTTTAACTAGTAATCAGAAACAGTTAATAACTCAGGAAAGACAAAAAATGTTTTGTAAGGTTTGATGGTGTGCACACTGAAAATAAAACACTTTATCCTAAGCTTCAGTAATTCATCACTTCCTGACAGGGGCTTGAAAAGGGACCAGTGTGTAAGTACAAATCACCAATTTGCTCTTTTATAAATGGCTTCTTTAAAGGAGAAAATGGATGTCTCAGAGTGGAGCACACATGTTCTCATTTGTTTTTAGAGTGTGTGAGGCTGCCAGGTTACTGTGTCCCTTCATTCACTCACTCAGCCGCCCCTGAAAGCAGTTGTAGCATCCCCCACCAGTCTGTAGCATCCCGTCTTCGCTCATTTCTTCCCTGACCTCTCCTCCAGCATGTGGGCCTTTATTTCCCTCTTGCCATTTCTGGCTTAATAGCTCGACTGCAGAATGTTGTTTTCATCCATAGAACCGCTTTTAATCAAGACCGACTTTGGGAACTGTTACCGTTTTTATGGTAATAAAGAACCATATGCATCTGGACCAGCACATGTTGTCCCCTGTGCATACCTTCTTGTGATAGAATTCTGAAACAAATTGTAAATGCTAAAATTACTTTTCCTTAACTGTAGTCTCCTCGTGGTCTGTGAATGGTTTTTGGTTGGATTGTAGCAAAGACAGTTGTTCTAGGGTAAAAATTTTTTCACTTGAGTAAATACATTTTCCTTGTCCCTATGCCCCCAAACCATAGTTGCCACCATCTTTCTCTTGGACTGTGACAAAACAGAATGTCTGACAGGAAACAGAACTTGTGCTGGTTTCTAGACGATCTGCCTTCACATTTTGTTTTGGTCTGTGAGCTTTTCCTTGGCTAATCTTGCAGGCTGAATCAATTCTTCAAAGTGTTTATCCCAAACAGAGCCATAGAGGAGCACAAATACAGATGGCGGCCATGCGGTTGGAACCGTGTTCTCCTTCAGCCTGCAGGGAGGATTCACATCTCAGCGTCTTGTCTGAGGCCATATGTAATGCATGCTAGGATTCCGAGATGCGACGGATAGCAAGTGCTTCAGGGGTTTCCTCAAGGTCAGAACCAGCAGCATCGACCTAAGTGTGAGCTGCATCGCCCTGGAGTCTCCAGCCAACTTCATTGGACGCGAACTCTGGGAAGATTGTTTGTGGTGTTCACAGTGGCTCCCGCGTGACGCATTCCAGGAGCCAGTCTGTCCCCTCAGTGAGACTGGAGATGTGCCCACCTTGAAAGTGCCTTCTGCTTTGAGAGAAGATGCTGGTCCAGAGTATTGGCTTGCTGCTGTTGTGGGAAGATCTCAACCATGCTGTAGTCTTGGCGTTCTCACAGCCAGTCTACAGTTGCTAAGTTTTGTTTGTTTGTTTTTCCTGCCCCAAAACAACTATTGGTGAAAAGAAGACAAGCTTTGGCTTTCCCCTCACCTGACCTTCAACCCACCCTAGTCTAATAAGGTGGCTTCTGACACCAGTGAGCCCACTTCTAAGAGTACAAAGCTAGGTGTGGTCTGATCTGAATATCTAGCAGTGGCTTTAATCCCTGTAGCTGCTGCCTTTTCTACTGGATGTGGCAAAGCAGCCATGAGGGCTTCCGTTGACCAGCCAGCCATGACTCCACTGAAGTCTTGCCTAAAGGTCAGGATGGACGTATGCATCCCTGTGTACAGGGCAAGAGACAGCCCCAAGTGATGCTTACTTTGTCCTCCGCTTGCTTAGTGTCTTAGTTAGGGTTTTACTGCTGTGCACAGACACCATGACCAAGGCACCTCTTAGAAGGACAACGTTTTCTTGGGGCTGGCTTACAGGCTCAGAGGTTCAGTCTATTATCAAGGTGGGAGCATGGCAGCATCCAGACAGGCATGGTGCAGGCAGAGCTTCGAGTTCTACCTCTTCATCTGAAGGCTGACCTTCTGGCAACTAGGACAAGGGTCTTAGAGCCCACAACCACAGTGACACACAGCCTGGCCATACCTACAAATAGTGCCACTCCCTGGGCCAAACATATTCAAACCACCACATTTACTTTCTTGAAAAGTTAGTGGCGGTAACTAGGGAGGGGATTTGAAGAAACATCAGCCCCCGTTGAATGGCAGCTGTGGGCAGGATCTATGTGATACCCTAATGAGTAAATGAGACACTACCCCCTATGCACGATGGCGTTCACTTGCAAGTCTGGCTATTTATGGGAGAAAGTATGCCGCACTGTCTTTAGATGGGACAGGATTTTGAAAATAGTTTATAAATGCATTTGGTGTCTCATACCTTAAAATTTCAGATGAACTTGGAACTGGAAAGCCTTGAGAGCTGACTATTTCCATCTATTTGTTGATGGATCTGTTGGCTTCCTGTTTTTACACATTTTTATCTATCCAGCAAAAGCCAGATTTTCTGATTTAACTAAATTGTCATGCTCTCTGCACCCCACGCTGTTACTCTCCAGTTTGAATGCCATCATCTGCAGCATTGAAGGATTTTATTTTCTTGGTATAGTAGTTTGATGTCTGTACAGCATACAGAAATGTAAGCATTTTAGAACTTTAAAAAATCATTCAACATTTGAACAATTAAGATAGATCAGTGTTCAATGCTTGCTTTACAGAACTGGTCAAGTCCATGTGGACTCCAGTTAGTCCAAGCCTTCTAATGGAATGATTCTGGTGTGTTTGGAAAACACACACACACACACACACACACACACACACACACACACACACACAACTGGGTTAAAGGAGGACTTTGTGAAAGCCTACATAAAATAATTTCAGAGAAATGGGTTTATTACACAAACTTCATGTGTTAGTCCAAACACTACTCTGTGCTTCTGTCCGAAGCCCTATCAAAAGAGGAAAAGCTAAGGATGTGTTATGTGAACTGCTGAGTAAATGATGGCAGGACAGAACAGGACAGGACAGCTTCCCCTCCCGACTGGTGTCATAGACAGTTTCCAAATCCTAAAAGTCTGAAACAAGTCACAGGAGCCCCTAGGTAAAGCTCTCCTTGTGGACACGGCGAGAGTGTTGAATCAGTCCCTAGCTCTTGTGATTTTGCTTAGACTCGATGTCACTTGCTTCTGTATCCTATTAGCCAAGCAAGTTGCATGGTCATGATTTAAGTTTTTCCAGAAAAATAGGATCCTTTCATGTACACAGAAAACCAAAATCCCAGCAGAGATTAGTTAAACTGTGTGTGTGTATCAATCATACTTCTCCGTGGAAACGGGGTGATATGCAGAGAGCTGTGTGAAGGAAGTGACACTCGGCACTGTCAGGGTTGCAGTTTGAGCCTGCAGTTATTCTGTTAGATACCCCTGTTTGTCTAAGGTCAGTCTTATTATTAAAACCTTCAGCTGATTGGATGAGGCCCAGTGGCAAGGTAAAGAAAGATATGTAGGCTGTTAGTTCAGTCTTTTTACTAAAGTGTTAATCTCATTTAGAAAATACTCAGACAGGGTCGTGTTTGACCACACAGCCCATTTATCACAAAATCAGCCATGTGTTAACTGTATCCTTTGCCTTATCGGTGTCCTTAGCAGCCCTCTATGAAGCGTATAGAAGCAGAGTCAGTGAGATTTTTATTGCATTGAAAAGGGAATCTTTTAAGACTGAGTTCGTGAGACCCGTGTCCCTGATGTCTTACTTAATCAGAACAACGACAGGTAGTGGCGGCTCTTTCAAGACCTCAGAAGGGGTCTGTCTGGGTGGATCAGTTATGCCAGGTTGGCTTGCAGAATTCCAGGCTAATGCATTTCTAGATTTCAATACATCAATATATTGGGTAAAGCCACAGTGTAGGTGGGTGATAATGGAACTTTCAGTCTGCCTCACAGTATATGTTAAACGTGTTTCAAAGGTGTGGATTGTGTAACATCGGAACAGTCTATGCGTTGGGTTTCTATGGCTTGCTTTTTAGGCATCCAAAACCCCTTGCATGTGTCTACCTGGAGAATGAATATGCAGGCTCATTCAGAATGGTGCAGTCATTAGGACTGGACTCACAGTTTGCTTGTTTCCTTCTGGCCCTGAGATCTTTGGTGGTGTCTCGCTTCAGACCCACTTGTAATGGGGATTTTGATTCCTTTAGAAACACAGAAATGTAAGAATATGTTTGGGGTTTAATCCCAGGTGTAGGATATGGGGCTGCTTCAGATCGTCTGCAGCAGCTGACTAGTTTTCCTTGTGCCTGGCAGGGGTGTGATTTTGCCAGCAGCAGATAGTTTCTGCAAGTGTATGACATTTGGAATTCTGGGCATTTTTCAGAGGGCAAGTAAATGCTAAGGCGTCAAGAGGTGTGGTTTGTTGGTTATTGGCTGGTCGCCATTGGTTGTTCCTTGAGGTTTGTTAACTGGTTGTGCCCAAAGAAGAAATTAGATATCCTGACAGTGAAGATCAGACTAGCCCCAAGGAACTCCCCTCAGCTAGGAGGAGTATTCTAATGATAATGTTGCCCCTTTTCCTTTCTGTTCTTTGTTCTCTCCTGTCTATAGTTAGGGCTTTGAAAGAGTAAAAAAGAATGAATGAAAGAACAACCCCACAAAGAGTGACACCCGTTCACCCCAGAACTCTAGCATGGGCGTGGGTGCTTGCAAGGTGTTTTTTTCCAGCATCTCAGCAGAGAGCAGTAGAGGAGCAGCATGGGGATCAACACTTCTACACATGCATACACTCTGATGCCAGCAGAACTAATCCTGTGTCCTCCCTTCGTGGTCACTAAATAAGAAATGTTGTCAGATGAAGAAACTTGAGGCAAAATTGTCAGGATGATCTGGGGAGTTACTACAGTCAGAAAAACCACACTTGAATGCTGGGTTCCTTCGTTTCTATCAATAAATCAATTTTCTTTCCTCCTATTCATGGAACAGAAAAAAAATGCCAAGATGTACACGTAAGCTGCTGTCCTTCACGTTGAGAGATGATGCAGCAGTCCGTTCCTGCGGTGTTCACAGAGGAACAGCAGTAAGCCTTTTGACCCCAGGCCAAAGGAGAAACCTGCCCCCCGGCTTGTGGCTACAGGCACCACTTGCAGACTGTTGGCTTTTGAAATGTCCATCTTTTAAAGTGTTTTTCCTTTCTAGAATCTTCCAGTTCCAGTTACTGCTCACCAGTTCTCTCAGCAGAGGGTGAGCAACTTGAGGCACTGCAGAGCGGAGACCGCCGGGTCCTGCCTCCTTCCCCCAAGCCCAACACTAGCTCCGTTTGTTCTGTAAAACAGACACTGTCAGATGTGTAAGGGCAACTAGAATGGTTAGATGCCTCATCTAAATCCGAAGTGGCCACCAAAGGCCACGTGAGAAAGGCTTGGTCACCAGCTTACTATTGGGAGGTACTGGGACTTTTTAGGAGGTGGGGCCTAGTAGGTTTTAAGTCATTAGGACATGGTTTTGAAGGGTGGGTTAAAATTCCTTCCCTTCCCTTGTGTTTCTTTGCTTCTTGGCTTTGCTTTCTATGATGTTTTGCCTCACCAGAAGCCCAAAGCAATAGAACCACCTGATCATGGACTGGAAAAGCTGAGAAGAAAAATGGGGCATCTTACTAAGTTGATTCTTCTCAAGTGTTTTGTCAATGTGAGAAAGAGCTGACTCCTGTCACGTGACCTCCTCCTTACCCACCGCCCCCACTCTGCCATAATGCCTGTGCTGGGGTGTGCTCTTATCCCGTGCCCACGCTTCCAGTTGTGCATTTACTTTCAACCAGGCCATGCTGTGTGTTTTGCGACTACATCTTATTTTGTGTTTTAGTTACAGTTTCTCATTTGATCTCATATTTTTTTCAACACAACATTTAAGAAACATTTGAAATAGAAAAGGTGTTGGAGGGAGGCAGAGTAACAGCAAAGAGGGGAGATGAATGGAAAGTTTGTAAGCTTTTTCAGATCTAGTTCCAGTGAACAAACTATACCTACTTATTTGTGGTTCGGTACAGAGGTTTAAGAGAACATGCTAATTCTAATCATTGCAAATTATATTGGAAAATGTAGTCAAAACCATCTTCCTTCAATTCAAAGTGAGTATGTGAATCAGTAGTCCTGACTCATGTTTCCTAGGTGGTTAGCAGATATAAATATGGTTTCTTATACGATATTACAATAAAATCCTTCCATTTTACACATTAAAAAAAAAAAAAGAAAAGAAAAAATGTTCATTGAATCTGATCATTTTGTAAACCGAGGAAGATTCCGTGATGTCAAGGTGTAAACAGCCCTGACCCAGTGACCTACTAATTTCCATGTAAAGAGAAAGGGTGAAACATGTAGTTGAAGAAACAGTTCAGGGCGGGAGGTGTAGCTCAGTTGGCTGGGTGCTAACAGCATGGGTTTGACCCCAGGAACAACACACACACCAGGTAAGAAATCGGGAGACTCTCCTCCCCAATTGAGCTGTGATTTTCTGAGCAAACATCATCTGTCTCTTCAGAGAAGTGGAATTAGTTTAAGCCAGTAGGAAACCAGCTGAAATAATGACGTCAGATGCAAGCTCTGCCCTTATTGAACACCAGTGCAGACATCAATAGGAGTCCTGCAACTGCCAGCTGTTCTTTAGGGAAACCATGTCCTCCCTCTTCCCACTCTGTTTCGTGGGCGAGCCCAGATAACCAGCTCCTACACCACACCCATAGTCCTCATACCTCTCCCCACACCCTTCCTGTATCGCATATCCTTCTCCAGGTTGCCTCTGTGGTGAATGTCATTTCTAGCTGTTACTTCAACACTAGGGATTGGACCCAGGGACTTGCATATGCTGTACAAACACTACTGCCAAGCTAAACCCCCAAGCCTTGTATTGTATTATTGGGCTAACTGTTCCTCAAGCTTCCTATGAGGGTAAGGACATGTTCCCACACCAGAGCGCTACTGAGTGGTACAGGGGAAGGAGGATGGTGCTTTAAAGAGTGACTGGAAGTGTTCTCTCCTGTTAGGTGTGTATATGCCAGAGTTTACATCTAGGGCTGAGGGCACACTGCTAAGATAATAGAAGAAACACCAATGGCCGCTACTGGGCTGGGGGTGCAGATGGGGGGGTGCTATGCTCATCAATGAGTTCAGTGCAGGAAGTGTCCTGAGGGGCTTGTCTATGTCAGTACTTCGGCCCCTAGCTTTGAAGAGGTTGTAGGAAGGTCCCTGGGGAATGGTAATATCCAGTCTCTGCTCCCTGAGTGGTGGTGCTACAAAGCTCAGACCATGAAGGTAAAGACGTCTCCTAGGTTCTCCCACTGGAACCCTTCCTTCTCTCGGGTGTAACATCACAGTACGTGGGCAAGTGACAGGAGTTGGGGAGAGGAAGTAGCTGCCGTCTTGGCATGCTAACCAGACCTAAAATAAATGTAAAGTAGCCATGCACGTGTGTACCACAGCCCTGATGGAAACAGGTGTCAAAAGGCTCAAGAGT